>NC_081840.1:112795406-113099850 GCF_963259705.1 Myotis daubentonii | reverse complement strand
AGGGTTGGTTCTGGGGGGTCATAGGGAGAATCGTTCCATGCCGCTCTCCTTGGCACAGTCCTTGGCTTCCCTTGGCTTCTAGATCATCACAGTAATCTTGGCACTGCCTTCATGTGGCCCTCTTCATGTCTCTGTGACTCTAATTTTTTTCTGCCTCTCTAAGTAGACACCTGACATTGAATTTAGAGCCAAAATCCAGGATGATCTTATCTCAAGATCCTTAACTTAATTTCATCTGCAGCAACTCTTTTTCCAAATAAGGTTCCATTCAGTTTCCAGGGTTAGGATTTGGACATATTTTGGGAAGAGAGGGAAGCATACAATCCTCTATGCCAGTGGTTCTCAACCTTGGCTGCACATTAGAATCACCTGGGAATCTTTTTAAAATCCTGATTTCTGGGCCTCATCCTCTGGAAATTCTGTTTCTTTGTTATGGGGTGGGGCCACAACATTAGTAACAAAGAAACAGAATTTCCGGAGGATGAGGCCCAGAAAACAGGATTTTAAAAAGATTCCCAGGTGATTCTAATGTGCAGCCAAGGTTGAGAACCACTGCTCTATGCCCACCTTATGGTGAAGCATTTGCAGCTTCTCCAAACACATGTGAGCAGCTTCACCGGGCACACTTGCAGGATGCTAGCTGTTGATTGCTTAAAAAACCTTACTCTTGCCCTAACCGGTTTGGCTCAGCAGAGAGTGTCGGCCTGAGGACTCAAGGGTCCCAAGTTCGATTCCCGTCAAGGGCATGTACCTTGGTTGCGGGCATATCCCTGGTGGGGAGTGTGCAGGAGGCAGCCGATCGATGTTTCTAACTCTCTATCCCTCTTCCTTCCTCTCTGTAAAAATTCAATAAAATATATTTAAAAAAACCTTACCTCCTTTATCCTTTGTGTCTTGCTTTGACACCTAACACTGTGCTATAAGCTTATCTTTCGTTGTTTCTTGCCAGACATAATTTTGGAAAAACAGTAAATTGTAGGGGCATTACTTTTATGTTCAGAAAAAGCCATGGAAATACCATGTTTATGGTGAGCATTCAAGAAGATTTCTTGTGCTCACCTCTGTGGGGTCTGTGTTCATCTGTTATAATATCTACCCAACAAATGTGGCCTTGGCTCATCAGAATCTTCAGGGTTATGAAAGGATTTGAAATCCATGTGGTATATGCCCAGCCGGTGTGGCTCAGTGGTTGAGCACTGACCCATGAGAGGTCACCAGTTCCCTTCCTGATCAGGGCACATGCCCCAGTTGTGGTCTCGATCCTGAGTAGGGGTCATGCAGGAGGCAACTGATTGCTATTTCTCTCTCATCAATGTTTTTATCTTTCTAGCCCTCTCCCTTCCTTTCTCTCTAAAATCAATAAAAACATATTTTTTAAAAAATGGTGTGGTATGAAAGTCTATTTCTCAGGCCCAGCTGATGTGGGAAATGCTCTTTAGGTGTGATGTCAGGAAAGTGAGCCAAGAATTCTGAGTATGTACATAATTGTGAGGGAGAAGTGGGAAGAGGGGTGCAGGTTACATTAGGCAAAATTTTTAAGGAGGAAATCATGAGACTTAAAGTAAAAACAAACAAACTGTTTTTGGGTTTCTTCATCTTTGTCCTCGATCCTTTCTTAGCGGAGCCAGGGTCTATGAAATCAGCTATAATTATTTATCTGATTTCTAGTTTCTGTAAGATACACTTTCTTCTATATGTCTAAATATGCTCATTCAAACCTTCCTCCTTACTTGACTATATCTTTAGTGTCCCATCAATGACCTTTTCCTAAACATGATCCTGCTGGTCTTACTAGGCAGGCACGGGGCCTGGTTTCTGACCCACGAGTTTGTGTACGCTGTGATGTCCAGGTGGCCATTTGTCACATGTGCCACATTAATTTTAAATTAGTTAAAATTATGCTAAGTGAAATAAGCCAGTCAGAGAAAGATAAATACCACATGATCTCACTCATTTGTGGAATATAGTGAACAACATAGGCTGATGAAAAGAGATAGATCCAGAGACAGAGAAGCAGCGATAAGACTGTCAAACGTCAGAGGGAAGGCAGGGGAGGGTGGGGGTAAGGGGGAGAGATCAACCAAAGGACTTGTATGCATGCATATAAGCCCAACCAATGGACACAGACAACAGGGGGGCGAGGGCATGAGTGGAGGGGGGGGATTATGGGGGAATGAGGTCACATATGTAATACCTTAATCAACAAAGAAATTAAAGATTGAAAAGAAAGAAAGAAATGCAATTTAAAATTTAGCTTCTCAGTTGTACTAGCTATATGTTAAGTGCTCAATAGCCACATGTGGTAGCAGCTACCATATTGAACAGTGTAGATATAGAACATTTCCCTTACTTCAGTAAGTTCTGTTGGATAGTTCTGGTATATGCTACATAAATCCTCTCTTTTTCCTCCTAATTTAACCTTGATTCTTCCCTGACTGTCCTTCATTCCTACTTTACCTTAGTTCAGAGGTCCTCAAACTTTTTAAACAGGGGGCCAGTTCACTGTCCCTCAGACATTCCACACATGCGCACTGTGGGCCCAGGACGAGTTGGCTGCTAAGCAGGACAGGCAGCGGCGGCAAAAACACCCGGCGGGCAGGATAAATGTTTTCGGCGGGCCGCATGTGGCCTGCGGGCCCTAGTTTGAGGACCCCTGCCTTAGTTGATTAGCTGGCACCCATCATGCCAACTAGCCTGTCTCCACACCCACATGGTAGCAGCTTCACTAATCTCACTCCTGACTGCTCATTCACTACACCTGTGGTCCATCCCCAGCCCATCAGGATACATGGCTGCAAAGGGAACAGAATATTTGAAGCTGAGGCTGTCTTGGGAACTCTGGGACTTAGTGATGCAGCAGTTATAAAATGAGAACAACCAAAACTCCTGCTTGTGTGAGCTTTTGAAAAGCTTGCTTTTTAGGTCATTCTGGAAACCTCAATTCCAAGTTATTTTTTCAGTTCCTCAGTACCTAACCCTTGGTATAGGGCAGTCATAGGTTTGCCATATGACATGCATGTCAAAGGTGACACGTGAACTCATTTCTTTGGTTGATTTTTCTTTGTTAAATGGCATTTAAATATATAAAATAAATATCAAAAATATAAGTCTTTGTTTTACTATGGTTGCAAATATCAAAAAATTTCTATATGTGACACGGCACCAGAGTTAAGTTAGGGTTTTTCAAAATGCTGACACGCCGAGCTCAAAAGGTTCGCCATCACTGGTCTAGGGCTTCCCCCTTCAGACCAGTGCTTCTCAAACTTTAATAAGCAGCAGAACCAAATAAGAATGTTGTAAAAATGCAGACATTCTGATTTAGTAGGTCTGGAGTGGGCCTGAGACTCTGCATTTTATTGTTGACAGTATTACAGATGTCTCTCATCCCCCCCTTTACCCTTACACCCAGCACTACCAACCCCTCCCCCCAGGTCTTCACCACGCTCTATGCCTGTGTCCATGGGCTATGCATGTAAGTATGTAAGTTCTTTGGTTTATCTCTCCTAGTCCCCCACCCCCACATCAAGGTTTGTCAGTCTGTCCCATGCCTCCCTGCTTTAAGTCTTATTTTGTTGGTCAGTTCGTTTTGTTCATTCGATTCCACATGTGATATTTGTCTTTTACCGACTGGCTTATTTCATTTAGCATAATAGTCTCCAGGCCCATTCATGCTGTCCCAAAGGGTGAGAGATTATCGTTTTTACAACTTCGTAGTATTCCGTTGTATAAATGTCCCACAGCTTTTTTAGCCATTCATCTACTAATGGGCACTTGGGCTGTTTCCAGATCTTAGCTATTGTATATAATGCTGCTACAAATGTAGAGACGTATATATTCCTTCTGATGTGGGATCACTGGGTCAAATGGCAGTTTCATTTTTAATTTTTAAAAGAAACTCCATACTGTTTTCCATAGTGTCTGCACCAGTCTGCATTCCCACCAGCAGTGAACTAGTATTCCCTTTTCTCTACACCTTACCAGCACTTGTTTGTTTATATATTGATGATGGCCAATCTGACAAGTGTGAGGTGCTAACTCATTGTCATTTTGATTTGCATCTCTCTAATGATTAGTGACTTTGAGCATTTTTTCATATGTCTCTTGCCCATTTGTATGTCCTCTTTGGAGAAGTGTCTATTCAGGTCCTCTGCCATTTTTTAATTGGCTTGTTTGCTTCATTTTGTTGATCTGTAGGAGTATCCTATCTAATAAAAGAGAAACATGGTAATTGGCGTATGACCACTACCCTTCCCATTGGCTAATCAGGGTGATATGCAAATTAACTGTCAGCCAAGATGGCGGCAGGCAGCCAGGCAGCTTGAAACTAACATGAGGCTTGCTTGCTTCAGTGATGGAGGAAACCAACATTCCCCACCTGCCTTGCAGGCCTCTGAGTCTGCAGTTTGAAACATTTTAACAAATATAGAAGCTAAAAAAAACCCCAGAAACCAGCTTTCAGCAAGCTGGATCTCAGAGCTGGAGTCAGAGCTGGAGTTATACATTGTTTCGAACGGACACAAACCAGATACCTACTTTCAGCAGCGGAGGCCTAAGAGCTGGAGCCTCAGAGCTAAAGCTGGCCCAGAATTAAAATAAAGAAAAGAAAAAAAGGAGCAGTTGGGAGCTTCCCTCACCCGCCAGCCTGAAAACAGCCCTCAGCCCCTCACCCAGGCTGGCCAGGCACCCCAGTGGGGACCCCCACCCTGAAGAGTGTGTGACCAGCTGCAAACAGCCATCATCCCCTCACCCAGGCTGGCCAGGCACCCCAGTGGTGACCCCCACCCTGAATGGTGTGTGAACAGCTGCAAACAGCCATCATCCCCTCACCCAGGCTGGCCAGGCACCCCAGTGGGGACCCCCACCCTGATCCAGGACACCCTTCAGGGCAAACCAGCCAGCCCCACCCATGCACCAGGCCTCTACCCTATATAGTAAAAGGGTAATATGCCTCCCAGCACCGGGATCAGCGGAGCCAAGAGGCCTCCCGGCACCGGGATCAGCATGACAGGGGGCAGCGCCCAAACCCCCTGATCGCCCTGCAGCTCTGTGTGTGACGGGGCGGGGCCACAACCTCCCTATCTGCCCTGCTCTGTTTATGACAGGGGAAGGCGCCCCAACCTCCTGGTCAGCCCTGCTCTGTGCCTGATACGGGGGAGCTCCCCAACCTCTGATCGCCCTGCGGCTCTGTGTGTGACAGGGTGCGGTGCCCCAACCCCCTGATCGGCCCTGCTCTGTGTGTGACAGGGTGCGGCACCCCAACCCACCTCCCCGCCCCCCATGGGCCCTGCTCTGTGTGTGACAGGGTAGAGCCATAACCTCCCCATCGGCCCTGCCCTGAGTGTGACAGTGGCGGTGTCCCAACCCCCTGATCCGCCCTGCTCTGTGTGTGACAGGGGGCAGCGCCCCAACTCCCCTATAGGCCCTACTCTCTGAGTGACGGGGGGAGCTCCTCAACCCCCTGATGGGCCCTGCTCTGTGTGTGACAGGGGGGAGCTCCCCAGCCCCCCTGATGGGCCCTGCTCTGTGTGTGACAGGGGGGAGCTCCCCAACCCCCTGATCAACCCTGCTCCGTGCATGACAGGGTAAAGAGCCCCAACCCCCCTGATGGGCCCTGCTCTGTGTGTGACAGGGGGCAGTGCCCCAACCCCCGGATTGGCCCTGCTCTGTGTGTGACAGGGGGCAGTGCCCCAACCCCCGGATTGGCCCTGCTCTGTGCGTGACAGGGGGTGGCGCTGCAACCTCCCCATCGACCCTGCCTTGAGTGTGACAGGGGGCGGTGCCCCAACCCCCCAATCAGCCCTACCCTGAGCGTGACTGGGGGTGGCATCGCAACCTCCCGATCCGCCCTGCTCTGTGCATGACAGGGGGCGGCGCCCCAACTCCCCAATCGACCCTGTTCTGAGCCCGACCAGGGGCTGCACCTAGGGATTGAGCCTGCCCTCTGCCACCCGGGAGCAGGCCTAAGCCAGCAGGGCGTTATCTCCCGAGGGTTCCCAGACTGCGAGAGGGCACAGGCCAGGCTGAGGGACCCTCCCTTCCCCCCGAGTGCACAAATTTTTGTGCACCGGGCCTCTAGTTTTATATATTTGGGAATTAACCCCTTATCAGATGTATCATTGGCAAATATGTTTTCCCATATAGTGGGCTCCCTTTTCATTTTGATGGCAGTTTCTTTTGCTGTGAAGAAGTTTTTTGTTTTGATGTAGTCCCATTTGTTTATTTTTTCCTTTGTTTCTCTTGCCCTAGGAGATGTATTGACAAAAATTCTGATATGTAAGTTGTCTGAGATTTTACTGCCTATGTTTTCTCCTAGGATTTTTTATGGTTTCATAGATTTCATTTAAGTATTTTATCCACCTTGAATTTATTCTTGTATATGGTGTAAGTTGGTGGTCTAGTTTCATCTTTTTTCATGTGTCTGTCCAGTTTTCACAATAGCATTTATTGAAGAGACTATCTTCTTGCCTCCCTTGTTTAATATTCATTGACCGAAATGGTCTCTCTTCTATTCTATTGCCCTATATGCCTGTTCCTGTGCCAGTACTAGATTGTTTGGTTTTTATTGGCTTTGTAGTATAGTTTGATATCCAATATTGTGATCCCTCCAACTTTGTTCTTCTTTCTCAGGATTGCTGCAGCTATTCTAGGTCTTTTATGGTTCCATAGAATTTTTGGAGTATCTGTTCTAGTTTGGTGCCATTGTTATGTTAATAAGAATTGCATTGACTCTATAAATTGCTTTGGGTAATATGGACATTTTAATGATGTTAATTCTCCACATCCATGAACATGGTATACTCTTTCATTTGTGTGTATCTTCTATTTCTTTTTACAATGTCCTATAGTTTTCCAAGTACATGTCTTTTACTTCTTGCTTTAGTTTATTCCTAAGTATCTTATTTGTTGTTGTTGTTGCAATGGTAAATGGGGTTGTTATTTAGTTTCAATTTCTGAGAGTTTATTAGTGGTATATAAAAATGCCATAGATTTCTAGATGTTGATTTTGTATCCTGCTACCTTGCTGAATTCATTTATTAAGTCTAATAGTTTCCTGGTGGAGTCTTTAGGGCTTTCTATGTACAATATCATGTCACCTGCGAATAATGACTGTTTTTACTTTCCTCCTTCCCAATTTGGATGCCTTTTATATCTTCTTCTTGTCTGATCACTGTGGCTAGGACTTCCAGTACTATGTTGAATAAGAGTGGTGAGAGCAGACATCCTTGTCTTGTTCCTGTTCTTAAGGGAAATGCTTTTAGTTTTGTCCACTGAGAATGATGTTGGCTGTAAGTTTGTAATATATGGCCTTTATTATATTGAGGTATGATCCCTCTATTCCCACTTTGCTGAAGGTTTTTATGAAAAACTAGAGGCCTGGTGCACGAAATTTGTGCACTTGGGGTGGGGTGGGGGGCCCTCAGCCTGGCCTGTGCCCTCTTGCAGTCTGGGAGCCTTCGGGAGATGTCCAACTGATGGCTTAGGCTTGAGCCTGCTTCTGGCAAGCTGCACTCTCCCTGTGGGAGCACACTGACCACCAGAGGGCAGCTCCTGCATTGAGTGTCTGCGCCCTGGTGGTCAGTGTGTGTCATAGCAACCTGTCATTCCACTGTTCAGTCAATTTGCATATTAGCCTTTTATTATATAGGATGGGTGTTGGATGTTGTTGAATGTTTTTTCTGTATATATTGATATGATTATGTGGTTTTTACCTTTCAATTTGTTTATGTTATGTATCATATTTATCGATTTGAGAATACTGTACCAGTCATGCATTCCTGGAATAAATCTCACTTGGTCATGGTATATGATCTTTTTAATATATTGTTAGACCTGATTTGCTAATATTTTGCTAAGAATTTTAGCATCTGTGTTCATCAGGGATATTGACCTGTAATTTTCTTTCTTTGTAGTGTCTTTATCCACTTTTGAAATTAGGGTAATGCTGGCTTCATAAAAAGAACTTGGAAGTGTTCCTTTCTCATGAATTTTTTGGACTAGTTTGAGGAGGATAAGTGTTAGTTCTCCTTTGAATGTTTGGTAAAATTCTCCTGTAATCCATCCTGTCCAGGACTTTTGTTTGCTGGGAGTTTTTTTTTTAAAAAAATTACTGCTTCAATTTTATAAGTTGTTATTGGCCTATACAGGTTTTCTCATTCTTCCTGGTTGAGTTTTGGAAGTTTGTATGTTTCTAGTAATTTGTCCATTGTGCCCAGGTTGTCCAATTTGTTGGCATATAGTTATTCATAGTATTTTCTTACAATCCTTTTTATTTCTGTGGTATATCTCCTCTTTCATTTCTGATTTTATTTATTTGGGTCTTCTCTTTTTGTTTCTTGATGAGTCTAGCTAAAGGTTCATCAATCTTTTTTATCTTTTAAAAGAGCCAGCTCTTGGATTTATTGATTTTTGTACTCTTTTTTTTTATCTCTATGTCATTTATTTCCATTCTGATCTTTGCTATTTCCTTCCTTCTACTTCCTCTGGGCTTTACTTGCTGTTCTCTTTCCAGTTATTTTAGTTGTAGGGTTAGATAGTTTATTCATCCTTTTATTTCTTGAGGTAAGCCTCAAATTCTATGAGCATCCCTCTCAGGACTGCTTTTACTGTGTCCCATAGGTTTTGGGTGGTTGTGTGTTTATTTTCATTTGTTTCCAAGAAGTTTTAAATTTCTTGTTGGATCTCTTTGGTAGTCCACTCATTGTTTAATAAGGTGCTATTTAACCTCCGTGTATTTGAGTGTTTTTGAGTTTTTTATTTTAGTTGATTTCTAACTTCATGCTATTGTGATCAAAGAAGATGCTTGGTATGATATCAACCTTCTTGGATGTGTATAGACTTGTTTTGTGTCCTAACTTGTGGTCTGTCATTTAGAATGTTCCATGTTTGTTTGACAAGAATTTATATTCTGCAGCTCTGGGGTGAAATGTTCTGTAAATATCAGTTAGATACATCTGTTCTAGTTTGTCATTTAAGGCCTCTGTTTCCTTGTTGATTTTTTGTCTGGAACATCTGTTGAGTGATGTTAGTGGGGTGTTAAAGTCCCCTAACATGACTTTATTTCTGTTGATCTCTCACTTAAAGTCCATCAAGAGTTTTTTGTTTTGTTTTGTTTTTATGTATTTGGGTGCTCCTGTTTTGGGTGCATATGTGTTTACAAGTGTTATATTTTCTTGTTGAATCATTCCCTGTAGTATTATGTAGTGGCCTTCATTATCTCTTGTTATGGCCTTTGTTTTGAAGTCTACTTTGTAAGATATGAGTTGTTGTAGTTCCTACTGAGTTCCTTGTAATTACACTAAGTTCCTACCCCAGCTTTTTTCCCCTTTCCATTTGCATGGAATATTTTCACCCCATCAGTCTGTGTGTATCATTTGTTCTGAGGTGAGTCTTGTAGACAGCATATATATGGGTCATTTTTTTCTTATCCATTCAGTCACCCTATGTCTTTTGACTGGAGTTTTTATTCCATTTCCATTCAAGGTTATTATTCATAGGTATTTATTTTCTTTATGCCTATGAGCCCCCCTCTCTCTCTGCAGTGGGTCCAGGTGGTGGCAAGGCTGGGTGCCTAGCCACTGCTGCTCCCCATAGCCTCCTCCCAAGGAGGACCTTGTAAAACCTTCACAATGGTGTGGCCTTCAAGCTGGGGCTGTGGCCGGGGAGTGGCTGTAGTGGTAGCAGTGGCTCTCAAACCACCCCAAATTCCAGCGTGCGATCTGACTGATACACACGCATGTACACACACACACACACACACACACACACGCGCGCGCGCACATCTGCACACTGGTCCTCTCCCTCCTTCCCTCCCTCACACTCTCACCCTCACTTCAGGTCCTCTGGCCTTCCCGTTGGAGTCAGAGGCTCTGCATTTTAATGGCCCTGATGGGTGCTAATGTTGCTGATCTGGATGTCTGAGATGCTGAATCTCAGAAGTATCACTTCTTTTCTCTATTTTTCCTTTGTTTTCTCTCAGGACACCGGCTTACCGAAACTTGATATCTAGATAAGTGTTGTCTTTCTACAGAGATGCCTTAAGAGTCTGTACTCTGATGATGCCACCACTCCAGAAAATAACCTAGAGCAGTGGTTCTCAACCTTCCTAATGCCACAACCCTTTTATACAGTTCCTCATGTTGTGGTGACCCCCAACCATAAAGTTATTTTCATTGCTACTTCATAACTAATTTTGCTACAGTTATGAATCATAATATAAATATCTGATATGCAGGATGTATTTTCATTGTTACAAATTGAACATAATTAAAGCATAGTGATTAATCACAAAAACAATATGTATTTATATATGTGTTTTTCGAAGGTCTTAGGCGACCCCTAAGGAAGGGTCGTTGGACCCCCAAAGGGGTCGCGACCCACAGGTTGAGAACCGCTGGCCTAGAGTTTAGTTCTTGCTCGTGTGCAAAATTAGGTAGAGCTTAGAAGATGTAGTCTCTCTATTTTATAGTCACACCTAATCATAATGGCTGTTTTAGCCTTTAATGACAATTTACACTTCCCAGAACAACCTTTGCTCTAGATTTGGTTCCAAAGGATGAACGTTGTTAGCACTGAGCCATTTAAAGGAATGTGCCACCTATTCTGTAACTCTGTTTTAATGAAAAGTCATGTAAACATTCTGAGTGACAAGCACTTTTGGAATAAGTGCCAAGTCTCCAGGGGAGCAGTGCCCTTATTGGAATAGGCAGGTTCTCACCTTTTTATTATGAAATTCATTTTCCTTTACAGTCACATCTTGTATTTCAGTCTCTATAACTATTCAGCCTGGACCTCAGACATACATTCTCTTTCTTCGGATCATCCTTCAACCGTTGTTCCCAAATCCATCTCATCGCCAGGTCTTCGCAGCACAGAGAGGTGGGGAAATTAGGACAGAGGAGTCAGGCTAACCAGGGTGCAAAGCCTGTCAGTTTCTCTTGGCAGTGAGATCACAGACAAAGTATTTAACTTTTCTGATCTTCTGTGTTTTAATTTAAGATGAGGCTACTCTGATGTGTGCAGATTAAATTATATGGAATGTTCACAAAGGATAAATTGCATACAGAAGTGCCCAGCCCAGAAAAGCACCCAAAAATGTTGTTTCTTAGTTGTTTTTCTCTATAGTATTGGCCCCTCCCTGCTCAGTTCTTTTCTTCTTCTTTCAGCCATGCACGTTTCCACTATCCAGAAAACTCTGGTGATGTGAGTCTGCTCACTTACTCCATCTCCCCTCCCCTCCAAAGACAAACTTTTTGAGGATGTGGCCACTAGCTGCTCTCATCACTTCCCTGTCTGCCTAGCATCTGTCAGTAACCCAAACCCAGAGCTCATGCCCTTGGCCTTGACAATCCTGTGTTTTCTCTGGTCCACTTACCTCTGGAAAGGAACCTCCCCATCTTTTCTTCACTGGATAACATGCTTACAGTGAAAACAGCTGCTTCCAGAACTGGTCAAAGGTCACTAAGGAAAGAAGGATTGCTGAGAGATTAAACAGCTTTTTGTTTAGTTTTGCTTTTATGTGTTTTAGAGAAATGGGATGAGGCTGTATGTGCGTGCTTCTGTGTTTGGAATAGGATAGAGTCCTTACTCTTGGAGGCCGCAGGGGCTTTGTAATTGAGGGGGAGACTCAGTGGGGGCCCAGCCAGGGGTAGCCGATGTGCAGCTGGTCTCAGGAAGGAGGTTAGAGCAGGAGGGAAAGATGGGCATGGTCCATTTCACCAGGAGCGGAGGTTTACAGGCCATTAATTTTAATGTAATGCAAATTGGTTTATGGAGGTGCTGACACACTGTTATTTAAAAAGCATGAGTAGCATGATAATTAAATATCTGTCTATATTTTATTTTAGTACAGTTATAGTATATCCTTGCCCAGGTGGTGCGATAGATTTCCAGGCTTATAATTATATAAATTGCAAAGTACCAGAAAAGAAAAAAAAATGTACTGTGATGCCAAAAACAAAGTGAGGTATAATAACTTAAGCTTCATTATTTTAAGCTGAACTCTGTTTAGTCCCTGAGTTTGGCCACACTCACTCACTAAAAATATTCCCAAGTTATGCTTTCCAGTGTATAACATGAGGGGATAGTGGTGTCTGTTTAGTGTTTCCTTTTGGTACCTTCGAGTTGAAGCATGCACTCTTGGGGGAGCCGGGTGCCCCAGAATTCAGACAGCCTGTGCCATGTGGGCAGTGGACCAGCAGCAGACCCTTTGCTGGGAACCTGCAGCCCTGCCTTCTGTTTCAGGGCTGCCGCTGACTGGTTTGGTGACTTCCTCCCTGGGTCTCTGTCCCATAACCAACGTACCATATATTCTAGAGTGAACATTTTGAGACTTGAATTTTTATTTTTCCTTCTTGATTTCTTAAAATAAACATCTCCTAACATAGCCCTTTACACATGACTCTGAAGTTGAATTTCTTCAGTTCCAAAAAATTTCATCTAGAAAGAATGTCCAACAGGCTTGAGATGTGCATGGAAGATGAGGAGGAAGGCAGGGAGGAAGACGGGGAAGCTAAGCTTAGGGCTTGTTTAGGGGGAAAGGCAAAGAAGAAAAAAAACAGAGTCCATGACAAGGGCGTGCCACCCCATATCTGGGGAGTCTCATAAGTACATAGTTGCAGGCAAGTCATGTGGCCACACTCTTGCCCTTGTCATTGCACCAAGACTGTTGATAACTCTTCTAAGAAACACCTCTGGGAGGATTAGTGGTTTTATTATCTTTAAGCTAATCGGGTGCATGAGGCTGCTGGGGTCCTGTGTTCAAGAAGCATCATCAGACAAGCTGCTCTGCTTTGAGCACTGGCTGGGCTGCCTGTGACCTGTTTAGGAAGTGCTTTCCAAAGCCAGCTTCAGTCCTGGGTATCAGGTGAGTGTTTGGGGGACCACTGGGGAGTGGTAGAAGCCCATATGTACTGTAGGAAACCGTCCCTGCATCACAAGTTCATGCTGCATGCTACATCCGTCATGAGCATGCGCACTGCAGGAGGCTTTAGAGATCATTGCACCCAAGCCAGTCTTTTGTAAAAGAGAAGCCCAAACTCAGCTGGTGAGGAGCGGGTCAGTCTGCTACTTGGTGCTGAGCTGAGCTTTCTGTGTTTCCCACTGTAACACACTATATATGGTGTGTATCATTATTGCCAAAAAATAAATAAGTAAATTATAAAAGCTCCTACTTTAGGGAAAATATATATAAGTAAAACAGACATGTGTAGTAGGCCCTTAAGCTATATTGCTTCTGAGAATTAATTTTGGATTTCATGACCTTGCTACTTCTTCCAGCCATCTCTGCTCTTAAGTTCCTCCTTGTATAAAAACTAAGCAATTATTTTTTTTAGAATTTTTTATTATTAATTGATTTTCGAGAGAGAGAGAGAGAGAAAAAAAATAACAGACCGACATCGATTTATTATTTTACTTATTTATGCATCCATTCCCGGTCAGGGCATATACAAGAATCAACTAAGCAATCCTTTTGTAACTTCAAAGTTATATTTGAACATTTCTCACCTTTGCTCTTGCTCTCATTATCTGGGCCATAGCTGCCAACTCTGGATCGCAGCTATTTCCAGTTTTATCTGGATTCTCACCAGGGACTGGAGATGGTATTCTCCTGGGCTGGTGATGGTGTTTTCTCAGGTCAGATTAGACTAGAAAGAGCATGGAAGCCAGTGTCCTTTCTGCAATGCGTCCCCCAACTTGGTCCATGCCTTTGCTTCTGTCTCCCTTCTCCCCTTACAGGGGCCGCCTTGATTCAGACGTCGTTTACCGAATACTGGTCACCTGCCGACCCTGGTCTGTATTTAGGAAAACCACTTTCTCTCATTAGACTTTTCCATCCAGTTTTCCAACCCTGTTTCTTTTTAAAACTTCTCAATACATCATGCAGCTAACCAATGAAAACTCATTTTGAAGAATCATGACAACCCTGTATTTCTCATACCTTTCCTCTTTGGCTTGCAAAGTGGGCCTCTTAATTAAACAAACAACAAAAAAGATTACACTGTCCGTTTGTTCTTGGCAGGTTGGTGATTCCAGCAGAGTTGATACTTTCCTGTCCTCTGTGTTTAGCATCCTTTCCCAACCAAGAATGTGCTGAGTGTTCATTCGGAAAGACTGAAACTTGAAACACCGTCGCTCTTGGTCTGACTGTTTCTGTTACGTGAGGTCCTCAGCCAGGTTAAGGCTTGCTGATGGGGCCACAAGGTAAACGGGCTGAAGAAACGGCCTGAGTTTATCCAAAGCCCTGATGGGCGCCAGCCATTGTTTCTGAGAAGCAGACTTGTTTCTTCCCCTTGGCAATGACCTTGTATGGAGATCCATTACAGGATGTTCACACACTCAAGGCCTCATAACTGAGTGGCAGGCATTACTGTGTCTGCTGGGTCAGTTATGAACAGGGTTGAAAGTTATGGGTCCTGAAAAACCAGGTAAATTAGAACATATTTGAACTTCACTAAAGCTTCTAAAGACCCTGAGATTTGAAAGGATTTGCTAGTGTCACTGACTTCATTTCAGAGTCTTTCTGGAGATCTTCTGTGGCCTGCTAGGGATACGAATGTTAGAGACAGCGTCCTGTCCTCCCCGCTCCAAGGTACCTGGGAAAGAAATGAATAATTGTAACACAATATCATACGTGCTGTGATAGAGGTTTATCCACAGTGCTTTAGGAGGTCCAATGAAAGGAAAATGAATTCCAACCACAGTTTGGGTGGGGGAGAGGGGTAATGGAAAGCTTAACATTTAAGCTGGGTCTTGATGGAATTTTCCATATGGACACATTGGTAAGAGGCATTCTAGAAGGAGGGAACAGCAAGAGTGAAGGCTCAGAAGCCATAAAGCTCTGGGAAGTGGCTTGTCTAGAGGCTGAGTAGGTAGGAGGATCAGGAGATGAGGCTATGAAGGTGGGCACTGGCCAGCCTTCCAAGGAGCTGCAGGCAGTAACTCACATTTATTTACCTCCGTGCCACATACCAGACATTGCTGAGCACTTTAATCACAGCGGGTCTGCCATGCCCTGGTGGCTCCAGCAGACGTGGCCGTGAGCAGAAGCAGCGTTTTTCTTTCTTCATCCAGGATGTCACACGTAGGCGAGCAGTGGGGATGAGGAAAAATAATCTTCATGTGACACATCTTTGATTGGCTTGGCCCAGTACAGTTTTTGATAATAAATAAACCATGTTAATAATCAAATGTCCGTCTTTTTCTATTAGAAACCACTTTGTCGGATTGCAAAAGAATACATGATGTGATGCAGTTTTCAGTTGGCTTCCGAGAGGCAAGTCAGAGCAGTTGAGAAAGAACGCAGTGATGGCAAACCTTTTGAGCTCGGCGTGTCAGCATTTTGAAAAACCCTAACTTAACTCTGGTGCCGTGTCACATATAGAAATTTTTTGATATTTGCAACCATAGTAAAACAAAGATTTATATTTTTTATATATATATTTTATTGATTTTTTACAGAGAGGAAAGGAGAGAGATAGAGAGTTAGAAACATCGATGAGAGAGAAACATCGATCAGCTGCCTCCTGCACACCTCCCACTGGGCATGTGCCCGCAACCCAGGTACATGCCCTTGACCGGAATCGAACCTGGGACCCTTCAGTCCGCAAGCCGACGCTCTATCCACTGAGCCAAACCGGTTTCGGCAAAGATTTATACTTTTGATATTTATTTTATATATTTAAATGCCATTTAACAAAAAAAAAAATCAACCAAAAAAATGAGTTCGTGTGTCACCTCTGACACACATGTCATAGGTTCGCCATCACTGGCCTAAACTGTGGTTCTATTTAAAGTACTTCATAGATGTTTGCTGTGTCTTGATAGGATAGTTCCTTAAATTTGACGGCCCTTGTCCAGAGGGAGTCATTTATGGGCTTCAGGGGGATCCAGGACGGCCTTTAGATTGTACACAGCACATTTTCTCTACTAACAAACACATTATGCCTATGAGAAAGTCCGTGCGTTTATACAATTCCAAAAAGGGTCTGTGAGTCCCCAAAATGATAGGAGCCACTTATTTATATGTTGTCTTTGGAATGCAATGTCCCCACTACATCTTCAATGCCCAGAAGATAAAATCCCAGCCTCTGTGCACTGGAGGCATGGACTTGAGCCGCAGACAGACCTGGATTCAAATCCCGACTCTACCATTCGCTATGCATGTGACCTCAGCTTTGGTCCCCTCCCTAGAGAATGTGGAAAGTAATATGGGAACAGATAATGAGATTCACACACGTGCAATCATGAGAGCAGATGAGATTGCCGGATGATTGAGCAGGGAAGGAGCTGAGGATGGACCCTGGGGAGCAACAGTATCCAAGGGGCTGTCGAGACAGAGGGGCAAGGGGGGCTGATGAAGAAGGCTGGGAAGGGGATGCCAGGAAGCCAGGGGGCAAGCAAGGAGAGAAGAGTGTCCAGAGCTGAGGGAGGGAGAGTGTCAAGCAGGGTGCCACCAGAGTGGCCTCAGAGGAATCCAGCTAAATAAGGACTGATAGGACACCTTCGATTTTTTATTTTGGTCCCAGATCATACTCCTCCAAAGTGTGCTCAGGAAATACTTGGTGAACTAGTTAAAGACTCCTCTTTTCCTAATTCAGCATAAATCTACTCAGTTCATGAGGTCTCACCTTAAGAACGTTAGGCTCCAACATTGATTATTTCTACCTCTGCAATGCTAACAGCATAGGATGAGCTGATCACACAACGTGTAGGACCACTGTGTGGCCTTGAGCAGGCCACGCGATCTCTCCAGGGCTAAGGGATGGAGCCTAGATTACCTGTAAAATGTCCCCAGTCTAAAATGAGTCCTTTATCATCACTGCCCAGTCAAGACTGGGGTGGGGGTGGGGGCCAATTAATGCCTTTCAGTTCTTAATACAGAACTCTGGTCATGCTTAGATCACTTCACTTGTAGGATGTCCCTCTGTAAGCTTCACAGTCTTGTTCTTGCTGGTGTTTCCTGTGCCTGTGTAGTACCTATGCCCATTTTTGGCAGGTGGATAAAAGTATTGCATCTGAGTATTTTCTTTTAATCCCAGGGCATCCTGTTGTTTTAACATGGAAGCATTACAGATGTTCTGTAAAACAAAAATAACGTTTGCTGAATGCCCATGATGAACTAGGCCCCATACTAGGTACTTTCACATACATGACCCTGTTTGGGGCAGGAGTCCTCTTAATGGAGATTTCTGTACACTGATGATAAAATAATGCGTCAAAAAAAGGTTTGCCTGGAGCAAAACCACAAGCAATGAAAGACTGATCTATTAATATATAAGGTGAGTATTAATCCTGAACTCCTTAAACTCACTTTACCAAGGAGCTAACTCTCTGTATTTGAAATTGACTTGTAAACATGACGACTTTCTAGCTAGTTTGAAATTAGCTGTGTGTGTGAGTGTGTGTGAGTGTGTGTGCACACTCAAAATGGAGGCTGTAAATGAATGTCATTTTATTGCCCTATCTGCCCAGAGGTTTGTTTCTTGTTTTTGTGGCAAGTATGGACTCCAGATACTACTGCAGTTTGTGTTGTTCACTGGCGCCCTGGGAAAGAGGAAGGATCTCCAGGTGAAGAGGACTGTCCTGGGCTGCTGGACCAGCCCCTGCCCAGCTGGGGACTGTGCCTGGGCAGCCAGGCCCAGCCTCAGGGAGTTGAGTGAACGGGTGAAAGGCCCAAGGAGGGTGCTACTGCTTGTCTAGAGGCTGAGTAGTTTCCATGAGCTCGACCCAGGGTCAAGGACAAAGTAGTGTTTCCTTCATGTGTCAAGCAGGTTGTCTTACAGTAACTCTTTCCCAGTGTTCTAATTTAGGTTCTTCCAGTTAATTCTGACTAGTGCTTTTCCAGAACATTATCCTTAGTTTCTTCTTCCAATGAGGCTGATGACTACTCTCTGCAGATAGTGCTTCCGAGGCTCAAAGGCCTTTGTGAGCGCCCAGCCCAGGAGGCCATGCAACCGCCACCACCTGTCTGGTCTCCATCACGCATTTACATAGCCTGACGCAGTGGGGGCAAATAGAATGTAACTTGGTGAGAGTGGAGACCTAGTGCTACATCCCCTGCTATGTCCCCATAGCCCACAAAAAAATACTTGGTACATAGTTGTTCCTTAATGAAAATGCATTGAATGAATGAACAGGAAACTGAGAGAAGGAAGGAGGAAGGAAGGAAGGAAGGAAGGGAGGAAGGGAGGAAGGGAGGAAGGGAGGAAGGGAGGAAGGGAGGAAGGAAGGAAGGACATTGCATGAGGGAGGGAAGGATGGAGAGAGGGAAGGAGGGAACTTGAGCAGGGACACTAACTGATTTTATGTTAAGCAAGCTGGGACTGAAGAGATCACAGCCATCAGAGTTCTTGAGGGGTACCCTGCTCCCTCAGTGTGGTTCACCTACCCCCCCCCGCCCACCCCCTGGAGCCCACGGCACTGTCGTAAGCCAGACAGGAGTCTGCCTAAGCTGTCTCAGCATCGAGGGGCCCAGAACTGCTCCACACCAACTTCCTCAGCCCCCACAGCTCCTCTAAGGGGAGCTTTGGCCCCTGGACATTCGCCCCACGTTAGGGAGGTGGTCGGTCTAGCCTAGAAGCCCAGAGAGGGAGTGGGGCTGCCCAGCTCAGCCTCTGCTTCTCCACCTCATGAGTGTGAAAGATGACGTTTTCCTTGTGGATCTGGGGTAAGAAGAACATGTCTATGCCAGTGCTCCCAGTGCCCAGTAGGTGCACAGGACATGGTAGCTGCTCTCTTTGTGTCCTGTGGCATCTGGGCCAAGGATCGTTACCTCCCTTCCCAGCATGCTCTTATTCGTTTTGTGTAGTAGTTGGAGCAAAAGCAAAGGGATGTGCCCTCCTGCCTTCCTGCCTCCTTCCGGGCTGGAATGCTGCTGGGAGCCCTTCGGTTTAGAGGCCCATGGAGCCGGCAGTGTGTGTGAGACATCTGTGCTGCTCCCGCTCTGGTATCGTGTCACGGAGGTGGCTTGGCTGGAGGCATGTGTTTCCTTGGCTACCTTTCCTGGCCGGGTGGGAGCTGACGCGCGCTTCAGTGTGTATTTCAGCAAGTCCACCCGTGGGACGCCCTGCAGACCAGCTTCTCCAGGAGGGCGTGGGCCGTGCAGCCAAGAGCAGCGGCGCGGCTGCCAGGTTTTGAGAAAGTATTTGAGGCATCGAGTCCATGCAGGGCCCCACACCCTTGCTCACTCTCCCGCCTGCAGTTTTAATATGGGTGAGGCCAGATTAAGTGTCTTGGCAGAATCCAGCCACTGGAGTCCTTTCTGGCAGAGGATGGGGAGTGTACATCAGGATCACATTCCAGATGCAGGGACAGAGATTTTGGACGGATAAAAGAAAGAGAGTGAGAAAATTAAATGTGGCGAGAAATAAGTTTTCCCTTTCTGCTGTCTGAAAATAATTGAGTTATGTTATTTTGTAAAATAATCTGTTTTGAAGTTTTTCCTTCGCCATCATGCTACCGGTTGCTTTGCTGATTTGAAGAGGGAAATAAAGCATTAATTTTGGCCCTGGGCTGTGACTCTTATCAAGTACCTGGAACTTGGGCACACCTTCCCCAGGGCCTTCCTGTCCTCTGGGCTTTGAAGGGTTTGGTCCCATTTGGCCAGAGACCCTCAAAGGTGTTTGTCTTGCCCCATGATGTCCTGTCAGGGCTTCCCTTTCCTCCGTCTCAGCTATTCCTGGAATCCTGCTCCTGACTCCTCTCTGTTCAGTTTAATGGGGAGTTCCCACCTCACGGTTGCCCTTATAAGGAAGTCTCTTCACTATCAGTCCAGGGAATAGTTAGTAGCTGTTAGTGACTGTACTTCAATGGTGGAGTGGGATAAGATGAGCCTCCAGGCAGCTGTCCAACAGCCTCACGGAGGGACAGACAGGAACACACATGGGGCTTCAACAGTGGAGCCAGATTTCATAAATTCATATCCTGGCTTGGCCACTTATCAATGGATGGCCTTGAGCAAAGACATAACTTCACTGTGTCTCAGTTTCCCATCTATGAAGTGGGTACAAAAATAGTATTTATCTCAGGTTGCTGTGAGGATTAAGTGAAATAATGAACATAAAGTGCTTTGAACAGTCCCTGCTATTGCTCAACTCATGTTTCTTAGCATCATTGCCACTGTCATCATCATCTTTCCTTACTACCTGGTAGTCTTGTGCCAGTTACTTTGATTCTTCGAATCTTAGCTTCCTTATATGAAAGTGAGTATAATGCTAATAGCATTGTCAAGAAGATTGAAAAAGAATGTATTTGAAGACTCTTAGCCCAGAGCCTGATACCTAGTGAAAACTTGGCAAAAATGAGTTCCCTTGTCCCTCTCCAACACAGCCTGGTTCTGTGTAGCCTGTCAGCTATTTGGATGGAAGACTCCACATGGCCCCAGAGGAGACACATGTAACAGTATTTGGGGTTCAGGAATGATTTCTTGGAAAATGTGATCTTCATAATTAATCTACAGTCTATAGAAGGAGTTATCTGGGTAAAGAAAGATGTGGGGATATTGGGACAGAAGGAATGGTCTGAGATATTAAGGTAAAGAGGTGGGAACTAGGGTAGGGGTATGTGATAGCACATTCTGTTTGGTATTTCTAGAGCAAGAAGGGCCCTAGGTGTCATACTAGATTTGGGCCTAGATTTGATTTGATAGGTAATGGGGTGCCCTGGAAGGACAAGACCTACACATGGTACATTTATCTAGGAAGGAGTTTAAAAGCTACTTATTGACTTACTTCTCTGTCCCCAGACTCTATCATGGCCATACCATTTTGGATGGATTTTAAGGGGATACTTTCCTCCCCATAGAAAAAACCAATAGCTCAAAAGTAAATGGACCAAAAATACTTGAATGTACAGTTCTTAGAGATTCAAATGCAAATGACTTAACTTTATGAAAAGATGCTCACCTTCATAATAAGGAAAATGCGATTTCACACTACACTAAGATATTACTTGTCACTTCTTGGAGCATCAAAGATCAGAAAGGCTAATATCACTTGAGATAGTGAGGATGTAGGCTTTCTTATGGCACCTTCTCCTTGAAAAACAACTTGGAAATATCTATTAAAATTATAAATGCACATACTCTTTGACCTAGCAATCCCATTTCTCAGCCTATAGATATTCTTATATTTAGAGGAAGCATCAGATGCGCATGATTATTTATTGTAGCCTGTTTGTAATTGAAAAAGATTGGAAACAATCGAAATGCCATGGAAAGATAACTGGTCAAATAAATTATATTTTATTCATACAAAGAAATGCTATGAAATCTTGTAAAAAGAAAATGAGAGTTTCTGTATATTCTGATCTAGTTGGATTACCAAAATAAAATATTAGATGAAAAGATTGTAAAAAGAAAGTGAATATATATATATATATATATATATATATATATATATGCTCAAATATACCTAAAATATCTCTGGAAGGAAACATACATTTAAATGTTATTCATAATAATGTGTAGCTGGAGTCCAGAAGTAGGAGGAAATATTTTTCTTATTCTTTTGTACCTTTTGAATTTTGAACCATTTGAATGTTGGTTTTTATGAGGCAAAACAAAAGCAAGAAACTCAAACAAATAAACCATTACTTCTCTGGATCTAGGGGTGGAATAAATATTTCATGGATCCTCTTCATTTTATGGTTAGTTAATGACAGAAACCTAGCTTCATTTTCCCAAGTTGAAGAAAGACTATAAAAATAAAATCTGAAACAAAATATGACAGAATATTGACGTGAATTATGCTGAGCATATAAGCCTTTCACTTGAGCTGTTTTGCAAAGACAAATTAATGGATTTACATGGCATGGCTTTGGTGTTCTACTTTGGGATTATTTTAACCGGTTAGTTCCTTTTCCATCCATATTCAACACTCCCTTCCTAAGTTTCATCCCCCCCCCCCCCCCGCATCTCCCAAACATGGTACCAACTTTATTGTCATTTTTAATTCTCATCATTGTATACTCATTGAGATTATAAACTCTGAAGAGAATTAAGATTGTGTCTAACTCAAGAGTCAGCAAACTTCTTTTGTAAAGGTCAGATAGTAAATATTTTAGGCTTATAGGTCAGACAATGTCTGTTGTAACTACTCAACTCTGCCATTGTAGCACAAAAGTAGCCATAGATGATGCATAAATTAATGGATGTGGCTATGTGCCAATAAAACTTTATTTACAAAAACAAGCAGCAAGCCATATTTGGTCAAAGGGCCACAGTCACCTAGTTCATAGTTCGATGTCATGGGATTCATTGTTATATTCCCTTTCACTTCCTCCCCTTTCCTTGACTCCCTCTGGAAAATGGATGATGTTTCTGGTATGTGTGCCTCTGTGTGTACATACACAGATGTGTGCATTTGTGGTCTCTGGGAAGAAGGAAACTGAAAATGGAAGAAGGAGAGATACAGATTAGTAAGAAATCCATGCCAACTATCTGGTGCCTCAGGCAGCAATGGGAATGTTAAGGAATAATTATTTAAGAAAAGGTAAAATCACAATTATCTGTCAAATGTAAAATGAACACTTGTAAAAGATTTTCTTTGCTCATTAATTTATGATGGAACCGGTATGATGTTATAGTTAGTTCGGAGGAGAGAGCAAGCACACACAAAGGCCACGGGGAGTGTGGAAAGGAATTTGCTGGAGATGAAAAACTGGCCTCCTGGGGAGCCAGGAGGCTTATTATTTGCATCTCCACCGACAAAACTCATTTCCATTACTGTCAGTTTTCTACAATTTATAGAATTGTAAAGAGCTCAGCTAAAGGGAATAAAAGGCACAGACCTATAAAATTAGATGACCTGGAAAAGGTTATTAAACAATGTCTAATTATTCCCTGGAAAAGATATTCAGGAATCTTTTTTTAAAATATTTGCAAAGTTTTTTACAATTTTGTATGATAAAAATAACATTCAGTAAGCTCATGTTGCTCTAAATTACAGAAGATCTCGAAATCTAGGCATGAGGTTTTCAGACTCAGTTTGATAGTTGACAGCGGCAGCTTCTTAAGCCTGTGAAAGTGCAGGAAGGAGGTCAGTTTCCCAGTGGTGCTCTAGGCGAGGACTGGCGTCTCAGTGAGGGGCTGAGGTGGACACATCCAGGGACCATGTCTGAAGAGGCCGTGAGGCGAGGTGGCGTTGCATAGGAGTGGAGTTGAAAAACTGAGTTTGAGTCCCAACATTGCTACTTCCCGCCCCTGCAACATTGGGCAAGATGGGCCCTTTGCTCATCTATGGTTAGGGGGTGATATTAATTGCCACAGAGGCTGTTGTATTAAATGAGAAAGCACTTACCTTAGTACTTAGGACTTTGGGGGCCAGGGCAGTGTGTACTAAGTGTTAGTTTTCCTCCTTCCATGGGATGTGCCCTTGGGCAAAATACTTCAGCTTTGACTTCTTTATCTCTGCAAATGCACCTCACAGAGCTGCTTTACAAATTGGCAAGTAGTAGTTCCAGGAAATACTGGTTTTCCTCTGGGGCTCAGGAAGGCTTCACAGAGGAGATGGCCACTAAGTCGAGTCCCGATGGATGAATAGATGTTTTGTACATCAGCATTTCCAGATTTCATAAGATTTCCCAGCACAGTAATTAGCATGCATATAATTCAGTTTTATTTTACTTATTTTCATCACATCATTTTGGACCATGTGTTTTCTCTTTAGTCTTTGTACTGAGTTTTAAAGCTTGTCATGGTAAGGGGCATGTATTCTGGGCAAAGTAAGTGGGAAACAGTACGAAATGGTTTGAAGCTTACTTGGGGATGGATTATAAATGGAATGTACACTGTTCAGATGAATTAATGTTTATTTAAAGTTCTGTTAAATTGCAGGTTTGGGGGACAGCCCTAGTCACAAATATTTTGACCCATTGCTTCCACCTAAACAATAAACTATCTTAGGAATTCTATTACTTTGGCACCTTAACTACATATCCCACTTTTTTTTCTCCCAGGAACAATATAAAAATCATTTATCAGACCATTGGAAATGATGCTCATTTCACTTGTAGATCATCATAAAATTGTACTTCTCTCTTCCTCCCCCACCCCACACACACACATGCATACGTAAACACATGCGCACAAATGCTCCAGCCAAGACTCTTTTGGGGTTATAGTGATTTAAGGAATATCTATGAGGATTTCCAAGTGAAGCAGAGAAAGTCTGGACTCCTGACTGTCTTAGCTTGCCTTGTAATTGTCAGTCTTTGTATTTCATGTCACTGTCAGTGATGTACAGTAAGCATGTTAAACTCAAAGGCTAACACGGGCCAAATAAACAAGGTTTAAGTTTATGTTCATCGCATAAAACCAAAAGCTTCAATTTTCATAGAAACCTAATTTTTTTTTGATAGGGACATGCTGAATACAAAGGGCTGAAATAAATGAGTAATTGTTAACATAGAATAATAGAACATTTTAATGAAAATTAATATTTTTCTTGAACATTAACTTACCAGACACTGAATAACTGCACAAATTAATAGGCATAATGCAAATAAACCTATTTTTTTTGTTGTTCTCCAAAAGCGAAATATTTCCTGTTGTGCACACCAAACAAATCAATCAGCTGATAAAATATTCGCTGCTAGTATTAGTGGAGAGAAATGCTGCATCTGCACATAAGGCGCATAAGGGAAATGAATGCAAAATGATTATAGTAATCAGTCATTAGCGAGCGTTGTAGTTCGTTATTAATTATCATGTATAACAGAATATTGTAAAAATTAAGTCATGAAATTTTTATTCAAACGTTTCTTACATACCGTTATATTGGCTGGCCGCAAAAATATTTGTTGTGGGCGGCATGCGGCCCGTGGGCCGCGAGTTTGACATGCTTGATGTACAGTATAAGTCTGACAAAATGGTGGTCCCAGCAGGACTCCAGAGTAGGAGCCTTAGCTCCAGGGCGCCCTCCACTCCATCATGCTCTCTGCCTGCCTGGAATTCCCACCCCTTCTTCTTTTAGCTGCAGTTGGCCTAACTCCCCTTTCGAGTGAAAAGCCTTCTGTGCTCTCAGAGTCTCTCTTCTGTCATACATTTCCCTCTCTCCTTGTGACAGCCTTTCTCCAACCACATAATCTGCTGATCCTTCTCAGAAATATAGGGGAGTGGAGAGAGGAAGAGAAGAGATTTTGTAAAATGGAAGGTGGTCTCTTTTGTTTTTTGGCCTCCTTGATATCAGAGCCTCCTGAGCTGGGTGGGTTAGGATTGGAACGGAGATAGAGCTTGTTAGTGAAACCTGTGAATTGACGAAGAGACTCATGGAGGTAATTCCAAGCAACTATTTTTTTCTCACACTGTCCTTTTAAAAGTAATTCAGGAGAAGTTCTTTCACTGGCCTTGGTTGAAAGCACAGGTAGTCCCATGACTTTTCTGGTCACTCTCAAGGAATAAAAATTCCTGGGGCCACTGGAAGTTGACAACACAGTTTCAATTCAGTTATTAAAACTGTCCAGTCTATGTAATAATCAAAATTTCTGACTTGCTTTAACATTAAATCTGCTCTCCTCTCCAAACTGGAACCTGCTGTAGGTGAGAGAGGTTGCAGTTCCTTTCCGCTCTCCTCTCCCACCCCTGCCCTCCTCTCCCACCCCTGCCCTCCTCTCCCACCCCTGCCCTCCTCTCCCACCCCTGCCCTCCTCTCACACCCCTGCCCTCCTCTCACACCCCTGCCCTCCTGTTGGTGCCAGGGTTTCTAACTCTGCTGGGTGTACAGGGAGAGAAGAGGGAAAGGTAGGAAGCTCTTACTTGACAAGTCCTGTTATAAGATATCATCTGGAGAGTCTTTAGAGCTGCCTCCTCTCACGGATTCTTCTGTGGGCTCTCCTGAGACCCCACATTGAACTGTGTTTCCCCTGACACACGGGTGGTATTTTCCTCTGGCTGGCTACTCTGTCTCCAGCTCAGTTTTTCCCAGTGGTTCACTCTACACAGACCCTTTCAGTTGGGGTTCTGTCACCTTCCTATGGAATTTTCTTAGCTGAGATTTAAAATAGATCCAGAGTGATTCTCTCCCCACATAACATGCCTTCTCTCTGGTCTACAAGTAGCACTCACAGGTCACCTGCCCTGACAGTCTCCAGAACAGTGCCCATGTAGACACCTCTCCTTTGCTTGTGCATTAGAGCACCTTTTAAATTTCCCAGGTAGGAATCAGACCCAGGGCTCTGTGTCCCAGATCAACCCATGCAGGGATCTCAATGAAGCTCCTTTCTCTTAACCTGAAGAAGAGCCCACCCGCGTCCTGAGGAGGGAGAAATGCCAACACAGCTCTCTCCAAAGTCCTCTTTCAAGCTTCATTTCCAAAAACTAGTCATTCCTCACTATGAGTAATCAGTTCAAGCGTCATGTATTGAGTTTATCCTTCAATTTTTGTATGTAAGTTTCTTCAAAAGATAACATCCACTGCTTTCCTATCTTAGCTGAAAATGAGACAGCAACAGCCCATTTTAACATTCTTGTGCTGTCATCACTCTACTATGCTGGACCCTTTTTCTTGTTATCTCTTTTAATCTTGGCAAGGCCTCCTTTAAGAAAGAAAGAAGTTGAGAGATTACGGGATTTGTCCTTAAGTGTTCAGATAGTGTTAGGGCTGGGATTGAAAACAATTCTTTTAAGTAGTTCATAATTTTAGTTTTGATTGCCTCTTTAATCAAAGAGTACTTAAGGGACTGTCTGTAACTTGCTAATAGATAGATTAAAAATAATTATTTTAGCATTAATTTTTAGTTTTATTGTTTGTGGTTATTTTTGGGGGGGGGTTGTGGGGTTTTTTGTTTTTTGTTTGTTTGTTTGTCTGTCAGAAATATAGCTCTGAATGAGTTCTAACTTTTAGAATGTAGTGAGGGTTATA
The DNA here is from genome assembly GCF_963259705.1 of Myotis daubentonii. Taxonomy (NCBI): domain Eukaryota; kingdom Metazoa; phylum Chordata; class Mammalia; order Chiroptera; family Vespertilionidae; genus Myotis; species Myotis daubentonii. The sequence continues at coordinate 113,072,995 of NC_081840.1, read as the reverse complement.
TGGTGACCTAATACCTGGGCAGTATTAGTACCAAGGATATTTGAAGACTATGTATTTACTTATTTGTTGTTGTTAAGTACAGAGTTTTGTGGCTTCCTCTTACCTTGGACTTACATAGCTTCTAGTTCAGGGTCTTATACAAAGGAAATCCCAACAGTAAAACAACAATATTTTGGAGGTGCTTATGTCTTTAAATAGCAAATTATCGCTGAAAACATTATCAAATATGAAACTCAACTATATTTTCGTTATTTTATTCCCAGTAAAGCAGGAAATCTTACCCAGATCCATAAGATGTGGTGGTGAGGTTTTCTCTCATTTCTAAAACAATTTTGGATGTTGAGGCAGGGCATGTGAATTCTTGGCCCAACTCTGCCACTAGCTTGCCCCTGAAAAAAATGCCTCCCCATGAAATACAGGGCTCAGGGCAGATGTTCTCAGGGTCAATTCTGTTTCTCAGAGTCTGAGACTCTGCAGTGTGAGCCTCTGGCATTTTCCATCCTGAGGGTCACGAGTAGTTCATGAAAGAGGGTGTTCCCAGTGAAAGTGAGTGTTTCTTGGAGAAAGAACTATACACAGGCAAATACTGCACACTGGTTCCTGGGAATTACAGAATCATTATTTTAAAAATTCTGGAACTGCTGGTCTGTAATCAGTAGTAAAAGTCACTAGGGTAACCCTTTCCTTGGTATGTTATGTGACCACTGGACCGAATTCAATGACAGACCAGGTCAGAGAGAAGACCTGGAATGGTGCGCACATCGCTGGCTTGTATCTTCTTTGTCGGGGACAGTTGTGCACGGGCTGGGTGATGTGTGTACTCGCTGAAAGTGATGCAGACACATGTGTCTAGCGCTCACTGTGCACCTTCTCCCCTGATACCTTGACTGTGGGTGGTTGAAGTTCTCAAATGGGGGAAGCAGAGGGAAGTGTAACCTTCTATACAAAACACTTGGTTTATTTTCTTCATTTCAAATATATATTGAATCAGTATCTTAATTATTTTATTCATTTTCCATCTGTTGACCATACAGTACATGTCAGGCTCTGTTCATTTCTGCAGAGACAAAGATAGATGAGAGACAAAAGAACTGGTGGAATTTTGTCACTTCTTATCCCACCTCAGGTGGGACATGAGCCAAACACATTCTAAATACAAATAAATGGGTGTGGTAAGAAAAGGGATGTGGTAAGAAACTGCATCTAAATTTCCAAATCAGAAAGTTGGGGGTTAGGGGGAAGGAATCATGGTCTACCAACTGGACAGTCAAAAAAGGCGGCCTTGACCTCCCAGAGCGCTGCGCCTCCCCCCAGTCTCCTCGGAGGCTGCTTTGGGGGATGAACCTGAGTGTCAGCAATGGCCCTGACCCTTAAACTTTGAATCCTTGCAAAGAGGTTGCTTGCGTGAATGAGCTCAGCCTAATCACTGAAAATAAGGCGGTAGAGGAAAACACCCAATCTCTGTTTATAAAATGCAAAACAGTTTGCTAGGCACAGCTATTACTCAAGCAAGAGACTGTTCACAGATGGTGGCTTGGGCTGGGATCTGGCTATTAATCACTCTTGGTAGATAGGCTGCTGGGTGTAAGTGAGCATACTGGGCTGAGGCAGAGATTATTGTAGGGGCTCCATGTTGAATCCCCCGTCCTGCAGGTAATTAGAGAAATCCTCACAGACCCAGAAATCACCAAAAGCCCACAAGGGGGATTTCAGCCAAACCCACATGTCCTCACATTCCTCTCTCCTCCTTTCCCGTCTTTCCCAAATACAGAACAATTCCAGCCTGTTGCCATGTGTGCATTCAAAGAGTGAATAAAAACATCCGCATCTGTTAGAGCCCAAGCACTCTAAGGAATGTCCTTGTAGATTAAAGATTCTCTCTTTATTTGAGTAGGTTACCTTCTAGACGTGGAGATAAGATAGAGTGTGTGCATGTGCGTACATACTTGTGTGCAAAAGAGGAACAACCCAAGGCAGTTTCTTCCCTCTATCCCTGTCTACCTTTGTCTCATCCTTCAAATCCCAGCTCAGTTGCGTCTTCTTCTGAGCAGCCTTCTCTGACTTTCCAATACTGGGTGAGGCTCTCTGGCTATGTGTTTCCACAGAGCCTGTACGGCCCCCCTCACAGCACTTGTCACACTGAATTGTAATTGACTGTTATACTGCCTAAGCCCCCTTTTCCCATACTGTGACTTTTGTAGGAGCAGGGATTTTGCCTCGTTGTGTCACTCCCAGCATAATTCATATTTGTTGCCACATTACATAAGCAGTATTGGTGTTCTCTGAGTGGAGATGGAAGAGGTCATTTTAAGCCAAGGAAAAGGCCTCCAGCTGGCCCCAGAGATAAGTTGAGGACAAGAGGAGAGACGATATGGGCTTTACAAAATGCAGTGGTTCTCAAACTGTGGTCCCTGGACCAAACAGCATCAGCATCATCTGGGAACTTGTTAGAAGTACCTATTCAGAGACTCTAGAGGTGGAACCTGGCAGTCAGTTTTAATAAGCCCTCTAGGTGATTATGATATAAATCCTTATGTTATCTCACATACAGATTTGGCCCTCCCTGTGACGTTGGCATGGAGGTCAGAACATGAAAAACATGGTATGGTTCCACAAGGAGATCAGTCTGGTTGGGTTAAGAACCGATGTACACTGAATTGAAACATTGGCAAATAATTAGTAAGGTCAGTTTATGGAGGGTCTTTATCCCCCAGATCTGGAGGTTGGACTTCATGCTTCAGTAGAGAGACACAAAAGGCTCTGAGCTGGGGAAGGTGGTGACACTTGAAAGAGGCGCTGGAGGAGTTCTGACCTAGCAGGGTGATGAGCAGGGGAAGGACCAGCAGGAGGCTGCCTCAGTTATCCAGGCCTCAAGTGGCACTGGTTGTAGGAGTCAAAAGAAACTGACATGTGAAAGAAACACTGGGGACACTGCCGAGGAAAGTCAGTCAGGCTGCACGGCTGCCTTCATGCAGGGAGCCTGGGACAGGGAAGAGTCAAGATGACAGACAGTAATTTGAAGCTCTGTGACTGGAATAATGACAGCGCTGACATAAAGGGAAGGCCAGCGGAGCAGAAGGGGTTTGGGAGGAAGCTGAGCCCTTGACTTGAGTGATAAAACACAGTATTCAGGTGGGACTGCTGAGCAGGCATTTGGAGACCCAGGACCACAGTTGGGGTGCGGGGCTGGGATGAATAGGAATGTGGGTGTTCCCTCTCCCAGGAGATAGCCACAAAAGGGAGAGTGAAGAAGGAGCTTCAGACTCTGAGGCATGACGCTTGGAGAATTCCTGCATCGGGGGTAGCAGGAGAGCCAGGCAAGGAACAGCCTACGAGTAGGGCAACCAGGAGGATGCAGTGGCAGGGACGTGAAGGGACAGAGAGCACTGAGGGAGCAGTGGTGTCTGCAGCTTTAATGCTGCAGAGGACGGGAAAGGAGACAGCCCTGATGAGTGTGCCTGTGAGTTTATGGACAACACGCAGAGTGCTGTGGGCCATCATATATCAGGACAGCTGTTTGATGCCTAAATGAACAGGTTGTCTACAGGGAAATCCTTTTGTGGACAACTTTACAGGCCAAATCTGCTGGGCCTGGGAATTATGTGATGGAGAGAAGTCATTCTTTAGAATCCTTGTGATCTAAGTTGTGATCACCTCCCTGCCCCTTCTCAACCTCCTGGCACATGCCCATGTACCACCCCCCCACCACACACACACACACACACTCCTGCCTCTTTCTATCAGTGACTCTTCTGAAAGCTCACACGAGTAGCAAAACATTAATTGTTCTACCATTTGCCACCAACTCCTAGGCTCAGTTTCTCAAGGCTAGTCACATAAATGCCCCAAAGAAGTCATCTGCCTTGCACAGCTGTTCAGGCTGTTCACTGTACAGGTGACTTCCTCTAAGGGGGCAGCGTTTACACTGTACTTTTCTTTATTAGTTTTTTTTATAGTTTTATTATGACTGTGTTGATTCTAAACATGAGTGATTTGCATATTTACTATGACAACTTTCCTACAGATGGCATTAAAGTGGCTTTGACAATATCAATACATTGTGACAGTTTTCTGTCGGGTGGAAGTAAAGTAGAAAAGGAAGGGACACCATTTCCACTTCTTGCAAAGCCCAAGAAAGAGAGCTGGAGAGTTCCCACCAGATGAATGAGGGGCCAGTGCTTTGGCGAATAGATCACCAGCAATCTTCTCTCCACGTGTGGATCATAGAATGGGCTCTGGTCAGTCCAATCCATTTCAAAATAATAAGCATTTTTTGAAAACAAATACCTGTGTGTGAGAGGATCTCTGTCCAGGTTACATAATACAAAGAAGGTTCCATCAACCTCAAGGAATTCAGAATCTAAGTGGGAGCACAAGTAGGGAAACAACAATATGTGGTAATCATATAATGTGCTGGGGGCCCAAACTCAGTCCATTATGCTTTTGCTTTTAATGCAATGAGCTTAAATATTAGCCATAATTAATGTATCATTTTAATGGACCTTTTACTCTTGTGAGTCACTGCTTGATGAACCTAATTCTCCTAGGCAGAAGAAGGTAACTTGTTTTAAACCAGTTGTCGAGATCAAAAGCTTCTACCCCTGAATTAGGCAGCTGTAGAGAGAGACCGAGAAAGAGAGAGGAGTTTTTGTTTAGTTTTTCTCATTTTCTCATTCTCGGGGTATGTTTTAGCTGATGGTTATGGAGGACAAGGCAAGGCCTGCCTGTTCATCTTTACAGTTCTAAGTTCTCTTAGGGAAAAATGGAGGAGGATTTGCTGTCTTAGACTTATCTGACTACTATTTTCTTAAAGTCAGGTGTTCTCATACCTAGCATGTCATTCACCAGCCCTCTCCAGTCCTGAGAGGAGGACAGGATGAGCCTAGCTTTACTTCCTTGCCCACCTCTGGCTCTGTGGAATTTGTTGTCTTTGAGAGACTACAGAAGGAGATGGCTTCTTCACTTGTCTGGTCTCTTTATCTTCTGACCATCATACACAGCATGGACTTAAGCGATCATCCCAACCTCCTCGCTGTGCAGATAAAGAGACGAGGCCCCAAGGCTGCTCAGGTTCCTGTTGTGAGTTTAACACCAGGAAGCAGTACTTTACAAGTGGAATTGCACATCGGTTTACTTTAAAGAAAGGAATGGCAGAATGGTGACTAACCTCCAAAGAAAGAAGAGGAAAGTGATGCCGCAGGAGCTCATGAATAGACAGGAAGGATGGGGAAGTTGTGTGCATGTCCAGTATGCAGTTGTATGCCTGGGCTGTTCCCTGGGTGGGTGCCTGGCCAAGGCGGGATAAAGGCCAGCGCACTGGAAGCAGGAAACTTGGAGGCACCAGAACAGTAGAGTGGCAAACACAGCCTTGTCCTCGCTGCCCAAATGTGTGTGGCTTTATTTATTTTTAAAATCAAAGACAAACAGGCATAACAGTTTGCTCTGGCAAATAAAGGAGCTTGTGCTGTGAACAACTCAGATCCTAGTTCAAAGGAATGCCAGCCTGAGGGGGACAGGAACCCCTGACCTCCAGGTAAACAAGGTTCAGATTCAGAGAGGGGTTTCGGGATTGGCCTAAGGTCGTACAGTTATTAAGAAGCACTGAGGGGACCTGCCCAACCTGTGGGGAGGGCTGAGCAGGGTTGGAGGATAGATGCTGCAAATGACTTAGAAATAAAAACCATTGGGGACCTTGGAAATAAGGGGAAAAGGCAGATGTTTTATATAAAATGGCAATGCATATGAATGAGAAAATGGGAATTTAACATTGATCTAGATTTATAGGAAAATAAAACTAACATTATCTGCCTTTAATGCAGGCATCTAACTTTCCAGCAGATGGAGATATTACCACATGAATGAGAAGTTTAGAGGTGTGGGGGCAGACTCCCCACGTTCCAGAACAAGACGGTTTGTTTCTTAGAAGGCAGAAACAGAGAGGACCCTAAAATATGTCCACTCTGATCTTTATGTAAATAACTCGTTTAAAGAAAGCACAGGCGTCACCTAGGTTTCTAATTCAGAGGGTTCACTTTTTAAATGATTGAAAGTCTTAGCCAGTTCTTTCCTCCTAGCTTTGTGAGAATTTAAAACACACACACACACACACACACACACACACACACACACACACACACACAAAAACCACTTTGTTTCTAAGCTTTGTGTTTGGAAACCATAGGCAGAAAAGGGTTCTGTGTGCCTTCTGATGAACATGCATTTGCATTACAGTACTTGCTACTTCAGGAGTCTAGGTTCAGGGCTTTTTGTTTGTGTTTTTGTTGCCTTCCTTTTCCCTGGTCCCTAGAGATTCCCTTGCAGCCCTGAACAAGCACTGGGGTCATTTGTTTTCATAGCGTGCTTGGGTTTCGTTTTAGGCTTCTGATGACTTGGGCCGATGCTTTTTCACTGTTTGTAGACTTTACTAGTAAAAGCTGTTTATGGAAAGCTAGCTGCTAGACATAACTCATTAACATTTAAAAACAAAACAAAAACCCTGCCTTAGTGGCTATAGAAACAGATCTTTTTGATGGACAGTGTTGTCTGGGTGATCACAGGTGTTAGAGAAATATTTTTTTAGATCTCAGGATGTGGTGGGTGATTGTCTCCAAACCAAGGAAGTGGTACCCATGAAGTTGGGACTATAGAGGGTTAGTCATAGGTAGACAACGTGGCGTTAAGTGTAAATAGACTTTGTTTTATCTCCCCCAATGCCTTCTACTGAGTTTTTTAAAAGAACTCAAAATTCATTCAAACACATTTTTAGGAAAACTGTAATATGTTCTACTCTACTTTTAGAATTTGGTCTGAGAGTAAATTCCAAGCGGGGGATGAACAGGTCAGTGGATATGAATTATGTTGCCTGAAATCTGCCTTATTTTCCTGAAAGCATTGGACCAGTCAATCACTCAAACATACTACTTTCACCCTGAACTTATGTGCTATCATTAAAAGGAAAGAACTCTTTTCTTAAAAAAAAAAAAAAAAAAGTCTAAGCATATACAGCAAAGACGTAACAGGGAATTTCAGGCGTGTAGCTCAGAATCCTGGTCAGCACAGCTTAGGAGAAGCATCTTGGAGATTTCTTCTCCAGCCCAGACCCCTTTTCCACATTCCTTCAAGTTCACCCAAAGGTTACCCTCCCTTGGCCAGGGGACCTCTTGCTGCCTGCCAGCCAGGGATGTCTGGATCTCCTTTTGATCTTGTCTTTTTTTTTTCTTTCTCAGCCCAGAGCTGTTTAATCTCTCCTGGGAGAGGCGGAGGCATTCATTACTGGCCATCGGCAGTTCACGGCCTTTGTGGTTTCTATACACAGAAGACAAATCAAAACTGCACTCAGGGTCACACATTCTCAGCTAAAGCCTGAGACTAGTGAGAACTTACTTGAACTCATTTCACATACATCATCCCTTAAATTTGTCCAGAAAGAAGCAATCAATTTGCATTTTAACACCCTTGAGGGCTTCCTACGTCTCTTCTGTAGAACTGCTTCGTTTACTCCCTTTAGCTTTTCTGTGATTCATTAATTTGCTCACCAAACCCATACAGAGTACCTGACACCGCCACAGTCCAGGCACTGTATACTGGCAGTAGGAGAATGCAGATGAAGCCATGGACATGTAGCCCAGGTAATGGGTAGCACAGTAACTGTAGCCCATGCTTGATTGTTTAGGGGTCAGGAATGCCATTTTTGTTTGCAGAGGACCACTGGTCCCCCCCCCACCCCCCCCCCCCCGCCCCCCACCCCCCGCCCAAGAATGTGTTCCCTTCTGAAAGGATTTTTGTTGTTCAGCTCTTCCTGTGGGCCTGGCTTCATATGAAGAGGAGGAGGATAGAAACCAGAAAGCAGATCACTGTAGGGCAGGGTGTTCTGGTAGGAGATCATTCCAGCAACTGGAATCTGGCCACCAATTTTAGTGATTGTTTTATTAGTGTCAATTTGATTCCTTGAAATATAATAGGGGAAGGGCAGCGTTTTTGATTTTATGATTTTATAGATTCTGGAATATTGACTCCATTTTTAAAAAATTATGGTAAGCTGAAACCAGTTTGGCTCAGTGGATAGAGCGTCGGCCTGCGGACTGAGAGGTCCCAGGTTCGATTCCGGCCAAGGGCATGTACCTGGGTTGCGGGCACATCCCCAGTAGGAGATGTGCAGGAGGCAGCTTATCGATGTTTCTCTCTCATCGATGTTTCTAACTCTCTATCTCTCTCCCTTCCTCTCTGTAAAAAATCAATAAAATATATATTTAAAAAAATAAAAAATTATGGTAAAATATACGTAACATAAAATTTACCACCTTACCTATTTTTAAGTGTACAGTAGTACGTGCATTCACATTGTTGTGCAATCAATCTCCAGAATTCTTTTCATCTTGCAAAAGTGAAACTTTGTTTCTACTAAACAACTCCCTATCCCCCAACCCATGCCCCCTGGCAACGTCACTCTGTTCTCTGTCTTTGTGAATTTGACTAAGTACCTCCTGTAAGTAGAGTCATACAGTGTTTTGTTGTAACTGGCTTATTTCACACAGCACGATGGCCTCGAGGCTCACCATGTACCATGTGTCAGACTATTCCTTCCTCCTTAAGGCTGAATAACATTGCATTGTATGTACAACCACGTTTGGTTTGTCCGTTCATCTGCCAGTGGACACATGGGTTGCTTCTACTTTTTGGCTCTTGTGACTAATGCTGCTATGAACATGGTGTACAAATAACCCTTCAAGATCCTGCTTTCAATTATTTGGGTATATACTCAAAAGTGGAATTGCTGGATCTTATGGTGCTTCTGTTTGAATTTGTTGAGTGGTTGCATCCTGTTTTCCATAGTGACTGCACTATTTTACATTCCCTCTAACAGTGCATGAGGGTTTCTGTTTCTTCAGTCCTCACTGAGACTTGTTATTTTATGTTCTTTTGATGGTAGCCATCCTAACAGGTGGGATATATTGGGTGGATCCTTTTTTAAAGGTGAAATAATAAAACAGAATGAACAACAATATACTAAGTAATCCCTGCCTTTTCAGGTAAGAAGATGCAAATCAGAAAATGCTACCATTTGCTGCTATACACCTGGTTACAAAAATCAAATAGGATGGGCCCCATGGAGTGTAGGTCGAAGGTTTAAGAGGGCTTATATTACATTTTGTCTCTGTTATGTTACCTAGTTTGATTTTCATGGGATATCTGTTTTTGGTGAACTCTTTGTATGGCCTTAACTGGACAAAGAGAGTGGGGGAATTATTAGGGAGGACTTAAAAATATGGATAGAACTATTGGAAGATTTCTGGATTGCATAGACAAGCTATGGAAAGTTTAACTTTCCTTTACATAGGTCTACAAGGTTAAATTCAATTTTACCTCTTGTATCTTCCTATATCTACCCTGTCACATAATCTTCCCCTGGCTTCCAGCACTCTAAACCCACAGAAAAAAATCGAATGTCTTTGGTCTATACTTGTGCTTGCCCTTTTGTCAGAACTTTGCCCTGAGGAGTAGTTTACATATTTTATCCAGAAATTTCTTTTGGAGCCTGATCTACATAGTATAGTAGGAAGGAAAATGGTAATAACCTGGTTTATTCAGATCACATTCTTTCACCTAAAAAAATATTGACATTTAAAGAGAAGTCTCTATTTTTCCAGCCCTCTCCCCCAGCTTTTTAGGTAATTATGGATGCCTAAATCTATCCAGATGAAACTAGAGCATCAGACTCTGGCTACACAGTCAAGGTGGTGTAGGGAACTGCGTCCAGGAAAAGAGCCAGTAGCACAGAGGCTGACTGGCTGTGGCTCTGCACTGCTGGGCGGGGCTGGGGTGTAGGGCCTTAGCCCAGTTCATCGAGGCTGAGTGTGCTGGCTGCTGGGGACTTTCGCTGAAGGGAAAGAAAAGTGAGCCCCTCACTAACGCTGGTGTTTGTCAGTGGATGACAGTCGACTGCAGGAGACTATGGCTCTCAGAACACTGGAGACTCAGAAGAAGGAAAATTAAAACCATTTCTCTACAAAGACTTTGCAGGTGGCTATTTGCAAGAACCATTAAGAGAAAGAAAATAGAATAATGAGATCCCGAACAGCATTCCCAAGGTTTGGCTACTGAGCAGCTGGAGTCCTGATGCGCAGCCAAAAAGCCGTGCAGCCGCTCTCTCTAACCTGCTTCCAGGCATGCTTTAACTTGGCCATGCTTCTGTGACAGTTATCAAAGAAAATTAAAAGAACAGGCAGCTCAGAAGGGCTTTGGGGGCAGCCTAAAATCAGTGAGCTGCCTACGGGCTAGGGGGTACTTTTAATAAAGCCTTGAGCCGACTGGGTCTACCACCTTTTTTTTTTTTAATGCCAACAGTTGCCACATTTTGATAAAGGCAGATATTTCCATGTCTGCAATTCTTATGAAGCTTCCAAACCCAGACATTCCACTAGTTCCCTGTGTATCTACTTTCAGGGGAGACAAAAGGAAGTGAACATCTACTGAGCACCTGTGCTTTTACAAACATTCTATTATTTGATTCTCAGACAAGCCTGTGACATAAGCACTGACATATCCATTTTAACAGATAAGAAGAGCAAGGTTCATAGACATATTTGTCCAATAACACAAGTTTAGTGAGTGGCAGAACTCAGCTACAAATCCAGGTAAGTACATGAGAAAACCATGCTCTCTCTCTCTCTTTACCATGCCTTTCAGTAGTTTCTCGAATGCCAGGTAGTTTTGTCTACAGGCCTAACCAGCATCTTTTTGCTGCATTTCTTTGAATATAATTGCATTTTGAAGGTCCCAGTGAGCCCTGAAGACCTTGGCTATGGAACCATAATATTGGCAGCAGCATTTTTCAAAATGGCTTTGGATCTCAGCGAGGTTGAGGGGAAGGATGTACCTCATTTAACTCAATGGCCACCATCCAAATTATCCCACAGTCAAGAAGTGGGCTGCTTTTCATGCTGCTTCTGTACACATCCTTTGTGTTTCCTTTTTGTCTTTGTGCATCATTTCCCTCAAATACCACAAAACACGGTTTCAGCCTGAGGTTTCAATTAGGTTTCGGCATGACGAGCTCATGCCCCACTTTGTGTGGCCACAGCAAGAGCATCCTTCCCAGTGCGTCCTCTAGGACGATCTGGGGCTGCTGAATTCCCTTTTCACGCCACCACAAGGAAACCTCAGTTTCTCCCCTCTCATTTGTCCAAATCCTTGCTTGTTTTGGGGAAGTGAGATGCTTGCATTTGATTGTGATTGGGATAGATTGACATCTTTTAAAGTCCCCTGGAGGAAAGAAAGCCAAGCTTACTCGAAGGGATTATCCCCTGCATTCATCCAGTTGAATGTGGAGGGCTGCCTTCATTCCGTAAACAGCGGTGGAGGGGCCGCCCTGCCTTTTTCTCTTGGTGGTTGTGCATATTTGGACAGAACGTGTTCTGCCTGCAGAGAGGACCTGAAGAAAGTCTCTTAGCAAATAACGAGGGCCTGAAAGGGACAAATGAAGCTGGCTGGTGTGTCTCTTCAGGCTCACAGTTTCTCTCTTTAGGTAAAAATGATCACTGTCTACAGTTGCCCTGTAAATCCAGTGCGCCACCAAGCCACCGAGGAGGAAAGCCTTGGTTCCCAACTCTTGTAGAATCCCCAGGAAAAGACTGGAGTCCAGCTGGTCAAAGCAGCCACTTGCTAGGGCCCTTTGTTTCTGTCCCTGTGTTTGTGCATGTGCAAATGGCCCCTTCTCTGTCTGGCTTGCTGTTTATTTTGTTTGGAAAGCTCCTGGCTGTCTGGGATTGTATCTGTTCATTCCCTTCCGTACAGAGGCATGCAAATGAGCTTGTTAATTCAACAGAGCAAGTGATTAATCTGCTCACCTCTGTCCTAGGTCCTGCAGGGAGGCATGAAAGAAACCCCAGTGGGATCTCTCTGTGACCTTGTGTGGCTCCAGGTGCCTTTCTTAGCCTCCTGCTCTTGTCTGTGGAGTTAGAAGGTTGGGCCAGCTGATTTTTAGAAGGACTGTCCCTGTTTTAAGGTTCTCTGATTTAGGTAATTTGAGACTAAAAGACATCAAGACAACTAAAAAAAGACCCATTGTGATTAAAAATACAAATGAGTTATGTAGAAAAATACGTCCTTTGGTTGTATCCATGTTTCTAGCAAATAAAAATAAAGAATGCCCACTTAAATTTCAACATCAGGGAAACAGATAATTTTTAGTGTACCAGTAAGTATGTCTCATAAAATATATGAGAAATTTAAGTGGGCATCCTGCATTTTGCCTGGCATCCCTAATCCAGAGAGATCATGAAAACTGGACTTAAAGAAAGGCCACCTATCCATGCTGACTCCTTTCCAGGCTGTTTTGTTGTGTTCTCCAGCCACACTGGCTGCCGTCCCACTCCTCCTGCCACAGGGCCTTTCATAGTCTAGAACCTCTCCTTGAGTCGGCTTCCCTCCCATCTCGTCTCTCATAGCAGTAAGTCATCCTTCAGATTTCAGTTCATAAGTCTCTTTCTCAGTAAAGCCTTTCCTGATACCCTAGACCAGTGATGGCGAACCTTTTGAGCTCAGCATGTCAGCATTTTGAAAAACCCTAACTTAACTCTGGTGCCGTGTCACATATAGAAATTTTTTGATATTTGCAACCATAGTAAAACAAAGACATATTTTTGATATTTATTTTATATATTTAAATGCCATTTAACAAAGAAAAATCAACCAAAGAAATGAGTTCGTGTGTCACCTCTGACACACGTGTCATAGGTTCGCCATCACTGCCCTAGACAGAGTCGGTATCTCTGTTCCATATTCCTGGGGAGGCTAACCTGCCACGATTTTTATGTTTGAATATTCCATAAACACATGCTGAGGTTCATGTCAGTAGATTGAAATCTCAAGGACGTTCTTGATGGGTGAACAAAAGAAATAGAAGTGAGAATGCTCATGGCGTATTTCCAGAACAGTGAAGAAAGCACTTGAGTAGTTAAGAGTCAAAGATCCAATTGTAGAGAACACTGTCCTTGAAAGCCATCTTAGGGTAGATGTTCTGTGGACAGGGAGGAACTCAGGATGGCTGTGAGAAGAGTGCTAACATGATGAAAGTCATTCTTCAGAGGTTTTATTAAATCCCCAAAGGGGAGGCCGAGTCCATGAGCCCTCCATGGTTGCTAAGGACACAGTGAGGGGATGGCAGAGAACATCAAGTCAAGAAATGCTCACTGAGCTCCATTGCCTCCCATGCACAGAGTGTGTGCTGAGCACAAGCAGGTCCCAGACACTCAGGAGAAACAGAGGCATTGCCCTTTTATTCCATACTAGGGGCCCGGTGCACGAAATTCGTGCACTGGGTGTGTGTGTGTGGGGTGGGGAGTGTCCCTCAGCCCAGCCTGCCCCCTCTCACATACTGGGAGCCCTCAGGCGTTGACCCCCATCACCCTCCGATCGCAGGATCGGCCCCTTGCCCAGGCCTGAGGCCTCGGCCAGAGGCGTAGCCCCCCATCACCCTCCGATCGCCTGATCGGCCCCTTGCCCAGGCCTGAGGCCTCTGGCTGAGGCGTCCAGCCCGGGCAGCGGGGACCCGCAGCTACAGCGGCCCCGCGATCCTGGGCTCTGCTTTAGGCCCAGGCAAGGGACCCCTAGCTGCTGGGACTGCCAGCTTCGACCATGCCAAGCTCCCATCGCTGGCTCCACCCCTACTTCCTGCTATCACTGGCCAGGGTGGAAAAGGCACCTGATTCTCTGATCATGGCTGGGGGGCAGGGCAAAGGCGGCAAAAGCTCCCCCTTGGGTTTCTGATCACTGTCAGTGGCAGGGGGCTTCTTCCTGCTTTCCCTTTTGCCTCCCTGCATTGTGCCTACATATGCAAATTAGCCGCCATCTTGTTGGCAGTTAACTGCCAATCTTAGTTGGCAGTTAACTGCCAATCTTAGTTGGCAGTTAATTTGCATATAGCCCTGATTAGCCAATGAAAAGGGTAGCTCGTATGCCAATTACCATTTTTCTCTTTTATTAGTGTTGATTATCCTGCAGTCAAAAGTTGAGACAAGCCCTGGCTGGTGGCTCAGTTGGTTGGAGTGCCATCCTGTACACCAAAAGGTTGTGCGTTTGATTCCCAGTCAGCGTACATACCTAGGTTGTGGGTTCAATCCCTGGTCAGAGCATTATGGGAGGCAACTGATAGATGTTTCTCTCTCATATCAATGTTTCTCACTCTCTCTCTTTCCCTCCCTTCCTCTCTGTAAACATATCCACGGGTGAGGATTTTTTAAAAAGTTGAGACAAGGTTAGCTGAAGCTTTCCCTAAATTCTGAAAATTTGTCATACTAAAAAACTTCTTTTCCTGAGGCCATCAAAACTTTCTTCCTGCTGAAAGTTTCTTTTCCCAGTCTTACGATGTCTGCTCTTAAATGTTTAGAAGAGAGCTAGTGCCTTTGTTGGAACCACTGCTGGGTTTTCAGATATGTGGACCTGCTGTGTCTGCCCGCACTTTCATGCCGTAAATTTTTCCAACTATGGACCAGCCTATATTGTGTTCTTATCACTGTTGATTGCTCTGGCTGTGTGCCAACAGACTGGAAGACACACACACATGATTGTACATACACATGCAGGCATGTACATACTTACACATAAAATGCACATATAAATAAATACTCATATACACATGCACATGACACACGTACATGCATGTGTATATACACACATGCATTCCTCCATCCACATTTATATGCATAATACTCACATATGCAAACATAGCCACATATACACACATACATATCCATACATTTATAAATAAATATCCTATATAATAAAAGGCTAATATGCAAATTGATCCCACAGTGAAATGACCGGTCACTATGACATGCACTGACCACCAGGGGGCAGATGCTTAACGCAGGAGCTGCCCCCTTGTGGTTGGTGCACTCCCACAGGGGGAGCGCCGCTCAGCCAGAAGCCGGGCTCACAGCCTCTTCCACCTTCGCGGCAGCGTTAAGGATGTCTGACTCACAGTGGGGAGCGGGCCTAAGCTGTCAGTTGAACATACCCTGAGGGCTCCCTGACTGCAAGAGGGTGCAGGCGGGGCCGAGGGGACCGCCCCCCCCCCCCCTGAGTGCATGAATTTCATGCACCCGGCCTCTAGTAGATATATAATTTAAGATGGTAATAGCAGGAGATAGGAAGTAAACCAGCATCCTCTGGTTATCGCCTATAGAGTGGATAGATACTGTGTCCTCTGCCTCTGAATTTCTCTGTCTTCAGAGACTTGTACTTTACATGATACTTGTACCAGAGTTCCCTCCCCCACTTTTTTCTCAGAGCTTTCAACAATCTCAGTCCTTGACCAAAAAGCCCAGCCATGTCATTTTTCTGGAGGATGTGTATGTATTCCACATTTTAATAAGTCCACATTTGCTCGAGAGAGACCTGTTTTCCCAGCCGTGAGAGCTGGTTATGGCTCTGCGTCTATTGAAGCTGTCAAGCTGCTTTCCTAACCGTTGGCCAAGCTGGCTTTCTACTGGCAGCACCACTCACTTTTTAGTAAATGTAAAATTTTAGGATGTAACACTACATGTCACACAGCTTGAAGGGTTTTGAACAGCACTGTGTTTTTCCAGAACAGTGTTTGTTTCCAGAAACGTTTCCAGCTTAGATTTACTGTGTTGACGTGGGAGAAAAAAGAAACATTGCAGGAAAAGGTTGGGTAACTTGGATAAAGTTGGCTTAGCCAATTCCCATGAAACTACATGTCTAGGAACTTTATCCAGATGGGAAACTGTGGCTGTTCCATGTTCTGCTCTCCAGAAAAGTACAAGGAATGCAAGCTGCGGCACTTCATAGAGCTCTAGACAGATACGCTCATTCTTTCCACAAGAACAGTGGTCATGCCTGATCTGGGCTGCTGGCTGACTCTGCAGCCTCATCTCATATCCTCTCCCCCACTCTGTACTTCAGCCATGCCGAATGTCTCTTAGCCTCTTGATGGGCATGTTCCTGGCCTTTGGGTGTGGCCTTTGGTATTCCTCTGCCTTGAGTGCTCTGCTCTCCTCCCCTCCCCTTCACACAGTAAACTCCTACTTATCCTTCACTGTTAAAATTTCCTATTTCTTTGTGTGAATACTTAATTAACACCTGTCTTCCCTATGAGATTGTAGTTACACACAGATGAGGCTGCGCTCTGATCCAGGGAGTCTGTAAACTTTTATTTAGTTAGCCAAAAATCATGTTTTATGTCGGCTTTGGTAATACATTCCCAGGTGTCAGCTAGAGGTCTGGTTGCTAGGTAGGTCTCCTTTCTCCATCCTGTTTCAGTTAAGCAGTGGTTCTCAAAGGTTGGTTCCTGGACCAGTAGCTTTAGCATCACTTGGAACCTTGTTGGAAATGCAGACTCAGGGCTCCACCCCAGCCCTATGAAGCAGACTCTTTAGGGGTGGAGTCCGTCAGTCTGTGTTCTCATAAGACCACCAGATGGTCCTGAGGACATTAAAGTTTGACAACCACTGCATTAGAGTGTTACAGAATAGAACTGTGTTTAAGTGTGAGCAGTGCTAAGAGGAACTTAATATCTCTGGAACACCAAGCCAATGAATTTTCAGGTTTTTTTTAAAAAGACATTTTGTCCATGGTTTCTCATCCAGATCCCCCAGCCTGTTGAGACTGTCAGTGAAGTAGGATTCAGTAGGGTGCTGCATCTGACTACATGTTAATTACACAGTTGCGAGTGTTGGATATAAGGCTAGGATCTTAGGCAATTGATAAGTTATATGGTTTTGCATTTAAGTTTTAATAATGGAATATGGCCAATACAATTTCCTTTTTAGAACAGGAAAGGCTAGGATTAGATAGTCTTGCCCCTGTTTGGACTTTTTCAGAATAGTTTTCATATTCCAGAGCAGTTTGGGCTCTCAGAAGCATTCTCCTCATTTTATTTTCCATATCTTTGTCCTGGAAAATGAAGTCTGGGGAGAAGCAGTTTAACTAATAATCATCAGCATCCAATCCAGAATGTGGAGTTCAAGGGCAGGCAGGCCCTTTGTCTTAAATAGGAGTTACACCACACAGACAATGCAGCCACTGAGGTTAAGCCCAGCACTGCTCTGGCTCCACCACCCCTGGACTATTTTATTCACTCTGACCAAATGCTGCAAACCAAATGCTGCCAGCTCCATGCCCACTGCTTGGGCTTTGGGCAACCCCCTTTTTACATTACTTAAACCCTGCATATGCTCTTAAGACATTGCATCCACATTTTTAAAATTCCTTTACATTTCACTCATCAGCATGTGTTGGGTAAGCACCCTGCCACAGCAGAGTTTTATGAGCTGTGTTTATGAGGCTGCTTTTCTTGAAAAGGGTTATAGTATATTCTACCAAAAACATGGAACTTGACTCTAGGAAATGAGGGCTTTGGCGCTAAACTTGGAGTGAACCTGTGAAGTTGAACGGATCCAAAAATAAGCACAGATGTTATCCATTCTCCAAGTATTCAAAAGCTTTGCATATTTACTTACAGAATCTCTTCTCTCTTCTTACCTGACGCTTTCTCCCTCCTTAAATGAAGGCTGGAGAATGTGCAGCCTGGGAAAAGCTTGAAGCTCCTTTCCTGCCACTTTTGGCCCCTTCCATCCTTCTGAGAGTGGTAGGTGGTAACAGGCTAGCTAAAATCTAGAACCTCCACACTTGAGCAATATTTCATTCTCTCACGCAAAGTTCCTGAAAAGACAACAAGGAGTTGTTACCCTTTTTGTTAATTTTGAAAAAAATGGGAGGGAACCAGCCATGGACAATAACTGTGCAGAAAGATTCCATTTTTGAGAACCTGAGCTGTTGAGGTAATTTTTTACGTTCTTTTTAAAATTAACTTTTATTATTTAGTCCAAGCTTTGCATACATACACTGAGTGGCCAGATTATTATGACCACCTGACGTTTGTAGGCAAATTAGCTATAATTTCACGCTGAAGTTGCTAGAGGGCCAGACCATTATAAATAGGGAAGCAGGTTGTTTACCACGACAGAAGTGATTTTTTTCTGAAGATATGAGTAAACAACACAATTTAACAGCCTTTGAACATGGGATGTGTATACACACACACACACACACACACACACACACACACACACACACACACACACTGAGTGGCCAGGTTATTATGACCACCCTATCAGTACTTCATTGGGCCACCTTTTGCCTTCAATACTGCGGCGATTCTTCTTGGCATTGACTCCACGAGATATTGAAAGGTGATGCAAAGAATCTAACACCATGCCTGATGAATAGCACTGTCCAGTTCTGTGAGATTTGATGGCTGTGGAACCAGCTGCCTGATGGCTCTTTTAACTTCATCCCACAAATGCTCAATTGGATTGAGATCTGGTGATTGTGGGGGCCACCTAAGCAAGGTAAAGTCTCCCTCATGTTCTTGAAACCACTCCTGCACAATACGAGCACCATGGCATGCATGGCGCATTGTCTTGTTGGAAGAAGCCATCTCCATTGGGATACGCCATCAACATGATAGGATGAACCTGATCAGCAATGATACTTAGGTATGTTGTGCTATTCAGATGTTGTTCCACATGAATTAAAGGGCCCAAATCATGCCAGGAAAAGATGCCCCAAACCATAACACTGTCCCCACCAGCTTGAAGTGTTGTACTTATGCATGTGGGGTGCATGCTTTCATGCTGTTTCCACCAAATTCTCACTCTGCCATCTGCTGATGCAACTGGAAATGTGATTCATCGGACCACATGACTTTTTTCCAGTGCTCGACTGTCCAATCTTTGTGTTCCTGTGCGAATTGGAGACGTTTTATCTTGGTAACTGCAGACAGCACAGGTGTTCGAACAGGCCTTTGGCTTCCATGTCCCATACGATGCAGTGTACGGCTAATTTGCCTGCAAATGTCAGGTGGTCATAATAATCTGGCCACTCAGTGTATATGTCTGTATGTACACACACACACACACACACACACACACACACACACACACACACACAGCTTATTTCCAGTCTCTCAGTTCTATACATTGATCTATATGTCTAGCCTTATGATAATATCACACTGTTTTTGTTAAAAATAAGGAAGTATGAGTCCTTCAGTTTTTGTTTTTCGTTTTCAAGGTTGTCTGGTTATTATTGGTCCCTTGTATTACCATATACGTTTTAGGATCATCTTGTCTTTTTCTACAATATTAAAAGCCAGCTGATATTTTGATTGGGATTGCATTCAATCTGTAAATCAATTTTGGGGGAGTATTGCCATCCTAACAATATTAGGTCTTTCAATGCATGAACATGGGATAGCTTTCCATTTATTTAGATCTTTCTTAGTTACTTTCAACAATGTTTTGTAGTTTTCAGTGTATGTCTTAAACTTTTTTGTTAAATTTATTTCTAAGTATTTTACTGTTTTTGATGCCATCATAAATGGAATTATGTTCTTAATTTTATTGTCAGATTGTTCATTGATAGCATATAGAGATAAAATTGATTTTTGTATATTGATCTTATATCCTTTAACCCTGATGAACTTGTTTACTAATTTAAATAATTTTTGGTGCATTGTTTGTATTTTCTATATATAAAATCATGTCCTCTGTGAATACAGGTAGTTTTATTTCTTTGTTTTCAATCTGTGTACTACCTCTTTTTCTTGACTAATCACCCTAGGTAGAAGTCCTTTTTATTTCTATAAAATAGGTAGTAATGTCTCCTCTTTATTCCTGATTTTAATATTTTGAGTCTTCTCTCCTTTATTTTTGTCCAGGCTACATAAAAGTTTGTCAATTTTATTGATATTTTCAAAGAACCAACTTTTGGTTTCATTGATTTTTCTCTAGTGTCTGTCCCTTCTCTGTTTAATTTATTTACACCCCAGTTTCCTTCCTTCCTTTGGCTTTGGGTTTAATTTGCTCTCCCCCTACCCCCACTACTTAAGGTGGCATATTAGGTTATTTGATTTGACATCTTTTTTAACATAGGTGTTTACAGCTATAAATTATATAAATACTTATATAATTGCATCCCATAAGTTGGGATGTTGTGTTTTTATTTTATTAATCTCAAAGTATTTTCTAATTTTTCTGTGCTTTTTTCCCTGATCAGTTATTTATAAGTATTTTATTTAATTTCTACATCTTTTTGAAATCCCCAAATTTGTTTTTTTTAATTGATTTTCTAATTTCATTCCATTGTGGTTAGTGAGCATATTTTGTGTGATTTCATTTTTTTTGAATTTATTGAGGCTTGTTTTATGACCTAACATTTGTTCCCTTCTGGAAAATGTTTCATGTGTACTTGAGAAGAATATGAATTGTGCTACTGTTGGGTGGCATGTTCTATCTATGTCTATTAGGTGTAATTGATTTATAGTGTTGTTTAAGTCTTCTATTTCTTTGTTGATCTTCTGTCTAGTTCTATCCATTATTGGACGTGTGGTATCCACATTTCCAACCTTTATTATTAAATTATCTAGTTCTCCTTTCACTTCTGTCAGATTTAGCTTCATGTATTTTGGGCCTCTATTGTTGGCTTCCTGACAGATTGACACTTTATCATTATAAAATGCTCTTATATGTCTTTAATAAAAAATTTTGTCTTAAAGTCTATTTTATCTATTATTGGTAGCCACTTCAGCTGCTTTTTGCCAGTGTTCTCATTGCTTTTATGACAAAGTCCATTTTCAGAGACTTTAGTCAACCATTCTGGAAAGTGGGACCTCTGAACTGCCTCTTAAACACCCCTACAATTTCTGTTTTCAGGCCCGCATTCTCCTTTAATACCAAAGTTGATGTTTAGAAATGCTATCATATAGGTATCATTAGGTAGTTCTGGTGCTTCAATTCCTGCCTAGGATTAGTTTGGTTGGGTTTGCTGAGTCATTACTGTGGGTTTTTCTACTTCCACCTTCCAAAATTTTGTAACTGTTCACTCCTTTTCTATTTTCTTTGTATTTATCACTAAAAAAAAAAAAAGTGTCTTTACTCAGTGGTTTTTCCAAAAGAGCAGAGCTCAATGAGTAGTTTAAATATTTAATCTCTATTTGAGGGAAACCCTTTAGCTGTTAGCTACTTTATTCTAAGTAACTGAATTTTCTTGTATATTCTCCAGCATTTAAAAAAATAACCAGAGATTTTTTTATTATCAGGGATCCAGATATTTGGCAATATCCTAAAGTTAATTAAAGATGGTGCTTACATTATCTTTTAAATTTAGATGTGGAATTTGAACATTATGGATTCAAAATAAGAATGATTAGCTACTTCCAAATCTTTTCACTACTTGATTTTTCTTGGGACAGTGATTCCCAAACTTGACTAAGCACCAGAATCACCTGGAGAGTTTGTTAAAACGCAGGTCACCCAGCATCATCCCCAGAGTTTCCGATTTAGAAGTTGGAGGTGAGGCCCAAGAATTTGTATTTTCAACAGGCTTTCAGGTGATACTGCTGCCTCTGGTCCTGGGCCCACACTGGGGATCACTACCTGAGTGTGTGAAAGTTAAAGGTGCTCCCTTGGGGGTGGGGAGGACAGTTAGGAAGCAGATGAGAACAGAGAGGGAGAGGAATAAGAGGGAGATAAACAGGGAGGAAAAGGATGTGCCCACTTGCTCTTTCCCATTGCACCCAGCTTGTGGCCACACTTCTGTTTTATTCATGACAAAACCATGACAAAATCAAACCATAGCAGAATTAGCTTAGAGGTTGAGCATCGACCTATGAATCAGGAGGTCATCATTCCTGGTCAGTGCACAGGCCCGGGTTGCAGCCTCCATCCCCAGTGTGGGGCGTGCAGGCGACAGCTGATTAGTGATTCTCTCTCATCTGATCAATGTTTCTATCTCTCTCTATTCCTCTCTGATATCTTTTTTTTTTAAGTGCTTAGAGAAACAGCTCCTGGCATCAGAATTATAACTGTATTCAAGGGAAAAGAGGGAATGAAGTGACACTCCATGAAAAACCTTTAACTGAAGCCCTGCAAATGTAGTTTATGTGAAATGTTAAAGTGGTTGGGGAGTATGTGCAGGGTCTGGAGAAGTCAGTCCTTGTGTAACTTTATGAGAAGTACTGGTTGAGTGTTGCTAAGGCAACAGGTTCTGGGCAGTTTCATTCGGGAGACACTGTGCACACTTTGTTATCTCCTAGGGTCCCCCGTCCCCTTGTTGCACGTCTGAGAAGGCAGGGGCACTAAGTCACTTAGGCAGAGGGTCGGACTGAGTGTCTTCTTTGGGCCACAGATAGGAGCCCAAACTTAAGGCCATCCCTCTGGGTTATTTTCATGTAGCCATTTGGAGATGCTGCCACAATTATCTCACCTTTAACCATTTTTGTTGTTGTTATTGTTCTCAGAATGTTCTTCTGTGGTATGGTTGTAAATACTGAGAAATAAAATTGGGCTGCAAAGGATAGAGATTGTTGGGAGGAAGCCGAGAGAGAGGTGAGAACTCAAAACCATTGCCCCATATGAGGCTGCCTTTCAGACGCTTATTACTTAAAATGCAGTCACCTGGATACTTCCTGCTGTCACTTCAGAAAGTGAGGAGTGGGGAGAGAGGAAGCATGTTCTGGATATAGATAGCAGACATGAGAAAGCAAGTTGTAGGAGACTAGTTTTACCTCCAACCTGTCACTTCATTTGTTTAGGGCTATTGTGGTTTGGTTTTTAATATAAAATGATGTTTTAGTTTTAGATAATTCCCAAAGGTACCTGATTCTGTGGTTTTTTTTTTTTTGCAAGGTCACCTCTTATAACTTTTGGACAGCCAGGGTAAGAATCCAGGTCTCTTGGCTTCTGAGATAGAGCTTAGGGTATATAGAAGATTCAGTCTTCCCTAATCCCTGTGGACCCGGAGGCTCCATGTTATTTCCTGGTAGCGGTTTAAATGGCTGTGGAGGACAAGGAAGTTCATTGCTATGATAATCAGGCAGTCACACTGGGGAAAATATGATGTATCTTCTTGTGTAGGAAAAAGTCAGTATTACCCAATCCAGCAATCAGATTTTCAGACAAAGGCATGGCCCTGGAACATGCTGTCTATGCCTGAGCATAGCATTTTCTTGAATCCAAAAACAGTTTTTTAAAAAATCATTGTGTACTTGGCTTGTCTGTCTCTTTTAGATATGAATGTATATCTTGCCTAAAATTTTTTCTCAGTCTTATTTTGAAGGCAACTAAATTGCTCTGGAGATATTAGTTGTAGTGGTAATTAATTTAACCTTTACTGAGCACCTACTGTGTGTCAGGCTTCGTGTGAAGTGATCTCAGAGGTAGGTGAATACAGAGAGAAAGACAAAGGGGGGGAAAAGACAATATTCATTTATCCATCCCTCCTTTTATTCCTTAGAGATTTGTTTGTGTTTTGTTTTGTTTTAAATATATTTTTATTGATTTCAGAGAGGAGGGGAAAGGGAGAAATAGAAACATCAATGATGAGAGAGAATCATTGATTGGCTGGGGGATTGAGCCTGCAACCCGGGCATGTGCCCTGACAAGGAATTGAACCGTGACCTCCTGGTTCATAGGTTGACGCTCAACCACTGAGCCATGCCGGCCGGGCCCTCAGGGATTTGTTGAGCATTTTCTGTGTGCCCAGGTCTGGACTGAGTGCTGAGGATACAAAAGTGAGTAAGACAGACACATCCCTGTTGTCCCTCAAGACCATGCTTCAATCAAGCTTGGTTAACCCTGAAGCAGAAAAGGTCAGAACAGCCTGTGATGGGTGGATGTATAGGTGAGATCAGGGCCTGGGGGCAGCTTCCCGGAGGAGGTGATCTGGGAACTAAAACACAGTAGATGCGGTGCTAACAAGTGAGGCAGCGGCAGAAGGAGCAGCGAAGCAGTGGCCGGACCGAGGACGCGCTTAGTTGTACAGAACATGGATTTAAGGGAGAACAGTTGGAAATAGGACTATTTATATTTGAAAGATGTTTAATTCCTTTCTTAGGAGTTTGGACTTCAATCTGAGGCAGTGGTCGGCAAACTCATTAGTCAACAGAGCCAAATATCAACAGTACAACGATTTAAATTTCTTTTGAGAGCCAAATTTTTTAAACTTAAACTATATAGGTAGGTACATTGTTATTAACTTAATTAGGGTATTCCTAAGGCTTAGGAAGAGCCACACTCAAGGGGCCAAAGAGCCGAATGTGGCTCGCGAGCCGCAGTTTTCCCACCACTGACCTAAGGTAATGGGGAAATCACTAAAATATTTCATCATGGAGGAATTATTGTAGGAATCCCCAGCCAAAAGAACATAAATATGGTATAACTACATAGAGTTTAAGTTAAAACAATAGCAGAACAATAAAATTGTGTACTCTCTATGATTGTTGATATATAAATTGTAATTATGAGTATAGCAACGAATGAGAGGATGTCTAAAAGTAGAATCTACTATTTGCATGGTAGATTTGAATTCTTTAAGAATTCCTTTCTAATACTCAGCATCAAATCTCTATTATATGCCAGCAGATCAGACTGCAATGCCTTTCCTGTGCCATCAAATATGAGAGATCTAATAGTACTCATGCAATTTTAAAGTGTGTGGTTATAAAACATCCAGCATAGGCAAATCCATAGAAACAGAAAATAGATTGGTGGGGCGATGGAAATGTTCTGGAATTAGTGGTAATGGTTGAACAATATTGTGAACGTACTAAAAAACGCTGAGTTTTACACTTTGGTTAAAATGGTTAATTTTATGTAATGTGAATTTTATCTCAATAAAAAATACAAGGGGAAAAAAAGATGCTGCTTGTTGTTTTTTTGTAGTAAAGGGCAACCGGAAGTGTGAGTTGAACTGCCAGGCAATGGGCTATCGCTTCTATGTACGCCAAGCTGAGAAGGTCATTGATGGCACCCCCTGCGACCAGAACGGCTCGGCCATCTGCGTGTCTGGGCAGTGCAAGGTAAGTGCCCCAGGACTGAGGCATCGGGGTGGATGCTTGGGCTGTTTGAGCTCTGAATGCCA
Organism: Myotis daubentonii; assembly: GCF_963259705.1. Lineage (NCBI taxonomy): Eukaryota > Metazoa > Chordata > Mammalia > Chiroptera > Vespertilionidae > Myotis > Myotis daubentonii. Next base: position 113,048,053 of record NC_081840.1, on the reverse strand, counting down.
GGCTGTGGGCTGCTACCTCCCCCTCAGCCTATAGGCCCCCGAACATAAGCTCTGGGAGAAGTGGGAGGAGATGGGACTGTTTGGTCCGCTCTGTGTTTTTTATCTTTGGGAATCACCATGTCTCACTCTGGTATTTCAATTACCCAGTGATTTATGTTTACCTACTTGCTTCAGAGGGGACACTGATCTGTGCCCATTGCGTCTGGAACCCCTTCCTCCCTCCGGCGTGGAGGTTATGGAACAGCCATTGCTGGGTGGGCCCTGAAGGTGGCATTTTAAGGGCATGGTGTCTTTTATCTTGCCTCCCACCAGATGGGGCAGGCTTCCAAATGAAAGTTGTCTGCTGCCCTTTACAACAGAAGTTGTACTTTAAACAAGAAGAGTTTTCAGCCCCTTTGGCCTTCTGAAGTCTGTCCCAGGAACTCCCAGAGGCACATTCTGCAAACATTCTGGGCCTGAGAGAAGCCCTGTGGGATGCTAACCTTTGGCAGAAAGCATCATTTGGTTAAAAATAGGCATCTTAGATGAGGAGGCACAAGTCCCACAGCCACAATAATGTGGGCCCGGACTGCCACTCTCCTTTCATCTGTAACGTAGTAGGTGGAGCGGAGCAGGTAAATGACTATTTGGAGCCCAGACTGAAACTCTACCTTAATTAAAGCTCAAAAGCTGGAGGACTGATTGGCTATCACATCTGAAGGTTCCTGTTCTACCTGGAAGGTAAATTGCTACAGTACTCCGTATTAGAGCTATTCAAGTGTGATTTCTAAGCACGGCCTCCCCCGCAGTCTTTTTATAGTGAGGAGGTTTCAAATAGGATACAAATAACTTATCTGGATAGTGTCAGATTGTGAATGAAAGTTGAGAAAGGAAAAAGCTGTGTTTGCTATCTAATGTGTGTGAGGTATCTTTGGAAGAGCAACCCCCCCAAAGCATTAGAAATCTGTGTAGGCGAGGAAGGGAGCATGGTGGGAAGTATAGTGGAGTCTGGCCTCCACTTTTTCACTCCTTTGAAAAAACCATTGGGTTTCACACATTCCCTCTGAGCCTCCCCTCCCTCAGATAAGCCATGAGGGAGTTCCATTAGAGTTTGTGGCATCCAGCTCAACTGGCCTCTGCTTCTAAGTGTTGCTGAGACTGAAATGACGGTCCTGAAGCAGCCCGGCTCTTTCTTTGAGACCCTGAATGAACTGCTTGGTCTCCTGGTGCAGGTGCACACTGTTGGGAGGGGTACGGGGCAATGGTTAGAAACATGCCCTCTGAGGTCAGACTGCCTGGATCAAGTCCTGCCTCTTCCGCTGGTTTGCTTTGTGGTCTTGCCCAAGTTATGTAAGCTGTCTGGGGCTCTGTACATTATCTACAGGCTGAGGAGGATGGTACCTACCTCCTGTCCGTAGTGAAGCGTCTGGAGCTACTCTGCGAGGCCCTGTAACAGGTCTGCACTGAGTAAGCGTGCTGCTGTGTCAGTATTATTGTTTATGCGCACTGATGTCCTATTGCATTTGAGTTTTAACTGCAAAAGTATTTGCTTTTCTGTAGATTACGGAGTTGTCAGATTCACACCATCATTTTGTTGTTGTTAATCCTCACCCAATGATGTTTTTTCCCCATTGATTTTAGAGAGGGTGGAAGAGAGGGAGGGAGAGGAAAGGAGAGAGAAACATTGCTGTGAGAGAGACACATTGATTGGTTACCTCATGCATGCACCCCGAGTGGGACAGGGGATTGAACCTGCAACCCAGGTGTACGTGCCCTTGCCCCGGAATCCAATTCGAGACCCTTCGGTGTGCGTGGGCTGACACTCTAACCCAGCTGTGGGCAAACTACGGCCCGCGGGACGGATCCGGTCCGTTTGAAATGAATAAAACTAAAAAAAAAAAAAAAGACCGTACCTTTCATGTAATGATGTTTACTTTGAATTTTATATTAGTTCACACAAACACTCCATCCATGCTTTTGTTCCGGCCCTCCGGTCCAGTTTAAGAACCCATTGTGGCCCTCGAGTCAAAAAGTTTGCCCACCCTGCTCTAACCACTGAGAACACTGGTCAGGGCTCATACCGTCTCTTGAGGCAGGTCTCTCACTGCAGTGTGACTCCTGGGGAGTGCAAGTTCCAGTTGGGTGGGTCTGGGGAGGACTGGAGTATCTGGTTTTCGGACATGCTGCCATGTGATGTGGATGCTGTTGGTTTATGGATTATACTTTGTGTAGCAAAGTTTTAAAGGACACTGATTAAAACCTACTTAACAAAGAATCAGAAATGTAAATACAGAGTGGTGAAATGATTTGGAAGGAAGAAGAAATGTGATCTCTTTCTACTGGGCAAGCATGTTTTCTTAGTGTTGCATTGAGTGTCTCTGAACTGATGATATGAAAGAAAAACAAACACTTATAAGGACTATAAGGACATGGATATACATTCTTACCAATTGATGAAAACCTTTCATACTGTAGGGCAACACAGTTTGAAGTTGATAATTGCTAAAAGGCTGAGACAGATAGTCTCAGGGTGTGAGTAGATTCATAGGAATTGGATGTTACAAGGACAACTTTGATATTCCATCCTATTTGTTTTCTGTGCTTTCGCCCAAAACTCACTCATTAAAGTTGTTGGAACCACTGACTCTCCCGTCTTCGTTAGAAATTCCGTTTAAATGATCTGAGGTACGTTTGCTTCCCAGGCTGAGATTCTGTTTACTTTGCATCTTTCAAAGGGTACAGAGCCCTTTTCCGAATATTTGATTGGAAGCCCAGAATTCAGATTGATATCTGCTTGGCTGACTCATGGCCGAGAGAGCTGTCGCTCACGGTCATGACGGTCTGCCTCTGAATAACTCCAGAGGCCCCTGCTGCAATAAAACTTAATGAAAGGCAGCAAGCATTAAACAGGAAAACGAATGAGACCCACGAAAGAGACACCAAGCGGAAGGCCGAACCGCCCAGGCAGGCAGGAAGGCTCTGCCCAGTGCCTGGTGGGCACCCCGCGTGCTCGCCTTCTTGCTGGGGCTCCTCTGTTTTAGAGCCAGTAGTTGGGAGAGGGGCAGGAAGAATGCAGATGTCCTTGACTGGAGGCTGGAGGAAGTGGGGGACCCGTCCAGTGCTGGGTGACACTTCTTTTTTGGACAAGGACTGAAGGACCCCAACAGTTGGCTTCGGGCTGAGGACTGCGTGCAGGTAGGCTCTGAAGGGAAAGCGCCCTGCCCTGTCACTTCTCTAAAGCACCCGGAGCGCACAGAGCCCCCGCCTTCCTCACCCAGACCCCTTCCCTCCGGGCATCAAAGAGGACCACCTGGCCGTCTCCAGAGCAGCCTCCGAGACACTTCCAGCCCTGCCCAGGCATTATTGCCACTTATGGGGATGAGAGCGTTTATGTCTAATGAACAGAGATCCATCCTGAAGCATCACATTAACTGTGCTGTCATGTTTTTTAACATGATCACAGCTTTAAACTCTGCCTGAAATTTTTTGAATTTTTGTAGTTAAATGCGTATTTATTATTTTTGCTCATGATTTAATACAAATAAATGAAACTTTTCCTTCAAAGGGTTAGCAGGCATTTGAAAGAACAGGGTCATTTGGGTAATGACTACCAAAAAACCAACCTTCACTCCCTGGAGACTGGCCTTCCAGAAACCTCCACGTTCCAGAGCTGCAGGATACTAAGAGAGTCAGAATCACTCTAAGATCCACCCAAAGACGCTGTTCCTTTGGTGGTAAAGGAGCAGTCCTCTGTATTGCAAAGCTGATGCAAAACCTCAAAGGAAGAAGATGTTGGAGCTGATGCAGGCTCGCAAGGCACTGGAACCTGCCATGTGCCAGACACTGCTCTGTGCCTTACTTCGCAGTTGTTGCATCAGTTCATTTGTCTTCACAATTAGCCAATCAATAGGAATTTTCATCCCTGTTTTACAAAAGACTGTTGAGAGCTTGTTTGGAGGTTCTAGCAGGGGAGCGCAGCTACTCGTATACCCTTGACCGAAGACCGGTCCTCTCCTCGGGGGGGGGAAGGTCGTCCTCTTCGACCGAGCGCGCAGCTTCGGGAGGGACGCACATGGATCGGTGAGGGAGGAGGGGGACACCCGCCTAGCCAGCCAGATCAGCCGAATCAACCCTGGCGATCAATGGGGTGACAGATGTCGCAGCCAGATCGCCCTCACATCCTACAAAAGACTGTTGAAAAGATGAGATGACTTGGACACACTAAGTGCTGCATAGGGGTTGACTATTAATATTGACTATTAAGCCCTAGTGGGTTTGGCTCAGTGGAAAGAGCATAGGCCCGGGGACTGAAGGGTCCCGGGTTCGATGCCGGTCACGGGGACGTACCTAGGTTGCAGGCTTGATCCCCAGCCCTGGTTGGATCGTGTATGAAGGCAACTAATCGATGTGTCTCTCTCACATCAATGTTTCTCTGTCTCTCTCTCTCCCTTCCACTCTCTCTAAAAACCAATGGAAAAATATCCTCAGGTGAGAATTCAAAAATACTGACTTTTAAAACAGAGTAGTTTGTATGTGATGGGAGAAACCTATGTGCTTCAGGTCTCCCTTAGTCTGAGTTTATTTTTCTCCCTGCCTCTTTCCAAAAAGACTGTCTTTCCAAAACACACATCAGGACATGCCTCTTCTTTGCTTAAATTCCATCTCTGGCGCCCCATTGCCTATGGAATAAAGGCCAGGCCCTTCATCATCTGTCTGCTGCCAGGCCTCCCTGGGCCCCCAGGGCTGGCCAGGCTGCGACGTGTTTCTCCGTGACCCAGCAGGCTGCAGGCTGTGCCTCCAAGGGAATGCACGCGCTGTTCCATCAGTCTGGAGTGCCATGCTGTGCCCACTCTTGGTCCGCCCCATGCACTCTGTTCAAAAGCCACCGGCTCACCCCCTTGTGTACTGTTCTGTTCTTCTGTTCCCACTTCTTGTAACTGTTTGTTCCCATCGCCCCGCCTGCCACCCAGCCATCCCGGGAGCCATTCCAGGCACTTGGCTTTAGCAAATGCCTAGGCTTTGAATAGGTGCTGAAAATAAATGAGTAAGTGAGTCAAGGTACTTGATGACTCAATCTAGTGGATTTTAGCAAATGAAATCAGTCTTGAATGCAGCAGAGTCTCGGTTTGGGCTGGGCTGGGCAGCTCAGTGCAGATAAAACAACGGCATGAAGTCCCCTTGGCCCAATCCCCAGAACCCAAGGCCTTGGAGGTTGGGGAGCGTTTCTTGGCACCCAAACTCCTGTCTCTCTCATCTTGTTTTTAATTTTGCTCACTCTGAATTTCCTGAGTCCCTTCAGAGCTAATGACAGGACAAACCTAAGCAAGTGCGTGCTCCCATGGCGCCTTTTGTTGAGATGAAAGTGCCCCTTCTTCCCTCCCCTCCCCCCACACTTGCTCCCTCCTTCCTAGTCAGCCCTGCCAGGGTTCTTGTTCCAGCATCTAGAAGGGTTCAGCAATCTGGAAAAGGGGCTGTGTGTAACTTAAGAGTCCAGAGACGAAGCATAATTTTGAAAGGCATATGGGGGTCAGAGGAGCTTAGCTAGAAGGAACTAAGATCTAGTCCAGGGGTGGGCAAACTTTTTGACTCGAGAGCCACAATGGGTTCTTAAACTGGACCGGAGGGCCGGAACAAAAGCATGGATGGAGTGTTTGTGTGAACTAATATAAATTCACAGTAAACATCATTATATAAATGGGTACGGTCTTTTTTTTTTTTTAGTTTTATTCATTTCAAACTGACCGGATCCGGCCCGCTGGCCGTAGTTTGCCCACCCCTGATCTAGTCTCAAGACCCCATGCTTTTTATTAACACAAATTGTCCTGAGGCAAGGCAGAGATATACACTTCAAAGGGGTAGGGTTTCCTGTACAGAGGCATTGTCAGAATGGGGGAATTAGCCTACGGCCGTTCAGGTGTTTGGTCAGTAGGAGGCAATAACATGTAGATTAAGATGCTCTGAGCTGTCTGGCAGCAAACAATCATCCCTTTTCAGGTTTGGGGAAATGCCATCAGCCATTCCCAAAGGTGACAACATATGTGACTCAGCCCTTGTTGAGTCCCCAAGTTCCATCAACCTTTTGATGAAACTCTTGCAATTATGACATGCTAGAATTGGCTTCTGGCAATTATGACATGCTAGAATTGGCTTCTGGCAATTATGACATGCCAGAATTGGCTCCTGTGGCCTGCCCTCCAAGCACCCTTCTTGGAGCCTTTCACATCTCCTCCTCAGCTGAGGCATCGCTAGGCTTCCATCCGGACCCATCAGCAGTTTCAGATTTATTTCATAAATTAAAGCAAGGTAACTGGTTCCGAATGTTCAGAGACAAACTCTGGACCTGCGTGTGGCCCTGACCGGAAGGAAGACATGGTGGGCATCTGTGTGTCCTGTGGGTGTTCAGGCACCGGGTTTTCATCCTCCTCCTCTAGCAGCTGCTGCTGTGCTGTCCCCAGCCAAACAGACTCTGCTCTTTTCCTGCCTGTTTGCCCTGAGTTGCTTTTCTAATTTCTCGTGGTGAGCGGCTTTGTTTTATGTACTTTTCTTAGAGTTCTGTCGTTACTTGAATGAGACTTAGAGAGTAATTACTTTGGGTGAGGTTTCTCCCCTTTGCTAGACATTTGCATGGTTCAGCCTTGAAGCAGAGTTCCAAGCTACTGTGACACTTTGTGGACTCCCTCTTGTATTCCTATCCCCATCAAACTGTGTTCTAAAAGTCTTTCTGCTTGTGGCTATTAAAATGCTTATGTTATATTTTAGTTATTGATTGACATGTGCCTGAGCTTCTAAAGGAGAATGAGTGTTGATATATTTGTATCCTCAGTGCTTAACATATGAAAGTTATTCAATAATGTTCTTAAAATAGATGTGTGGATGGAAAAAAAAAGTCAAAAACTGATTGTGAAACCTTTCCTACAAGAATCAAGAATAGGTTTAACAAAGTATTGGCATTTTAGAACCCAGGCCCTATTCTCAAGACCTCTTGAAATCCTAAATCTAAAGTGAACCTGATGAAATGTACCTAATTATATGCACTTCTTTCCCATTATCTATGATTTTTCTCATTTTTAAACAGCGGGACCACTACCTCACATAAAAACTCTGTTTAGATTTATTTTTTAAAATTTAATGTTTTTATTGATTTCAAAGAGAGGAAGGGAGAGAGAGGGAGAGATAGAAACATCTGTGATAAGAGAGAAACATCGGTTGCCTCCTGCATGCCTGGGATCGATCCCAAAACCCAGGCATGTGCTCCAACCAGAATCAAACCGTGACCTCCTGGTTCATGGGTCAACACTCAACCACTGAGCCACACCAGCAGGGCATGTTTAGATTTCTTTATTAATACATACTCATTAATTATTATCATCATTAATTATTAATTAACAACCAAGCAATATATAATCATTAATTTATTCAACAAATAATCTTAACTACTTGTTGCCATACACTGGGCTAGGCATTGTAGATAAAACAATGGAAAAGATTAACATGGTTCCTACCCACATTGAGCTTAAAATCTAATGGAGAAAGTAATAAAGAGAAAAGGCCAGTTAACAAGCAAGAATTACACATTTTGGTGAGTGTTATGAAGTTAATAGGAACTGAAGCAGTGAGCAGTGGTGGGGAGGCAAACATGGGGTGTAGGGGAAGGTCTCCAGGGAGGGCAGGTGGAGGTAACAAGTGGAGGCAAGACTACTTACTGACCTGGCAATCCCTGGGATTTGGAGAAAATGTAGACCAAGTCTCCAGCCAGGACCCAGTACCTGTGCGGTGCTCAGGAGCTGACAGATGTGGGGTGATCATTATGTGCCTTCTCCCTGCTCTCGGCCTGTTAATCGGGTCTCCTCCTGATGGTGCCATACTCAGTTCCTCCTGGGTGCCCACACATCTTCTGGAACACATGCTGGCATTGGCAATAGAAAGCCCTCCACCTGTTCCATTCAGTCATCCTTGAGGCCCAGGAAGACTGCCCTGGAAACTGGATGAAATAATGGATCAAGAGCAGGTTTGGGGCTCAGACAGGATCTCCAGTACTACAACAGAGGAAAGAGGGACTGCTCAGGTAAGAGTGGAGTAAGGTGATTGAGCTTCCAACCTACCCCTCCTGGTGGCCCTCCTACATCAGAGTGTCAGGAGAGAGAGAATTTTAGGGTTCCTCCCCGCTAGGTTTCCTTAAATGGGCAGCATTCCCCCAAAGGGAACTAAAGAAGTATTGTCTCCAGATTGGCAGGGCTGGTGACTGGACTGGGACTGAGAAATGAGAGGAGTTTCAGCAGAGCCAGATAGTCACCTCTGCCCCAGCGCACCCCATCCCTGCCCCTAAACCAGACGCAGACTGGAAGCCCCGCCTGAGTAGGCTCCATTATGGCACACGGCTGCAGAGTGGCACAGTGCTCACTGTGTACCTGCTCGGCTCTAAGATGCTGTTCCACAGGCACAGAATAAGATTCTCGGGGTGCAGAAACCTGTGCTGCATACAGAAACCACAGGCTCTCTACCAGACGAGCACGGCCAAGGGGAGCAGTAGCCCCCTTTCTCTTCGGTCCCGTGCACATTCTTGCTAGTCAGCTCATGCTCTTACTGGTGACACTGTCAGAGGATCAGACTTTTTTTAAAACACAGGCCGTTAAGCCTGATGATGATTCCGGCAGAGCCTGGAAGTCTGAGCGAAGACGGAGGGGGAAGCCCATCATCCTACCACCAAGCTGGGGGGGCATCTCAGCTTAACTTCTGCCAGAGTCGGCTCAAACCGAGTAGTGAGTATCATTGCGAGGGTGATAGACAAGCCTTAGGAACTATCTGGAGGTGCTGTACGTACGTATGTATGTATGATGACAAAAGTGCTAGATGGAAACACATTTTTTATCTTATAGATAATAATACATTTACATGACTCAGACACCAAAAGTGTGATTCCCATTCCCTCTCCACCCAGTTTCCTGTTTTCCAACAGGAAATAACCACTTTGATAGTTTCTTTTTTAAGTCAAATATTTTTCTGCACCCAGGAGCCCATTCATATTATATTATTTTCCCTGTTAGGGGGCACATGGAGTAGCACATCACACACACGGCTCTGAACTTTGCTTTACTTACTTAACATAGTTTGGAGAACTCTCCGCTTCAATATCTAAAGCATGTCCTTATTCATGTTATGGTTGCACAGTACTGCACTGAATAAACTAACCATAATTTATTATAACATGTAGGCTATATCCGGTCTTTTACCATAACCAGCGATGCTGCTGTAAGTACAGTTGTGTGTGGGCCAGTAAACATATTTGCAAGTATCTGTAGGATAAATTCCTAGAATTGAGTCAAGAGTGTGCATCTATCGGTGATTTGAATGCCTAGGGGTGGCCGTTTGCTCTCCAGAGGTTGAAACATCTAACAGCCTCACCAGCAATGTCTGCGGTGGTATGTGTGCTGAACAGCATTGGGATGTTTGCCAATCCCATTCGTGAGAGATGGCGTCTTGGGTAGTTTTCATTTGCATTTATCTTATTTTCAGTGAGTTTGAGCATCTTTTCATATGTTTAAGAACCACAGGGCCTGGAATAAGAGGAGTGAGGGGCACAATTTAAGGAGGATTAAGTTATATGAAATTCTCCGGATCTTCTTAAATTTTGTGCCTTAGGCACCCCCCTGCCCTATTGGAGTCCCAGCCCGAAGAGTGTGTACCCTTTTGACCTTACACCGGGAGCCCTTTTCACTCCTTGTGTGTGATCTGTTTTTATACTGAGTTGTTGATCTTTCTTAATTTTTAGGAAATGGAAGAATTTTTATTATATAAATTGCAGGGGGGTTTTGTTTTGTTTTGTCTTGTTTTTAGGTAGTCTTTGACTTATGTGCATGGTGTTTCATTACTTTTTGCCATGCATTTTTTAAGTGGTGAATTTAGCAATGTCCACTTTTATCAGCCTAGAGTTTGTGCCTTAGAAAAACTTTCTTCTGCACTCTGAAGTATAAGACATTTTACATTTTATATTAATCCATTTGGAATTAACCTTAATGTCTCATGTGAGGTATGGATTCAGTTTTGTGTTTTTTTTCAGATGGTTACCCAGTGTGCCTTTACCATAATAGAATAAATCTTCCCCATGCTGTTTTTGGGCTTGCTCTTCATTACTCTTGGTATGTATGTAGATATGTCCGTCTGTATGTGTATGTGCATGTATGTGTGTGGGCTTTCTATTCTATTCCGTTAGTCTACATGTTGAATACAAGAACATACATTTTGACAGAAATAAAATATTCTGGCATTTAAAGTTATGCAAGGTAAGCTTGCTCTTTGCTTGGAGCTCAGGCACTCATGGACTTCAGATGCAAATGGTTCTTTAGGAAAAGCCATTTGTTTTTAGGGGACTTAACAAGACTTCATATTTACAATAAGTTTTTACTTGATTGAAAAACTTATGTTTTATTGATTTTTAGAACTGTATGGCAGAAGTCACAAATATGAAGAGTACTCCAGATGATAAAATTAGTAGATTAATTGAAAAGCATGAAAAGTTTGTTCTGCTTCTCAGAACAAAATAGGGCGGTGAGAAGGTGGGAATCGCTGGTATCATTTTCTGCCATTTAGAAAATGGGCAGTATCTTCTATGAGTTTTATTTTATACAGATCCTACCAAATTTTTTAGAATTAACCCATCCCTTGATGGTTTGAAATTTACATTTTCCCCTGCTTATTTCTCTTGTTTTGTTTTCCCAATTATCAGCAAAATGCTAGTAATTGTCGCATTTACAGATATTATAAACCTGGTCTCCTAACCAAATCCTGAAAGGATGGCAGGAGAAAAGACTCTTTTTGCTCTATGTCCAAACTCACCCAAAAGGACTAAGGAAGGAAGATCAGTATTAACCATGATTGTCATTTAAAGGGAGTGAGTATAATCATATATGTAAAAAGATCTTGGGTTCACACATTTGGTATCCAAATACTAGCCTTGTTTTCCCAAAACTTGTACTTGGCAAAACCTTAAGGTATGCTTGTCAGACTTGTGAGAGCTAAGATGAGCTTTTCCTAGGTGAAAAATCATTGTCTTTTGGGTTCAAATCAGTTTCTAAAAGCCCGATCTCAATATTTCACACATACAATGAGAGGTTTCAAATATACACTATAAACAAGTACAGTGCCTGGTGTTCCATGTTGCTTAATGTATTCTTGCTAATATTTCTCACTTGATGAAAAGAGAAAAAAAAAGGCTTTTAAAAAAAATAAATATTTAAGCCCTCTGAGTGAGGCTAGAGAACATGCACTATTTTGTAAGAAGTATGTGTCTTGTCACTTTTCCAGCTCTTATAGATTATGTAGCACAGTATCAAGTAAATGTAACTTGAATATTCCTTCTGGTGATGACTTTTTAGTTCAGGGGTCCTCAAACTATGGCCCGCGGGCCACATGCAAATGCAAATATTGTATTTGTTCCCGTTTTGTTTTTTTACTTCAAAATAAGGTATGTGCAGTGTGCATAGGAATTTGTTCATAGTTTTTTTTTTTAAACTATAGTTCGTCCCTCCAACGGTCTGAGGGACAGTGAACTGGCCCCCTGTTTAAAAAGTTTGAGGACCCCTGTTTTAGCTGATACCTTAAGAAGGGCTGTTTAATATAACTGGTTGATAGTGACATCTAGTGTTCAGTATTGAAATTACATGTCTTTAAAATCAGCTTCTAAGGAAACTAGGACTGGAGATAGACTAAATAGGCCAGAATTAAAATAAGTGGAAGTGGAGTGATGAAGATAATAACTGGGGCAAATTTGAGTTAGGAGGGTGATGTCCTCCTTTTTTAAAAAATATTTTTATTGATTTCAGAGAGGAAGGGAGAGGGAGATGGAAACATCAATGATGAGAGAAAATCATTGATTGGCTGCCTCCTGCAGGCCCCCTACTGGGGATCGATCCAACAACCCTGGCATGTGCCCTTGACTGGAATTGAACCCGGGACCCTTTAGTCCACAGGCTGATGCTCTATCCACTGAGCCAAACCAGCTAGGGCGAGGAGGTTGATGTCTTCTCGATGACACCACCAAGAACTGTAAATAACACTTGAGGGATATTATGTATGGACATGCAAAGTAGACGGCTGTTTGCTCTCAGACTTAGTTCTGAATCCAGTTTTTAGTTCAGTCCTCCTTGACCCTTCCCAAATCAGGTGTGTGTTGAACTCACCAACCAAATTACCTTGAGCAAGTCCCATCATTTCTTCGAGACTCAATCCCCTTAAATACAGAGATGCTGAAACCACCTCATTAAGTTCTAGGAGAATTGAATGTTGTTTGGTTTATAGAGACCTGAGCTCAGCTGGGGGGCAGGGCATCATGAGGGCAGTGCTGCTGGTGGCAGTGAGGTAGTGACGTGTCTGGAGCTCATTTGCTGCACCTTGATGGGGTAGCAAAGGCAGATGGGACCAGGTGTAGAAATTTTCTAGGAGATTGTAACCGGATCATGGGAACAGTGAGCAACGAGAGCTGTATCCTGATGTGAACAGAAAATGTGGCTTGTATGAGGCTCAGGTGAAGGGAATCATTCTGCCTCAAAAGGCACCGGGGTTGAGAAAGCTACTGCCCAACTGACTTGGGGTTCGTGCGGGAGAGAAAGATGGGAGGAAGTCTCAGGCAGCCTTGAGTAGAGTGTTTTGCCTGAGGAGATTTAAGAATGTAAAGTGCAGCCCTAGCTGGTTTTGCTCAGTGGATTGAGCGTCGGCCTGTGGATGGAAGGGTCTTGAGTTCGATTCCAGTCAAGGGCACATGCTCGGGTTGCAGCTTCGATCCCCAGTGAGGGACGTGCAGGAGGCAGCCAATCAGTGATTCTCTCTCATTGATGTTTCTACCTCTCTCTCTCCCCCTCCCCCTTCCTCTTTAAAATCAATTTAAAAAAAAAGTAAAGTGAAGAAGTGATCACTTACTCCGCCACTCACAAGCTGGGTCTCCTTTGTCAGATTTCTTGACTATCCTGATCTCCATTTTCCACTCTGTAACATGGGCTGATAATTGGCGCTCACCTGGCAAAGATATGTGAATTAAATGAGCAGATGTGTATGAGGCCCTTAGACAAACCAGGCACACATAGTAAGCACGCTCTGTTAACTCTTATTGCTTCTCGCCATGAAGGGAGGAGACGGAAGCAGAAGATTTAAAAGAAGACAAACAAAATTCTATTCAGCCCCTGGACACGTGGCTGATCCTCCTTGCCTTTCTGCCCTGTTCCCTCTGCCTGGAATCCTTTTTCCCCTCCACCTCCCACTTAGGTCTCCTCTGGGAATCATTCCCTGGCTCTGGGGATGGGTCATCATTGCTCTTTGCCCACAATTTCTGGTTTTGACACAATTTCTGCTCTCATTAGATTGTAGTGCCCATATTTGTTTTCATATCTGACCTCCCTGATAAACGATGAGCCCCTTGAGAAGGCCTGATGGAGCTTTAAGTGCTTAAGAAATGTTGATAGAATTGAGCAATATGAGAGGGAGGAGAGGAGCTGACAGAGCGTACAACGTGTGTGGCAAATGTTCTTTGAATCTAGAGTGTGTGGATTTTATTGAACTGATCTTGCAACCTTTTCTGTATGCTTGCAATCCTTCAAAATGCAGAATTGGAGGGGTGAATGAAAGATTTGCCCTGTTTTCTTTTTTACATTTAAAGCCTTTTGGGGGGTGGAGAGTATTGAACTAGGTTCTGAGACCTGTCGTGTGTTTCCCCTTCCTTTCCTGACCTCCCTGGGCTGCTCAAGCTGCTCAGAAATACTGTCGGTGTCCAAATGAGGAAGCTGTCCCCTCTGCCTGCCAGTCCAGTACCCGAGTTAGCTCTGCTCAACTGGGGTTCCACCTGTTATCAAGAGAGAAACAGATCCCTCTCCTCCTAGATATGAACACTGCTCTTGACATTTCTTGGCAGCCACAGTGTATTTCAGAATTGGAGATGAAGAGGGATAACCTTAATTTTGCAAAGAGGAAACATTGGAACAGTCCAGTAAAAAATGCATGTTCAGTTCAGAGCTGGGAGAAAAACTATATATTGTCACTCCCAGGCCCCCTGCTGGGCTGTTGCAGAACTGCTGCTTCCCAGGTCACTTGTTAAAAAAATTCGTTCTCTGTTCTTTAAAAAGCATAAAAGGTGCCATGTTCAAAGCTATCTTCTACCCTATTCCCTTCTACAGCAAATACCTTGTAAATGGTTAACCTCTGTATTTAATGAAACTACAATGGGCAAATGTAATTTCAAAATGAAAGCTTCATTGCAAATGCTCTTCAAGTGCTTCTAATTTATTTTATTTTATCTTTTAGAAGAAAGAGCCTGAGGCAAATCCTAGAAGTAAAGACTGCCACACATCCCTTCTGTTGTATGGGTTTCCTGAAGATCAGATGCTTTTTTTCTCAATTGTAAATCTGTCTCTCATATGATCATCCGAGGCCAAGATGGTAGTTTCTGAGATAACAGACCTTTTGTCAACATTTAAAAAAAAAATGTTCCTAAGAAATAGAACTTTCCAACAGTGGAATGGCCCACTTCATGTAGTAATGCCTCCCCCATTAAAAACGGTGTGAGTGCCAGTAAATGTGTGATAAACTTGGGGGGGGGGGCGGTGAAGAGGAGGAGGAAGGGCAAGCACATTGAGAGATGTGCAGGCAGAGTGTGGGCAAACTGTTAACCTGGTGCTGGAGAAGAGTGTTTAAACTGAGTGCAGGTTTGGACAAGATCATCCCTGGGTCCCTTTCAGTCTAAGATACTGTGAACCAGTCATTCTAAAAAAGTCAGCGGAGCATCTAAAGCAGTCAATCTGAAGAGTCCTAGACTGACACCATCTCCTCCGTGGCCACAAGTGACATTTCTAACTTGTCTGGTTGCTTATCCATTAGTCCTTGGTCAGAAGACAGAAATTTACCAGGAGAATCAACGTGCCCTCTGGCCAGGCCTCTCCTGAGCTCCAGACTCTTACTAATTCACTCTTGTGCATTTCCACCTGAAAGTGCTCAACGTGATCTGTATTTCCCTCCCACCTTGCTCATTCTCTATATTTCTGATTTGGGGAAGTGGCACCTTCATTCTGCCCATCTCCAGCCAGAGCCAGCTGGGCACCTTCCTCATTCCCACCTCCCCACATCCAGTGGTGACCAAGGTTTTGTGTCCTTCAAGTGCCCTTCTTGTGTCCGTTCCTTCCTTGTCCTCTCAATTTAGGTCTTTGTTTTAAGTCTTCAGTCTTTTGTTCTTTGGGCCGCTGCAGGGGTCTCCTAACTGGACTTCCTGCCTCTTTTCTTATTCTCTTTCAGTTCAGCTCTCACTTTGCTGCCAGACAGGTTCTAAGATCTAAATCAGAATAAGTTATTCCTCTGCTTCTGGGCCCACCATGCCCATCTCCATTGTCCACAGATAAAGTTTGCTGCGTGGCATGGCATTCAGCATGCTCCAGGATCCAGCCCCTGCCTACCTCTCTACTCTGAAAGCATGTACTCCAGCCCACCACACCACTCTGAACAGGCCATGTCTCCATTTTATGCCTCTCAGCTTTGCCCCTTCTTCTGCCTGGAATGTCTCTTCTCCCCCTTACGAAGCGAAGACTCAGCTTTCCTCTATAGCACTATGACTCTTGGTCCCAGGAGAGGGTGGATGCCTCTCTCCATTGTGCCCCAAAGACTTCTCTCATGACATCTGTAGTTCTTTACTGTCCTTTTTAAATTACATGTTCGCCTCCCCACGGGTGCCTAGAAACACCTCGAACTAGTGACCACTGACTAGCACAATGAGTCAGCACACAGTACTTGCTCAAAAGATGTTTGTTCAAGTGGAAAAATAAAGTGGACCCTTTATTCAGCCACCCAGGAGGTCACCATAGAAAGCAACACTGTTCACCTGGAGCTACTGGCATCATCTGATCTGTTCATTCTTCACCAGGTTTTACCTGAATACCCCTGACCTCATGGCCACATAATGCAGGTGTGTCCCGTTTACAGCAGCCCTCCCAGAATCCTTGTCCTGATCCCCATCAGTTTGATCTGCTGGAGGTTCTCTGTTTTCTCAGATGACCCCTCCAATCTTTCTGGTGGTAAGATCAAGTCTCAAGTTCAGAGGGGTGGAATCACCGTTTGGGAACAAGTGAGGACCTAGCTTCATGCTCAAGCCTCAGAAAGTTCTCATGATTGTAGGATTGAAATGTTGCCCATGACAGTGCATGGGCTCCTGGGGATACTGTGCCTTCCCTGTTCACCAAAACACAGTGTGAGCAACTATTGCCAAGCATGGCCATACTGTACCCCCTTGGCAGCTGCGTGCTGGATAGTTCCACCTGGATTTCCAACAAAGACCTAAATCTCGGGGTAATTAAAACTGAATTTACTTTATCATTCCCCCAAATCCCCTCCCCATTCTATCCTTACTATCATAGATGCTTTCTCCTGTATCTCCATGAGCAATCAATCCCAACTGTCACCCAGGCCAGGAATATGAGTGTCATCTTCAGTTCCTCTTTTTTCTCCCCACTGCATCCCAGGGTGAGGAGGTTGTAAAGTAATCTACCTCCTTAATAGGTTTTTGTATTTTGCTCTTCCCCCCACCTTTTTACCATCATCACTTCCTTTCTTCAAGCCTTCATCATTGCTGATGTAGATAAGTAAAGCAAATACTGTAGAGCTCTTCCTATCTCTATTATTGCCCCTCCTTACACAGAATTGCCAGTGTCATTTTCTAAAATATTATTCATCAAAATGTGTCACTCCATGATGAGAACTTGCAGCAGTTCTGCCACAGTCTCTAGGTCCCTGCTGTTTGCAGTGTCATTTTGTCATGCCACTCCTTCAGTGTAGACATTGATCTGTAATGCCTCCAGTTCTTAAGCCAGCCATCTTCTGTCACATCTCTTGGTTCCTCTTGCTGAGGCTTCTGCCTGGAAGGAAACATTTAGCTGCAGGCAACAGAGAAATCCAGCGAGAAGACTTAACGCCAAGAGGACTTACTCATTCTAGTAACATAAGCCCGTTCCTGGTGATTCTAGGGTTGATTTACGCAGCAGTTCAGCATTGCCATTGAGGTCAAGGTTTCCTACATCTTTCCACTCTGCCGAACTCATGGTCTCCGCAGTCTCCCCTTCCTCATTTTCAGGATACCTACATGGGTCTCAGGCAGACATGAAGTCTGGCAAGAAGAGCACACTGCTCTTTAAGTGTCCTCTTTTTGGGAGTGAAGAAGACCTTTCTAGATCCTCTCAGCAGAATTTGCCTCGTGTCTCATTAGTCGGAACGGAGTCTCATGCCCATCCTAAACCAACCACTGGCAAAGGGAATTAAGGAAGCCCCAAGAGTGGGGGACTGGAGGGAAGGACACTGGAATGAAAACCAGGGCACTGACACTGTGGAGGAAGAGAAATGCCCATTGGGTTGTCAAACAACAGAGTCTGCTATCACCCTCTTTCTCCTCCTGTACCAGGTTAATTCCTGGTAATCTACCAGGCTAATTCTTGAATACTCAACTAAGGAGTCACCTTGCAAAAACTTCTATGTCATCCCTTCTGGTGCTTTTTGTGTGTCACACCACCCTGGAACTGGCCCCACCAGACTACAAGTGCCTTGTGGTTGGACTCTCTTAGTGTCTGGCACAGTTCCAGGCACATACTCTGACAGTTGTTGAATAAGAAAATGAATAACAAATCTGAGTTCTTATGTCAGTTAGGGGTGACTTTCTGCTTGTAACAGAATCCCAACAGTAGTGTTTTAACCAAAGGCAGGTTTTATTTTTCTCATGGAACAGTGACCCCAGAAGGAGGCCCGGGCTAATGAAGATGCTCTTGCCATTTGTCCAGGACCCAGCCTTCTTCTGGCACCTTGTTCTACTCTCCTTAACATGTGGCGGTATGTTCTCAGAATAGTAAAAGTTGGCTATTCTTCTCTACTGAGTCCAGGCAAGAAAAAAGGCTAAAGGTACTTGCCAGCTGGGATAGTGTCTTTTCCTCAGATAAATAAATGCGTACTCAGAAGTTCCACCTCATTGACTTCTGGTGGCGTCTGGTCTTATGGGGACATTGCTGACCCCAACATTGTGAGGGTCCCTCAATTAGGAAAAAGAGGAAGCTGGGGCATGTGCAGGCATTGGCAGTGCCTGTCTCACTCACCTCTAAAGGATCTCAAGGTAATTTATTCCTTATTTGTTGTAGCATCTGCAACAAAATAGCAGCCACTAAAAGCTGTCCCATGGAAGTATTGTGTTATATCCCAGAACCAAGCCTTCCAAGAATGGCTTATAGCACACTGTCCAGCTTCCTCACAGAATACTGAGAAGGCAGTGCTGAGCGGGCTGAGGCCCAGAGAGGTGTCATTTGTCCAAATTTGCCTGAAATTTAGTGGCAGAGATTGTTTGGGAAACAGCTTATCCTTATCTCAATTGTAACTCCCTTAACACTCTAGACATTTGGTAATTTCTCTGTGACCTTGGAGTAATAGAAATTAGATTCATTCAGTTCTTTTCCCAGGCTTACCTAAATATGTCTTCAGAAGCAGAAGCCATATGTGCATGATTTGCTAGATATAAAGCCCAGCATAAAGTCGTGTGCTGAGGATCTTAACGCAGTCCTTCCTGCTGCTCTCTCTTCAAGGGCCGGTGAAAGATGTTAGGAAAGAACTGTGCAGTGGCACGTTCGCCCACCGTGGCCTGCAGTTATCTCCGTTCACATCTAGATGGCACTCACACATTGACCGGGCAACAGTTGACTGGTAATGTTAACAGCCTGGTAGAAACCGACAAATTCTTCAATCAAGGTGGTGAAAAGTTAAATATAGGTGTGGCTTTCAGGCGTGGCTGGGTGCCTGGATTGGTTAAAGGAAAGGTGGTGAAAAGTGGGGGCTGGCTGTAAACACATTTGGTGATTCCATAGGAATCCCCTTGCCCTCTGTTCATTCCCCTTCAAATCCCGGGTCCCTGCTGGGCCAACCACAGCAGGCAAACCCCAAAACAGACTCACTGGTCTTACCTGGGTGTGCCTGCCTGACCAGTGGGCAGCCTCAGCACTGCCCCAGGAGACCCCGTCTGTGACCCACCCTGTTCACGTTGGTCATGTACTGAGGTGATCATCACATAGGAGACTCAGTTGCCAAGCCATGACTTAGCTATTGAGATGGAGAAGGCTTATGTGTTGGGATGAGCCAGTAACTAGGCTGATTGGTTTTTAAGTTATTCTTGTAGCTATGAAGACATATATTATTATTAAACACCACTGGTGTCAAACTCTTGTTCTGTTGACTGACCAGATTATCTGGGGGTATATTGAACATCGTTTCTATGTGGCCATAGAGTAAAATGTGAAGAACATGAGCTTTGAGTTGGTGAGAATTGGGTTCTAGTCCATGTTCAATCACTCACTATTTGTGTGGCCTTGGTCAGGTGAATTAACCTCTCGGCCTCAGAGAAATAGAAGTAATAATAAAATCTACTTCTCAGAGTCATTGTGAGGATCAAGTGAGATAGTTCTATGAAAACCACCTAGCACAGCACCTGCTACACTGTCAGCGCACAAGAAAATGATGTCATTACTCCCAAATTCATTAAAGTCACAAAGGACAGTGATGCTTATCAGTTCTTCCTATCCTATATAAATATTTCATAATCAGTTTAACTTGAGTTGTAAAAAGTGTTGGGAGCAAACGCAGTTAAATTTGACAGTAAAACCGATTACTGGGTTCAAGTTAAAATAGCATTTAGAAATAAGTAGAGTTAAGTAGATGGAAATTGATTTGCAACAAAATTCAGACCCCAAACTACCAGAAAAGGAAAAGTAGCCATTTGAACACCAACTGGTATCTGGAAGATTACTTGGCCAAAGATGCATAATAGGATTTATAGACACTTGGAAAAAGACCACTTAGGTTTAAAAATAGGACAAGAAACTACTCCCTGTGTTAAAACAACATGATAATGCAAAGGAGTGGATCAGGGCTCTGATGTAGTATAACTGTCCAGGGTGGACACGGATGGTGGACTAACTCAGTCTCTTTGGGAAAATCCTCTCTCAGAGTTTCTCCTTCCTTCTCAAGCATCCCTTCTCTTCCCCTTTCTCATCTGTTCTCCTGGGGAGAGTCAGGTGAAGAAGGAAGTGCTGGGGGATAGGCTTTGGCTCCCTGTTGTCCTTCCCTGCTGGCTCCTGCTGACCAGTTGACTGTTGTCCATATTGCCTGGGTCTCTGGGTGTCCCTCTGTCCTTGCTGCATCTGCACCAAGGTCAGCAGATGTAGCTCTCAGGCTGTTTTTAGAGCACAACTGAGGGCTGATGGACTCCAATCCTCACCCAGTCCCTCTTCCCTAGCTCAGTTCCCTTTCCCCTATAGATGCTCCCAGGCCCCCTACATGACCATTAGGCTCCCAGCTCTGGGCCGTCTACCTCGTGCTATACTGAAGGCCACTGTCTCAGCTCACCACACCACTGTTTCTTCTCTCCTGCAGCTGTCTTGTGTTGCTGGGGACACTCAGTGAGGGGTCTCCCTGCTCCCACTTTCCCACAGGGGAAGGATGACATGCATCCCCTTAGCTTTGGTTCCCAGCTGTCTCTGGAAGTTTCTGTTGCCACCTCCCATGTCTCTACGCTGGGCTGGGTGGGGAGCTGCCTATGGTGAAGAAACCAGTTCCATACTTCAGCCCTTCCCTTCCTGGTCTCCACTCCTCTCCTAGCTCTCAAAGGTATTTATTCCTTTTCTGGACTGAATTTTGCCCCTTTCCCAAAAAGTGTGTATCTTGAAGCTCTCATGATAATGTGATGGCATTTGAAGAAGGGGCCTTTGGGAAGTAATTAGGTTTAAATGAGGTTATGAGGGTGGAACCCTTATAAGAAGAGAAACCAGAAAACTTGTGTGCTCTCTCTATAGGAAGATAAAGAGATAGAGATAGAGAGATAGAAAGATAGACAGACAGACATCACACAAACACATGGAAGAAAGGCCATGTAAGGACACAGCAAGATGGCCATGTCTGCAAGCCAAGAAGTGAGTCCTCACCAGAAACTGACTCTGTGGACCTTGATGTGGGATTTCTAACCTAGAAAACTGTAAGAAATCAAATGTCTGTTGTTTAAGCCAGCAATCTTTAGTATTTTGTTGTGGCAGCCCAAACAGGCTAAGACAACCTCTGTCCCTTGTGCATGACACGGCCCCTGTGAGAGCCTGTCTCTTCTCTCTGTAGCTTCAGGCTCACACACCCAGCAGTTGGGTGATCTTGCAGGCCAAGCCCTTTGGAATTCAAAA
This sequence comes from Myotis daubentonii, assembly GCF_963259705.1. NCBI lineage: Eukaryota > Metazoa > Chordata > Mammalia > Chiroptera > Vespertilionidae > Myotis > Myotis daubentonii. The sequence goes on along the minus strand of NC_081840.1, from coordinate 113,026,859 downwards.
CTAAACTCTTTTTCTCTAAAGGACCTCGTTCTTGCAAGTCACAGTGCTTTGTTGTCAAACTCTTCTGTCTGAGATGGGCTTCAGGAACTGACCTCTAGTCACCTTTGTCCTTCGATACCTCGTTGGATGAAGGGCCATAGAGCAACACGGGGTTACCTACCACAGGTGAACAATACATTGTATAATTATTGTCAGTGGTGTTTGGTGACATGAGCAGATGTGGAATTGTTCAGTACTGTGCCTGGTAAACAGTTGGTACTCAGTGAATGTTTCCTAAATGTTGACACTGAGTAACAGCTGTGAACTTGGGTGTCCTAAAAAACAAAGCTGAACTACCCTAAAATAACGGTTATCTGCTTTGCCCCCAGAGGCATGCTAGTCAGACCTGGAGGGACATGGGTGTGTGCCACTGCGGAGGTTGTGATGGGGCTCTGATGGCTAGTACAGTAAAAGGTACACTGTGATGAGCGTCGCCTCCTTGTGTAGTGACCATCATGGCCACGCACTGGCAGCCCCCAAAGGTGAGGAACTCCAGACATGGGAACATTGGATGGATATTTGTTGCAAATGAACCGTGATGCCCTTTGGAATGAAAGAACCACATGGAAAGTAACTCAAAAGTGTACCTTTAAAACCACTCTTCCCTCCTTGCTCCTCCAGGAAAAAAAAAATTTTTTTTTAAAAAAAGAAGGAATAAAATTTAATGCTTAAGTCAAACAAGGCCTTTTCTGTACATTGATGTAACTGGATAGCCCTGAAAAGGAGGGTGGGATCATCCCTGGCCTGGGGCTTGGAGCCTGGCTGCCAAAGCAAGAGGTGGCCTGGCCCCTCTCCCAGCTGTGGGGCTCCAGGGCTGAGGAGCCCAGGCCCCGCATGTGACACCTCCCTCTTAAGATACTCTAATTTATAGTTAACGCCTTTTAAGCAAACAAGAGGGAGGGGAAAAAATCTGGTTCATATTATGGCAACTTGCAATGAAGGGAAGTCTGGGAGTTCAAAGAAAAAATGTCCCAGGAAAAGAACAGCCCTTTAAAATTCATTCGTAGTGGTCAGGAAGGTAATTGAAAAGGCTCTCTCAGTGTGGTGGTGGCCCAGCCCCCCCCCCCCCCCCCGAACCCCACCCCCCGCCCCTCTTCCTCCAAACATCTCTTGCTGACATGGAGGTCATTCCAAAGAGGAACAAAAGTAAAAGGGATTGGACACTAAGACAGCTAAATTGGCTGAAGAAATAAAACTCCAGGGCTCAGTTGAAGGGAGCAAGATGGAGGAATAAGTATGCTCTGCTTCCAAAGCTAGATCCTCTCTGGTTGGATTTGTTGCTCACAGAAGCTCCCTCTCGCTTCCCACACCCACCTTTACCATCCAAAAACATCTGCCTCCCCTGCTGATCCTTTCTGGCTTGGCTTTCTCTCATCAGTCAATGCCCATCTGGCTTCTCAGGGCCGCGGCATCTCTTGCTCTGGGTGCTTGGTGAGGTCTGCGGAGCGGGGAGGTGAGCAGCTGAAGAAAGCAGACTTTGCTTTTCCTGCCTCTGCCCTACACTGAGGCCTAAGCCTCTCCAGGCTAGAAAGTGGTCATACTTGCAGTGGTGGTGGCACCACAATGACACAATCAGAAGGGCCTGGGCTGGCAGACCCAAGATTGGAGGCAATGTTACGGGGCTTATCCAGGAGCTGTGCTTATGGAGAACAGTGTGGTTTTGCTTAGACTGTTTGCGAATGGGAGATTTGGGGATGGGCAGTGTTCGAAGGAGAGCATGGTGGAGGCAGTAATATCTTTTATTCCACCAGCTATCTTGTTGGTCCTATGTCATAGATGGGGAGGCTCCCCTTTTAATAAGCAGCCATCATTCAACTCTCCAGGCAGCTTGTCCCTTCAGGAAGGTCCATAGGCCATCAGCCCATGCCCTGCATTAGTGATTCATTCTTTGACCTCAGGAATTGGCCTGTAAAAAGATGCTGTTCTCCCCACAGCATTACACCCAGGCCTAGCGTGTAATGAGTTGGTGGATGTTCCAGATGAGCCCCAGATGAGAGGTAGTGTGGAGGAACTGGAGCAGGGGAAAGCACAGAAGTGTGACACAGTAGATGCTGAAAGGGAGGGGGTGTGACAGACAAAAGTGCTCCCTTTACCTCGGGTGGCCCTGGATTGAAGCAAGAAGGAGCTTTGTGCTTTGCTGGACAATTCTCAGGTCCTATTGTTTCTCTTGAGCTTTCTGAGCCTGCCAGAGGGTCAGGGGTCAAGCCCAGCCCAGTTTAAGCCGATGCCTTCAGACTGGGCCCCTTTTGTCAACCAGGTCAGGCTTTCCTCCCCCAATTAGAACCTCCTAGTATGAGTGACAGCGTTTATTTTGTGGTGTTTGGTTTGGGTATGAGCAAAGAACTTTTCTCTTCCTGTCTTTTCCTCCTGTGGCTTGCTTTTGAATTACTTAAATAAATAGTTGAAAATGTCCCCAGTTAAACATGCCAAGGCATGTTTCTTCATGCATTTTCCACCCTGTGTATTCCCCTTCACCTCAGATTTTAAGGCAATCTTATGCATTTCTTTTCCTACATGATTTCTTCCATTTCCAGGGATAATTTTGCCAGTAGCAAAGAAGAATAACCTTAGCGTACTAGTGAGATAGTGAAAATACTGAAATGCCTCACTTGCTGAAATAGAAAGGAGTGGTATTATGTCATGCATAGCAGAGATGAGTGAGGTGCTCTGCTAAGCACACTACCAACCTGAGCATCTTGACTGATCCCCGATCTTACTAGGTAGATGCTGTCATGATCCTCAGTTTACACATGGTAACCAGGTGCATTCTGTAGTTTGCCCAAGGTCTGAGGGCCTTCCGAGTCCAAGAGCCCATTTGGAGGCACTGCTTCCCAATCTTTGCATCCTTCTCAACAAGTCCTTATTAGAAATCGAGAGTCGGGGTGGAATGGGGAGGTAAAGCAGTAAGATGAGAGAGCCTCATGAACGTCTTGTAGGCAAGGGTACAGGCCCGTGGGATGTAGCTTCCATCCTAGCCTGCAAAGGAGCAGGCTTCTGGGTGGTGGTGATTCAGGTGTTTCCAACCTATACATTCAGCCTGAGGTTAGAGGAGGAGATTCATCCCCTGAAATTTAACTCTGCGTGGCTGTGGCTCCCCAACCCCTGCATTGTTCAAGGGTCAACTGTAGTTGCAAACTATGTTTGAGGAAACTGAAAGGTGTAACTCTGCCTTTGTCAGTTCTCCTCAAATCTTCAGTAGTCGTCGGCCTTCTCATCTTTGTGTGGGTTTTCTGCCTGGTCAGCCCCAGTGCGCTTGCAGATATGTGTTGTACTCTGCTCTCCATGCTTGGTTCAAGGTAGACTGAAATATTTCTTCTGCAAATTTTCTTCAAAATGTTGAATCTCTTACATTAAATAGAATATTTCAAACAAGAGCTATTTAGATTCCTTTTTAATTTGAAAAATTTGAAAAGATACTCATATACCCCAAAAGAAATGATTACCCATAATCCTTGAACTGCAACAAAATATGAATGAGATATATTTTTGTGAAGGATAAGCCATTGTGTGTAGCTCAGAACTAGATAGTGGCAGGGGGATTGCTACATTCAAGGGAGGTATTCTTAGGCAAGTGAACTTTACACTTTTTAATTTTTTTGGATCATGTTCCCTTTTAAAGGCTCTATAGTCAGTTCCACACAGCCTGGATTTTGTCTTCTGCCATACTTTTGTGGCCCTGGAGTGACCAATATGCTGTACCTCTGGGCCTGTCTCCAGGTTCTACTTCTGGCCACACTGATGTCTCTCCCAAGAGAAGTGCCGTGGCCCCATCTTTGTGTTTCTCTGCAGCTGTACCCTCTCTACCCCTTGATCTCTGTGGCCCACGATACTGATGGTAATTTTCTTTTTGGCATATTCCCCAAGAATTCCCTAAGGGAATGGCTAAGAAGTTGATATACTAGGCTAGCTCATACTAATAGAAGAAATAAATCACCTACCAGCATTCAAAAAAAATAAAGGTAGATAGCAAGGAGGAGAAGAAATACAAGTTGCCTATTTTTTTACGTAAAGTATGCCAATGGTCCCAGATAACCCCAGGAGTAAATTAAATGATATTTTAAAAGGCACTTAAATATCATGCCTGTTCTCACAAACCTAATGGATTTTGAATGTATTATGCCTGCCAGCAGGGCTGGATGGCATGTGGACATGTGTGCACATTGTGAAGACAGTGGCTTGGCTACAATACCTCAACTCCCGAGTTCACAGCAGAGTCTGACAGATGTCCATGACTCAGGGCACTGATGTATCCTGGACCATTGAAAATCAGCACTTTTCACTCTCTGGGTTCTGCCTTTCTCTCACTGGGCTGATGGCTGTCTCTTTAGTGAAAATAGAAAAGGGCTACTTGTGACAATGATGAATGTTTTCTGTTTGAGCACAGTTCAGCTGCCTTTAGTGTTTAAGGCCAAGCTCATTTTTCCTTGCTGGTGTCTAGTCATTGACACTCAGCTAGATGGGATTGGAAGTCACCAGAGCACCATTCTCTGGAAATGTTTATCTAATCTTTCACCGTGTAGAGTAGTCTGTCCTGGAGAGACTAAATGGTAATCTGTGTCTTCCATATTGTTTCCCATGTCCTTGTTTTATCCATTTTGGCCTTAGTAGGAGGCCCCTACTATTTAAGCACTACAAAGAAAAACTGAGTTTTACTCATTATAGCTCTGTATTAACTTCCCTGTATCAGTTATCTCTAGATGTATAACAAATTACTCCAAAACTTAGCCATTTAAAAATAATAATAGATATGCCTCTCCATTGTGGCTCAGTGGTTGAACATCATCCCATGCATATGCCCAGGTTGCGGGCTTGATCCCCAGTTGGGGATGTGCAGGAGGCAGCCAATAGATGTTTCTCTCTCATCAATGTTTAGCTCTCTCTCTTTCTCTAAAAATCAATAAAAACATATTTTAAAAAATATTATTTCACAAAGTGTCCATGGGCCAGGAATTCAGGAGCAGAGGAACTGGGTGATTGTGACTTGGGGTCTATGAGAGAACTGGCATCAAGGTGGCATCAGGTGTTAATTGGTCTCTTGCCATCTAAACGTTTGTGGCTAAACAACCTGCTCCCAAGATGGCTCACTCACAAGATTAGGAAGTTGGAAACAACTCCTGGTAGGAGGCCTCAGTTCCTCACCATCTAAGCTGCTTGAGTGTCTTAGCAATATGGCGACTGCCTTCACCAGATGATCCAAAAAAGCGCATGGTAGCAACCCCAATGCATTTTATGACCTGTCCTCAGAAGCCACCTCATCATTTCCAATGTATCTTTTTGGTTACACAGATTAGCCTTATTCTGTGTGTGAGGGAACTTCAGAAGGGCGTAAATAGCAGCAGGCAAGAATTGTTGGAGCCTACTTAGGGGTGAGCTACCACACTCTCTGTAGCCTGTCATAACTTTCAGTCCCCTTCAGTAGAAAAGTCCCATAGTGTTACTATAAATAAAGGACTGAAGGTGCTGTTGGGATTTGTAGGTTCCATCAGTATTAAATATGACTACCAAACAGTGTCAATATTATATGTAGTACTGTTTAAAGAGGCATTCCTTTCCAAACATTTGATTTGATGTTTGTTAAGAAACAAAAAACACAGTCCAGAAAAGTCAAGGTTAGAGTCTGCTTTGATCACGGTTCCCAGCAGGATTTTCTTCCACCGTCATGAAGCCACATGGGCACTCTCAGTTTCCTTTTCTCTCCTGGTATTTGCACTGAGGAAAATTGAACAAACAAAACTGAACCTCCTTTCACAAGGTTACCATTTCATGGATTGCAGTCCTGGAGCGCAGGCCAGGCTCTTTTGTTAGCTGCTTCTTTGAAATCCAGAGCCAAGATTGCCTGGCACAAGGCTTTGTGTGTTGGCAAGCCAACTCCAGTGAGTTGGAAACTCATTCTGGAGCTAAAGGAATAAGACAAGAGGCATCATAGGATCCTATCTCCTATGGCTAGTTGGAAAGAATCTCAGATACCCTCCAGGCCTACCTTCCAATGCATGCAGGTATATATTCTGAACACTACAGATGTGATGGATGATCACCCCACTCTGCTTTAATATCAACAATGAGAAAAGGCTTACAACTATTACCTCTGATTGTCAGAGTTCTCATTTGCTATTTGAGCCAAATTTTATCTCTGCAGATATTCTGACCATTGACCCTTAATTTTTCCCCCTCTGGAGCAAAACCAAATGTGAAATTTCTTTGAATATTTGAAAATTGCTCTCATGTGGGTCTCCTTAGTCTTTTGCAGGTTAAACAGTCCATGTTTGTTCAGCCTTCTCCTCTGAGAACAGTTTCCAAATCCCTGACCATCTTAATTTCAAGGTCCATCTGAGAATGTGGGAGCGGATCCTTCCAGTTGTGCGACAAGTATTTTTTGCATGATGTCTATTGGCAGGGCATTGTGCCAGTCCATATGTCTGAACAGGACATGGCCTGGTGGGACTGTGTCTTCCAATTAATTTGGAAGTTATGTTTCTATTGATGTAACCAGAGATTACATGAGCTTTTTTTGCAGCCATGTCAAGCTGTTGGATTATTTTTGGCTCTGATCAACTAAAATGCTCAGTTTTTGTTGAAGTGAACTATTGTCAGTTTAGGTCTTCTCAGCACTGTATTCATGGAATTTATTTTTTGAACCTGAATTAAAGATTTCACATTTATCTCTATCCAATTCTATCTTGTTGGTCCAGCTCATCGTTCCAGTCCATTGAAGTAATTTTTATATTTGCTTACTCTTAATCTTGACTTCATTGTATTAGTTATTTCTTGCAGCTTTGTGTCATCTGCAGTTTTTACCAGCGTTTCCTCTATTTTTGTTTTCAATTCACTTGTAGTGGAATAGGACCAGTGACCAAGCCATTTGACAAGTTACTAGACACCTCCCTTCCCTCTCCCATCAGCACCCTTTAAGAGCAGATTGAGAGCCAGCTATGTGTTGCCCAAATTATACTGTCATCTGGTCTGCATTTCTCCATCTTGTCCACAAGAATTTCCTGAGAGATTTTGCCAGATGCCTTGATTAATCACTGCATTCTGGGTCTATGACATTCACAATTGGCAGTTATAGTGACCTGCTTCTTGCTCCAGGGGAGAAAGGGAATGGAGCAAACTGGGGACCATTCTTTCTTCTGCTTGAGCTCCCAAACCACCAAACTCCTGGGTCAGTCTAGAGGACTTCCAGGTTCACGAAGATGTATCTATTGACTGACCCCTGGCCCTGATCCTATATTGTTTATAAGTGTTATAATCTTAATTAGAATCCAAGTCTCTAAACTCCTAATCAACTGCTTTTTCTGGTTGTCCTGGGTTCATCTCCCCCTCCCCATTTAACTGCATTTGTCTGTACTCTCCCATGCTTACATTCTCAGGTTCATGGATTTTCATAATTCAAATCACTAAATATTTGAGTATATAGTGTAAGTTTCTGTGCAAGATGTGTTCATGCCATGTCAGTACTTTTTAATGCACCCTGTACAACTACACAAACTACCCAAACATGAATCCATAACAAGCCATCCTGGTCAACCCTGTTCCACCTTAGGAATTCTTTCAAACACATGCCTATACTCACCATCCTAGTTGTCCGTCCTTATGTGTAAGGATCTATGATTTCTTCTATCTTTTTGGCTTCATGCCCTGACTTGCACATTTTGTTTGGGTCTTAGATTTGATAACTAGATTTAGACAATCTGCTCTGGCGCAGACCTTGTTTCCCACCAGGGTATGACTTCCGTTGGATCAATTACTACAAGTAGAGCACACATCACCCCGCTCCACCTTGGACCCTACATCACAGAGCCTACCATTTGCTGGTCAGAAAGATTGGGAAGGCAGTGGGTGGAAAATAGATGAAGAGACTGGGTTCCATTTCCCATCCAGTACTGTTTATTACCTGTGAACTTAGAGGTTTACTTCTTTTCACTTATTTTTATATTTTGCTGAATGTAGTAGTGAGTCCCTACCACCATTCTTGGTGATAAGAATGAAAAGGTACTTAACATCAAGGGTAACAATTCAAAATAACTGTGTTACCCATAGTTGATCATTAAGTTGTGAGCAGCATACTCAGTTTTCCCTAATTTTTTTTTTGCCCTAATTTTTTAATGGAATATGTAGAGCTCTGGTGCTTTTTCCTGGGACACACTCATTGTCTTCTAGCATAGTCTCATATTCTCACCTACTTATTTTCCCCTCTCATGCTTACACTTAAAACTCTCCATCTTTTCCCCAGTTTTGAAAGATGTATGTTTTTCTTTCTTTTTTTAAAGTTTTGTTTTGTTTATCCCAGTTTTATTGAGAAATAACTGACATATAACATTGTATTAGTTTAAGGTGTACAGCATAATGATTTGATGTATGTATATATTGTGAACTGATTACCCTAATAAGTTTAGGTAACATCCTTCCCCTCACGTAGTTATAATTTTTTGACTTGTGATAAGAACTTTTAACCTCTATTCTTTAGCATCTTTCAAATATGTGCAATACTTTGTTAACTATAGTTACCATGCAACATATTACATCCACAGACTTGACTTAGTACTCATAACTAGAAGTTTATAACTTTCATCATTTTCACCCATTTCTCCCACCTCCCACTCCCTGCCCTGGTAACCACGTTCTCTGTTTCTATGAGTTCAGTTTTATTTTGTTAATTCCAAATATACATGAGGTCACAGAGTATTTGCTTTTATCTGTCTGATTTATGTCACTTAGCATAATGCCCTTAAGGTCCATCTATATTGTCACAAATGACAGGATTTCCTTTTTATGGCTGAATAATATTCATAGATAGATAATAGATAGATAGATATAGATGATATAGATATAGATTAGATATAGATATAGATATAGATAGATATCTCACATTTTCTTTAGCCATTTATTCCTCTGTGGACACTCAGGTTGTTTCCACGTCCGGGCTGTTGTAAAGAATGCCACAGTGAACATGGAAGTGCAGATATCTCTTTGAGTTGTGCCTTTCCTTCTGGAATTGTAAGCGAATACAATACTAGTTCCTGTTTTCACTGTGAAGTTTACACTCTCTCTTTGAGATAGTGATTTCACTTACTTGGTATATAGACCTAGAAGTGGAATTGCTAGGTCATATGGTGGCTCTATTTTTAACATTTGAGGAACCCTCCATACTTTTTACCATTGTGGTTGCAACAATTTACAATCCCACCAACAGTGCACAAGGGTTTCCTTTTTTCCACATCTTCACCAACACTTTTTATCTCTTGCCTTTTTTATGACAGACATTCTGACTGGTGTGAGGTGATCTATCATTGTGATTTTAATTTGCATTTATTTGATGAGTGGTGATATTGAGCATCTTTTCATATACTTGTTGGCCATTTGCATGCTTTTTTGGAGAAACATCTATTATTTTTTTCTGTCCATTTTTTAATCACATTGGTTTTCTGCTGTATGAGTTCTTTATGTATTTTGACTATTAACTCCTTCTCAGATTTATGATTTGCAAATATTTTCTCCAGTTCCCTAGATTGTCTTTTCATTTTGTTGATGGTTCCTTTGCTATGCAGAAGCTTTTTAGTTTGATATTAGTGTGATGTTTATTTTTGCTCTTGTTGCCTTTGCTTTTGATGTCAAATCCAATAATAATAATAATAATAATAATAATAATAATAATAATAATCACCAAGACCAATGTCAAGGAGCTTGCTCCTGTGTTTCTTCCAGGAATGAGATGTACATTGTTTCTGACCAAGAATTCTTAGAATCCTGATTCATAAGCTCCACTTAGGTCGCCAGCTACCAATTGCTCATTTATTCTGTGGTCTTCCAAAACTATGATTACAAATTAGACTGAGAGATGAAAATATCACCTTTTCCCTTAAATCGTTAACTCCCTACCTAGGATAGTGAATATATGCATTCTAAACATCAATGTATATCCCCTAAATGGTAAGTGGAAGTGAACATTTAAAACCTTCAAACTAAGTAGAATTTGTGCTTGTGTGTGGCCCTTCTCCGAGTTGTTTCCTGGTGGGTGAGTGACTTGCAACAGAACTCGGACTCTTGGCTCTCCCTTAAAAGCTAGGAAATCTGAGCTTTTAGCCACTGAAATTCTTTACTAAATGAGCCTGTTTATACTCATTTTCAAATGTATTAATCCCTTCTTGTATTTCACTTTGAAGAAAACAAGGTTTTTATTAATTGAAGCAGGATCTCCCCCAGGATGCTCAGTGTGGCTGCCTCCATCATTACATAATAGTAATAAACAAATGATCCCCTTTGAACTTCGCAGCTCAGGCTCCTGCTGCATCTTGGCTGTGGTTCCAGGGTTTGACACTTGCACTGCAGTTAATTAGGGTGGCTGTGAGAAGTAGACAGGGCAGAGAAAAGGCAGGATTTAAAAGCTGTTCCTGCTACCTTTTGGGGAGTTTCAAGCCTTTTCTACATTATAAAGCTAAATGATAGATTTATGCTTTATTTTCCCCCTGGCCTCTCTCTTTGGCTTCAAATTTAATGAGCCCAAAGGAAAGGGGACTCATTATTTAAAATCTGGGTGACGTGCATTTAAATTTAAAATTTGTATTTGCCCAGACTTTTTATCTCTGCAGCCCAAGTTACCTACATGTAAATCAAACTTCAGTTACATTGTTGGTATTTGTCTCCCCTGTTGGGAAAAGCTTAATCTAATGGTCTATTTCCCAAAACTTGCTTTGTTGCTTTCTTGTTTATAAAGCCATGGTATCAGCTGGAGTAGGGAGTGGAAGGGAAAGAATGCTTTGGCCACTTCACATGAGTTTTAAATAGTGACAAAGAGGAGAATGCCTATTCATGATATTTATTGGCAGTTCCATGGGGGGTAAGTGCTCAAGTTTTCTGTGACAAAGGCGTGAACTGTCCAAGGACCCGGGAAGAAATTGATGCAGGAAAGGGGGTCTGACCTACCCTTCCTTGAGAATCTAGAGGCTATTTCTTCTTCCTCCTTTCTTCCCCTCTTCCACTTAGCTTGGGAAATCGAGTCCTGAGGAGGAGAAACTGGGTCAGGGGAACAAGGTCAGACCTGGATATGCTACAGACCCTCACTGCCTGCCTGCGCTCCAAGGCCTCCACATAGAGGCCCTCAAAAGTCAAAGAGGTCATGTCCGTTACCTGACAGGCCTCCCTTCTCTGGCCCTGAGGCAGAAACCCCTCTGCAGACTCTGGTTTCATTCCTCTTCACCCCTCAGGTGCTGGTGTTCCCCTCTGGATGTATCTCAGTTGCTGCTCTTCCATCCCCTGGTGGAAGCCGCCTTTACCTCTTGCTTAGTTTGCTGCCCTGGCCTGGACATGGACTCCCCCGCCTCATGCTGGCTAGTCTCTGATCTGTTTTCTGTGCTGCAGCCAGGGCTACCTTTCCAGAAGGCAGCGCCCATCTCGGGCTCCTCTGATTAAACCTGGAGAAACTACAGCCTCATTGCCCTTAGACTGAAATCTTCACCTAACGGGTCTCTGCGGCCTTTCATGCCTGGCCTCTGCTCATCTCCCAGTCCTCCCCTCTTGCCCGTCAGCTTCACTCCGGCGACACTGGATTGGACATGAGGTTCCCAACTTAGAGAGCCTTCCTCACCAGAACCTTAACTGGACGTTCCCTCTGAGGTATTGCCCTCACATTTATAATCCAACTTACATATTTTGACTATTAACTCAATTTTTCCCTCCAAGAAATCTTATTAAACTCAGATGGAAAAGGCCTAGAAACCTAAGGCACTTCCCATGATTTCCAGAGACTAGGGGCTTGCTTTTTCATGCTTCTCTATGCTTCTTCACTTCCACACCTTCATGTGCTGCATTGGTTTGTGTCCTTGTTAGTTAAACTCCCAAATCTATTTTCCACACAAAACCACATGGTATGCAGCTATTTTTTATGAACTAGCCAACTTTACTGAAGATTAAATGATCATGAGAGGTGATTTTACCTCTCACATTAAGGAAGTCAGAGAGTGGCAGGCAGTTTTGCTTTCCTTAGTACGGGACCTTTCATCTCACCATCCAAAACGACTGCGGTAGCTCCAGCTTTACACATACATTCCAGCCTGCAAGAAGGTCATGTGCTCCCCCTTTAAGAACATTTCCTAGAAGTTGCACATGGCCTTCTGCCTCCCTTCTATTGGCCACAACTTAGTTACATGGCCACATCGAGTTACAAGGTAGGCTGGGAAATATAGGCTGTATTCTGGGCAGACCTGTGCCCAGCTAACACCTGGGTGTTCTATTACTATGGAAGGAAGGGAGAATAAATATTGGAGGACATCCTGCAGACTCTTTTTTTAAAAATATATTTTATTGATTTTTTACAGAGAGGAGGGGAGAAGGATAGAAAGTTAGAAACATCGATGAGAGAGAAACATGGATCAGCTGCCTCTTGCACGCCTCCTATAGGGGATGTGCCCGCAACCAAGGTACATGCCCTTGACCGGAATTGAACCTGGGACCCTTGAGTCCGCAGGCTGATGCTCTATCCGCTGAGCCAAACCGTTTAGGGCCATTCTGCAGACTCTTAGACCTATAACAATAACCATCCATCTTTCTTGCCCTGCCTAGTTTGATATATGATCAGGCTCCCTTCACACTTCACATTTGACCTGGGATATTTTTCTCAAACATCTACAGCTCACTTCCAAAGAGGATTCTGCTGAAAACAGTTTCTCCATGTTATAAACGATGCTGACTTCCCGGGCCCTGAACTGCCCATGCCCCACGCTTCTGTGCCAGTGTGGTACCTTGGAGTGCACAAATATGCCTGGTCTTCATACAACATCAGAGTTTCAGTTGACTGAGGTCGCAATTCCAGATTTACCAGTTCTCAGAAAGCAACAGCAGGTTCCCACGTCAACAGCCACAGTGAATAGTGAAAGAACAATGCAAGGATGTCCTTGGTATGGCTCCCCCATGCCTCACAGGTCCACAGACATATAGTGGTGGCTGCTTTCAAAGCTGAAAAGCTCTCTACCAACTTATTCTGATAGCCCCTTTCTGGTGAAGTGAGGCACAGATATCTACCTGCTAAACAGCACCCATGCAAATACATTTAGCTGGACATGTATTCAACTATGCTTCAACACATATACACCAAATATATCTTGGGAAGACTGCTCTTTTGGGGGAGGAAAGCAGGAAATTCATAATATGGTTATTCCCCTGCCCATGATCTCCACTACACTGGTCTTTCTCACTGTTGTATCCTGCCTCAGTATTTCACGTGCTGCCTGAAATAGAGTAAGCTTTCCATAAATATTTGCTAATGAATAGATGAATGAACACCATGTGCTACATGATGAATTGAAACATGGTTTTTGTCTTCACAGAGCTCATTATGTAGGGGGAAAAGCTAAACATATGCAATTATATCATAGAGAAAAGCATACAGTAGAAATATATGCACAATATCTAAGTAGCACAGATAATATGCCTGAGCTGGATTTTGACGTATGAATAGGCATTCAGTAGGCCTATGGAAATGGAGATGGAGACATCATAGGTAGAGACCAACTTGTGCAAAGGTCTAAAGGCATGAAACAACCTCTTGGCTTTAAACAGGATGTATAAGAGGTCCCCTAACCTGAAGATCTAGTAGTATTTAAAGTAGTTTTTTATAAAACTAAACTTTTCATTTTTTTTCTAGAAGCAATTCACAATTACCACTAATTTATCAAAAATCAGAGCTTTGATAAAACAAAATTCATAAATACAGACAGAATGGTGGTTACCAGAGGGGAATGGGGCGGGGGAGAGGATGAAGAGGAAAGGGGGCTAAATATATGATAACAGAAGGAAAATAGATCATAAGCATGCAATACTGTATACAGACGTATTATAATGTTGTAAACCTGAAATTTATGAAATGTTATTAACAAATGTTGCCCCAATACATTTGATTTTTAAAAGTCAGAACTTTATTAGAATGATGATTTTGCATCCAAAGATTATGGAACGGGATTTTGTAATTTGTTATTCTATTCACTCCCCACCCTGGGGGGCACCAGCAAAACTGAAAATTTAGATTTCTGTCTTAGAGGTTGACTATATAGAGCCATGTGAATGCTGCACTTCTGTAATCTCAATATAAAGGGCTTTTAAAATCTGATAAAAAAAAAAAACACAGCTAGAAAATATCAATTGCCAATATTTATGTGGTGGAGAACCAGGTGCTATTCTAAGCATTTTATATGTATTGATTAATTTAATTTTCATAATAACCTTATTAGGTAAATACTGGTATTATTCCCATTTTATAGATGATGAAACCGAGTGAGACAAATTAACTGACTTGCTCAAGTTCACAAAGCTAGTAAGTGGCTGAGTCAGGACTTTAAACTCTTACACAGTTCAAAAGTTTGGCAGTGCATTTAAAGTTATCAGGCTCTTTATTTTTGAGCTTTTAAGCTAAGCAAAAATATATTTATGAAGCAAAACCAGAAAGAACTTGCTGGTTCGGGGCCTTGACGTCTCAGGAGCACCCCTGGCCTTCCTATGTTGTGGGCCCCTCTCCAGCAGGGCATCTGTCTCTGGCTGCTGCCTCTGTGGCTTGTCCCCGCCCCACACCAGCTATGCCTGACAACAAATGTGAGCACACTGGCCCTCGTGAGGTAACATTCAGAACTAAGGATGAAAGCAAGCAGGTGGAGGTATCCAAAAATCAGATCCATGGAGGGAGGGGCAGGTGCCAGAGTTTCCAGAATGTTCTTACAGGAGTCCCTGCCTCCCTTACATGTGCTTAATGGTACATGTGCTTAATCCCTTTTGTTTCATCCCTTGAGAGTAGGGTGTTCCACTCTCACCTCTCCAATGGCCCCTCTTGCTCACCAGGGTCAGCTCTGAGGTGGCATACTGGGTCTCGTGTGCTCCTCTGAGGCCTCCTAGCCCACCGCTTCCCGTTTCCCCCTTTGATCCTACCCTGGCCTCTCTGTGACCTCAGTCAGATATTTGCCTTTTGCCGTGCTCGGGAGCAAACACTACTCTGCTCAGACACACCTGGGTTCAAATCCTGCCTAAGCGACCTATGACGTATGCCACCTTAGACAAGTCCCCCAAACTGTTTATTTCTCAGCTATCTTATCTATAAAATGGGTTGATAAAACCTTCCTTGCAGTGTTGTCAGAAAGATTCAAGTAAGATCATCCACAGAGCTCAGTAGCATTGGTTGTGAGAGCCTCTGTGCAGTGGTTGGGAGCCTGGGCTCTGGAGCCGCATGGTGGGTTGGAATCCTAGCCTGTCTGCCAACTAACAGGTAACCGGTGACCATGTGACTTACCCGCCTCTGTGCCATGAAGATGCATAATAGTAGTAGCCATGTTATGAGGTTGTTGTAAATATTTCATTCTTATAAACTTAATACAGTAAAATGCTCTGCGTGCAGTCCTCACAAATTAAGTGCTCAATAAATATTGTAACTTGTCATTCATTATCATCATCCCCACCAGCTGGAGCTGACCCATTCTAGACTAACTCTCCTGAGTACCTGTGAAAAGCTCATCTGAGTAGGGGCTTTGCCAGCAGGCTCCGACCGCCGGCAAGTCCATACTGCTGCTCTCACTCAAAGTTCCGAGCGAGAACCTCCGAGTGAAAGGTTTCTTTGCTTTTGTCAGTGGACAAAGGCTTGGCTCCCCTCACCGGCAGAATTCCACATCAGACAAACTAGGATTGTCTCTCTGAGGAATTTTCCTTCATTCCCAGACGAGTGTTCCAGAAACAATTCTCTCTCAACGCATCTTTGCAGTTCTGCTCACTGACCTGCTTAGAAACAGGAATCTTGATTTTAAGAAGGGTTGATTTTACAGGAGGTAGACTGAGTGTTGTTCTCATAAAGCATATGTCATCTTAATTGAAACTGTGTGAGTGGTAAACTTTACATTCCAAATTTAGAAAAACAGCTGTTGGGAGGAAATGGAGCCTTTGAAACGGGGCGGAGGCTGGGAGCTGTGTTCCGCAGCCCTGGTGGGAGAACACCTGGGTGGTGCGGGCCAACTGGTTGCAGATGCTGTTACTTGGTGAGGTCTGTTTTAAATAGTGCATTTTTAGGGTTGATTTTTTGTTTATTTGTTTCCTAATGTTACCCAATCTTTTCACAGTTTTTATTGACTGTATTCAGCTTTGTGAATCTTAACCTGCTTTTACATCATTCTATATCATTTTAAGGAGCCACATTTTCTCCAGGCCATGACCCAGCCAGGATTGTGGACTATATTACTCAGAGTTACTGTGTCCAGGTCTTCAAATCCGCAAGGTGACCTGTTGCTACATTACTATTTTCTCTTCTAGTAGCAATAGCTTCAGCAAGAATGCCTGACACACCCATACCACTGTAACAAGGGGGCTCACACTGTGCCCCAGCCCTACAGAGAAGAGAGGCAGGGCGCATCACTTCCTGTCGCCACAGCTTCAGTGGCAGAGGAGAGGGTGTCTAGAACCCTGTTTTGTGAGCTGGGGGGGGGGGCTTTGAAGGCGAGGAATGCAGAATCCTGGAGTAGCTGGAGGGGGGCCAGCACAGTGCGCAGCGACATGCAGCTGGGACCTTCTTACTTAGCAGCCCAGCCTCACCCAGTTCGTTGGGAGCTTTTAGGACCAGGATCTATATGGTAGTTTTCAGAGCTTCCCCGGTGGTTCAAATGGGCATCCAGGGTGAAACCCACCCCAGTGAGGTCCCTTAGTATGGGCTCTGTGAGAGGGTTCAGTGGTGGCCTGTGGCCCCCTCATGGGCCCCACTAGTGGACCTTTCTGGACCTTGATGCTGACTGCTTCTCTTCCTGTGGTTCTCTGGTCAGGTGCACCCACCCGCCCTCTGATGCCCTCCATGGGCATGCTTTGCCCACTCCAGGAATCTCAGTGCCACGGAAGCAGAGGCACCCTGGTAGCCTGGCGTCCTTACAGGGTATTCTGCACCATTTGGGCCCAATGGCAATGTTGCAGTACACAGTATTCGGCATTTCCTGCTTTATTCTTGCTCATATCTGCAGAGTTCTCCATTGCTTTATGCAACCAATCCGCTATTATACCAGATTATTTTTCTCTTGCTCCTCCAAACGCTTCGGCCAGTGGAAAGCCAAACATGAGACAGGAAGGAGGGAAGGGAGTGAGTTGGGGTATTTATTCCCTCGCCTTGTTCCTTACAATGTCATCTCAGGTGCTTTCTCTACATGACCGTCTCCTTCCAGGTTCCAGCACCCGCTCCCTCCCCTTGTCCCACTGGGCCTGAGGGCTGCTCCTTCAGACTTGCTGGTCCTGTTACTTCTCTATGCAGTGATTCTCAGAGTGTGCTGGGCCCGCAAAATAGTGTGATCATCCAGAGACGGAAGAGCAGACCCCAGGCCGACAGAACCAGGTAGTCAGGGGATGGGGCCCAGCAGTTTGCGTTTTAACAAGCCCTTCAGGTAATTCCAATGCACACTCAAGTTTGAGAACTGCCACACTACCCTCTTCTTTTGTCTTACCCACAACTTTGCCTAACAGTCCCTTTACTAGGCCATCCTCAGATTGTCACAATTTGAACCTGCCATCTGCTCGCTGGGGACCTGCCTGATGCACCTGTTGCTGTGTGTTTAGGTTTGCTAATCCACCAGTTGTGATATTTGTTATAGGTCTCTGCACATACATTGAGCTTATAAGTAGAATTAAGTTCTTGAAGTAGCAGCTCTAGGTTAAAGGGAGACATTTCCCTCAGGTTTAGCTGAGCAGGATTAGCTGTCTTCGTGCTGAGCAAGCAGCCTACCCCGGCCCGTGAATCCTGTGTCTTATTACTGCAGAAAGCTCAGAGCCCATCTCTAGCAAGTACACGAAAAGGCACAACAATATGTGTTGCCTGCTAATGCCACTCATGGCTTCATTGTGTATCTACTTATTTTAATTTACATGATCTTATATTGGTGCCTATCGTTAGTTAAGCCTCCTGGAAGATGGGATATAAAATATAAAGAATTATGCCCTCTGTTCTCATGTTTTTGTAAATGAAGAGTCATGTATAGTATCTGTAGAGATATAATTCTTAAGTAGAAAGATGCAGCTACCAAAAGGATCTATTAAATATTAACAAAATCAAAGTAACAGCACATTAGTAACCTGTCATAAAATAGTGCAGGTTTGTGAAGAGAGATTTAGATCTTGAATTTTAACTGGAAAGACTTTCAGTTTTAGGAAGCAACCAAAATTCGAATCATTTTATGTGATTTAAAACACAAATACTCACTATAATTATGTAACATATAACAAAAAATATTTTCTTATAATGGGAGGTCCCTGGCAACCAACTGAGTGATTGCAAGGGACACGCACCACCTGGCCTCCAGACCCTGGGCAGTGCTCTGAGAGCCTGTTCCTCTCGTGCTTCCCTAATGGGCCGTTAGAGAGAGAGAGGGACTGTTTGCTGGGTACCAGAAATGAAAGCTTCTGTCATTTTTCTGCAAGCAAACCGGTCTTTACTATTTCACGAAACCACAGGTCTGCTTTTTATCCTGTAACTGAAACGACTATAATCCTTAACACCAGAGAGCAGTGGGCCCCTGATAGTGGCAGTCCACGGGGACAGAAACACCTGCGGGAAAATTAGAGCAATTTTTTGTAAGCCATGTCTGGGAGCTGTAAATGCTTGCTGATCACTGGCAGATTTTATTTTTGTCAAATGTTTTCAGTGACTCCCCTGCACCTCCGTGAGTTATTAAATGGATGTATTCCACACACAAATTCCCAGGAGACTTAAATACCACTCCCTGTGTCCTCTTGTCCATGTTGTTTATCATGTTCACAGCTTCTGTTCCTGATACCAATCCAAACCTTAGTCCTTTTAATTGGGTAAGCTTTCTCTTTCTCTGACGCAGTTCAAATTATTTTTTATTAGAGCCTGCACTTTGCTAATCATTGCTTCTGGATTGGGGGTTTTTATAGGTAGATCAAGGCCAAATCATCAAGAGTGAGAGGTGGGAAAGAAGGTTAACTCGACCTTTGGGGAATTGTATAAGGACTAATTCACAGATATGCCACTCAAAGTCTGAAACAGATTTTGAGAAATAAAAGGCTAGGCTGTTTGGGTATGTTGGTGGGAATTTGATTTAATTTTTGAAACATATTGCAGCCTTCAGTTGCCAGCTTATAAATAAAAGGATACCTATAACTCTTTAAAAGAAAATAACCTTTTTCCTATTGAAAGTCAAATTAAGGCAGAATTCTATATGTTTTAATTGTTTTTCTAAATGACATAATTTTATTATTTTCATCAACTTAAAATTGCTATAAGTTTCTTTTTAATATAAAAATACAGATATTTATAAGGAAGAAAGTGAAAATATTTATATTCTTACCACTCAGTGAGAAACACTGCCAATATTTGGTATATTTCTTCCCCGGCTTTTTCCTATACATGTAAGCATACACATATATATGTTTTTTATATAAGAAAGGACTCATACTATGCATGTATGTTTATAACTTGCTTTTTTAAAAATGTATTTTAGATATTGTCCATGTCAATATGTATTTAGATCATAACTGTTTAACACTCAATTGTAAGTATCATGGATTATTAAATTCCTTATTTTTTGACATTTTGGGTATATATCAGTCAACAATAGTCATGATAATGCTGTATAACAGACAACCACAGAATCTCAGTGCCATACAGAAATAAGCACTTAACTTCTTGCTCAGGGGTTTGCAGAATGGCAGGGGTGGTGCTGATACACAATGAGGTGGGTGGGGGAAGCTCTGCTCCACGAGTTCTCATCCCCTCCTGATATCTTTTCATCTTGATGGCACCTAGTGTTGTATGTTCTTCTCGTGGTGATGACAAAAAAAAATGTGCAAATGCTTTTCCAGCCTTGGGTGGCATCTTGCTCTCCAATGTTCCAATGTCACAGTAAGTCATATGGCCCAGCCTGAAGTCAGGGACAGGAATATAACTGGATCCACAGAAAGGGACATAATGAAGAGTAAATATTTCCAAACATGATCTAATCTACCGCAGGTTGTCTCCATGTTTCATTATTTTGAACGTTTCCATGAGTACGCCTATGCATGCAGTCTGCACACCTGATTGATTTTCTTAGGATAAAGTCAGACAAGTGAAATTTGGTAAAAGGTCAAAGGCTATATACATTTGGAATTTTGTACGTGTGACCAGACTGCCCTTGTTCAACTTGTTTCAAAACAAAACAATTGTCCAGGGAAGATTTATTACTGATATTTGTGAGATTGTTTTCAGGAGAGGAAAAAGGAGGATATTTACTAAGCCAAAAAATAAAACAACAAAAAAAAGCTGTATTTGATTGAAAGGGGGAAAAAATACCTATTGGCAAATTTTGCTTAAAATGTTACCTTTAGGTTTTGTGAAATAAGAAGCCCAAATTAGTTCTCAAAGATCCAGGATAAGGTAATCTGATGACTTTGGAATACCATATTATTTGGTTCACATGGAAGGTACTAGCAGATACCTCTTAGCTTTTCAGTATATTTATAAAATCTGAATTATTCCTTCATATAAAACCTTCATATGAAACCTTTAGAATTCCTAAGAAAATAAAAAATTTTAAAATAAGCATTAAGGTTTGAAAATATAAGCAGATCACTTCTTTCAGAGCACAGCAAGGATTTTTCTAAGTAGCTAAGGACCCTCACCGAATTCCAAAGAGCAATGATGACAGAGAACGACCTTCCCTGGTATGTACAGCCCAGATAGAGGAGATAAAAATTTCTTTTCCTTACTCATTCACTTTTTTCTCTCTTTCCCCTTCCCTAGCTTTTTGTTCCTGTGTCTACTTTAGCCTCCACCTTTCTCCTTTTCATTGGTTCTTTGAGCTCTTTAATTTCCAAGGAAAGAAGGAAGGAGGAAAGGAGTAAGAGAAAAAGAAAAAATGCATATGTGTGCACAAGTGATAGAGCGATCATTTATTTCACTGTATCTGTTGACTAGAGTATTATTTTCTCACCTCATTAACTCAATCTTTCATTCCGTAGACATTTATGCGAATAGTATGGTTTCTAATAAATGAATGTTTTGGGTGAACACCCATAAGTGAATAGTGAGAAGGTAGGGATCTTGGGTGTGTTTCCCTCCATTCCACGAAAATGCATTCTTTTAGCTTTTAACGCTAGAAAAATGGCCCATAATCAAAAGTGCCCTTCCCAGAGTCCAACATCAACATGGGGTAGAAAAATGATCTCTGCTCTTCTGACCACACTCTGATCACAAAAGAGCTTAAGATGACAGCCGTATTATTTAGTAATATGTTTGGCTTCAAGTAATTATAACCAACTTAGAGTGGCTAAAACCAAGAGATGTTATTTTCATCTCATAACAAGAAATCTATAGGTGGGCAATAACCTTTCTCCCATGTTCACTAGATGGTTGCTACAGCTCCAACCACTACATCTGAGTTCAAGACAGAAAGAAAGGTTTTTATCAGAAAATCAAAACTTTCCCACGACTGTCCCTCCTCCCCTGCCCCAGCTGAGCTCAACTTATATCTCAGTGGCCAGAACTTTTGGCATGCCCATCCCTAACTATGGGAGGGCTGGGAAAGTAAGTACAGGAAACCCTCTATTTGTGGACCTCGATTTAACAGAGTTCGAAATTAAGGGACAAAATTTCCAGTGCATATGTCATATGTGAAAATTAACACCCTGTTCATTTTTAAATGCTTTTAACCAAGATTTGCTTATAATTAACAGGGTTTTTTGTTTGTTATTAATTCACTGTTATTTTTAACAAGTTTTAGAGAACAGGCCATATGTTGGAAAAAACACTAGTAATTTCACCAATGTAAGTAAATATTACACATCTACAACTATAGTCTACATATTTAAATCCAAGAGTCGCCTCTCATAAACAATGTTGGGCAAATGATTATCATGTAATCACACAACATCAGGAGGGAATTGGTTCTGTTGTCACGTGGTGTGACTTTCTGCAGCAGTTTTTTTTTCTTAATTACTTTATTATATTTTTATTGATTTCAGAGAGGAAGGGAGAGGGAGAGAGAGATAGAAACATCAATGATGAGAGAGAATCATTGATTGGCTTCCTCCTACATGCCCCCCACTGGGGATCAAGTCCGCAACCTGGGCATGTACCCTTGACCAGAATTGAACCTGGGACCCTTCAGTCCGCAGGCCGATGCTCTATCCACCGAGCCAAACTGGCTAGGGCCCTGCAGCAGTTTTAATACTGCTGGCTGATGTTCCGACCTGCACTAAGCCACTCCCAGCCTTGCGCATTCGTTTACTCTCCATGCCTGGTGAATGCACACATCCACTACACCTATTCAGTATACATTTAAAATTACAGTAATACATACAAAAACTTTTCTGTGAAATTAAACTTTTCATACATACTTACTTTTAATTACACAAATGTGTCTACATAAGTAAAAATAAGTAAATTAATTTGTCAATTTGTTAACATAAGCATTCAGAAAATCTAGTTTATTATATAACAGACTTTCAGCTTTAATGGACACCCCTTCACTGGAATTAGTCTGTTACATCGAGGTTGTACTATATTTTGGGGGAAGTCATTAAAAAAAGTGTGGAGGTGAGAATGGGCGTAGAATTGCCAATAAAAATATCTTACACAAGGAATATAAAATATTAAAGCATAACCCAGGGATACAAAGGGACCCAAAAAGGGGAGATACACAGGTTAAGCTGGGCTGATTAGGTCTTGAGTCCCTCAGACTGGTCACACAGTATTGAAAACCTCAGGTCTTCTCCAGTACCTGCTTCTTAAACTCCCCCCAAACTTTATATATGTGAACCAGGAGCCCAGTGCATGAATTCATGCACCTTGAAAGGAACTGTGGGCCACGAGGCTGCTATGGGCACAGGGGTGGGTCTCGGCCCCTCCTCTGTGCCCCTGCCCAGCCCCTCCCGCCATGGCCCCTGGTCCCCTCTCTGCCAGCAGCCTCACTCCCGCTGCCACTTCCACACGCTGACAGCGCCGGCCCCTCTCACACCGGCTGACAGCACGGAGCGATTGGGGCCTGTGCCAGTAGCGGGTACAAGTGGCAGTTGCTGCCCTGATCACCCCTCAGGAGCAGGGGGAGGTGGAGAAGCCCTTAGGGGTGATCAGAGCTGGGCTGCCGTTCACACCTGCTGACGGTGCTGAGTGAACAGGGCCAGATCCAGGCACCGGCAGCAGGTGCAAGTGGCAACTTCAGCACAGGTAGTGGGTGCGTGTGGGGCTGGCTCCAGCAGCAGGTGCAAGCACCAGGTGGGAACTTGGCACGAAGGAGCAAAGAATTTTCAGCAACCACCAGAGGCTCACCCTGATGACAGCTACCAGGGCCCTGCCTTGGTCTGGCGCCCCTGCTCACCTGCTCCACCATCCTGCTGCAGCCGATGCCCGCCATGTTCCACCCTCTGCTGCCCACTGCCGATGCCCGCCATGTTCCACACGCACCCCCTGGTGGTTAGTGCACATCATAGCAACCGGTTGTTCGGTTGTTCCACTGTACAATCTATTTGCATATTAGGGTTTTATATATATAGACTAGAGGCCCGGTGCACAAAAATTTGTGCACTGGGGGGGTGGGGGGGTCCCTCAGCCCGGCCTGTGCCCTCTCGCAGTCTGGGACCACTCGGGAGATAACGACCTGCTGGCTTAGGCCTGCTCCCGGGTGGCAGAGGGCAGGCCCAATCCCTAGGTGCAGCCCCTGGTCGGGCTCAGAGCAGGGCTGATTGGGGAGTTGGGGCACCGCCCCCTGTCATGCACAGAGCAGGGCGGATTGGGAGGTTGTGATGCCACCCTCAGTCACGCTCAGGGTAGGGCAGATGGGGGGGTTGGGTCACCGCCCCCTGTCACACTCAAGGCAGGGTCGATGGGAGGTTGTGGCGCCACCCCCTGTCACGCACAGAGCAGGGTCAATCAGGGGGTTGGGGAGCTCCCCCCTGTCACTCACAGAGTAGGGCCAATAGGGGAGTTGGGACACCACCCCCTGTCACACACAGAGCAGGGCAGATCAGGGGGTTGGGGCGCCGCACCCTGTCACACTCAGGGCAGGGCCGATGGGGAGGTTATGGCTCTACCCCGTAACACACAGAGCAGGGCCCGTGGGGGGGGGGGGGGGGTTGGGGCGCCGCACCCTGTCACACACAGAGCAGGGCTGATCAGGGGTTTGGGGTGCCGGACCCTGTCACACTCAGAGCCGCAGGGCGATCAGGGGGTTGGGAGCTCCCCCCTATCAGGCACAGAGCAGGGCTGATCAGGGGGTTGGGGCGCTGCACCCTGTCACACACAGAGCAGGGCCCGTTGCGGTGGGGGGTTGGGGCGCCGCACCCTGTCACACACAGAGCCGCAGGGCGATCAGGGGGTTTGGGCACTGCCCCTTGTCATGCTGATCCCGGTGCCAGGAGGCCTTGCGGCTCCACTGATCCCAGTGCTGGGAGGCATATAACCCTTTTACTATATAGGATAGAGGCCAGGTGCATGGGTGGGGGCCAGCTGGTTTGCCCTGAAGGGTGTCCCGGATCAGGGTGGGGGTCCCCACTGTGGTGCCTGGCCAGCCTGGGTGAGGGGCTGATGGCCTTATTGCAGGCTGGCTACAGTCCCTTCAGGGTGGGGGTCCCCAATGGGTTGCCTGGACAGTCTGGGTGAGGGGCTGAGGGCTGTTTTCAGGCTGGCGGGTGACTGAAGCTCCCAACTGCTCCTTTTTTTCTTTTTTTTTTTTGTTCTGGGCCAGCTTTAGCTCTGAGGCTTGACTCCAGCTCTTAGGCCTCCGCTGCTGAAAGCAGGTTTCTGGCCTTTGTTTACCTTCTGTATTTGAAACAATGTTGCCATCCTGCTGACTGAAGCCCGGCGACTAAAGCTGGTTTCTTGGGTTTTGTTTAGCTTCTATATTTGTAACATAGTTGCTTAGAGTTGCAGCTCAGAGGCCGGCAAGGCAGGCGGGGAACGTTGGAGTTCTCCGTCACTGAAGCAAGCAAGCCTCATGTTCGCTTTAAGCTGCCTGGCTGCTGGCTGCCATCTTGGCTGACAGTTAATTTGCATATCGCCCTGATTAGACAATGGGAAGGGTAGCGGTTGTACGCTAATTACCATGTGTCTCTTTTATTAGATAGGATATGTGGAAATGTGTGGTTTGACATGTTGGTATCATAATGGATAAAATATTTTTAATGATTAATATTGAGACATATTGGCTTTTGACAGACATTTTATTTAGGTGAAGGCAATGCTCTTATACTCGAACAGCATTGGGTTGGTTGGCAATTTACTCAGGAAAGTAACTTGAACTTTCATAGCTTGGTTTCTTCTTCTGGAGAATGGAGACAGCATCCACTCTGCCGACCTCAGAGGGTGGTGAGCAACAAATGAGCATGTCCACAGTAAACAGTACTGGGCCTTTAAATTTGTGTGAGTATGGCATCTGTTTTAGACCGGTCCATCAAATAGCATGTCTCTAAACTGGGTTTTCTCGGGTTGTGAAACGGAGATGGAAGCAAGACTATGTTCCCAAAAGGAAGCTTTTGGAATATTTTCCCACAAAATTCCTAATGCTCCGACCACGGGGGGACGTCTGTCTACTGATTTTACTGATTCCTCCAGCATAATTTAATCATGAGGAACATCCACAGAGAATGGTTTCACTTTTCTAAATTAGCTTTCAGAAAGGCCCACATGCTGTTGTTTCCATGAATAACATCAGAAGAATAAACTGGCTCTGGATCTCTTCCTATGAGCTAGGTCCTATTATTATTCCAAATTTAAATTTGAGAAAAACCAAGACTCAGAAAGAGTTATGTGTTTTAATCGCGGTTGCACAGAGCCTGGCTTTTAAACCAGATTTGCCTTATCTGAAGGCAGAGCTTAGCCTCAACTCCAGTCAGGGGTGAGAGGTAACATCATCAGCATCAAAATTCTTTTCTGCTTCCTTCTCATCATCATCCTTTAAGCACATCTTTTATCTTACACTAGAGGCCCAGTGCACAAATTCATGCACCAGTGGGGTCCCTTGACCTGGCCTGCAGGATTGGGCTGAAACCAGCCCTCTGACATCCCCTGAAGGGTCCCAGATTGAGGGTGCAGGCCAGGCCAAGGGACCCCACCAGTGCACAATTGGGGCCAGGGAAGGACACAGGAGGTTGGCCAGCCAGAGAAGGACTGCAGGAGGGCTCCAGGGCATGTCTGGCCCCTCTCGCTCAGTCCCAATCGGCCGGCCCCCAGCAGCAAGCTAACCTACCAGTAGGAGCATCTGCCCCGGTGGTCTGTGCATGTTATAGTGACTGGTCAATCGGTCGACTGCCCGCTGGTGGTCAGTGCACGTCATAACGAGCTGTTGAGCTGCCTTAGCATATCATTAGCATATTATTTTTCAATTGGTTGAATGGACGACCGGACACTTAGCATATTAGGCTCTTAGTATATAGAATAACCCTATTCTCAACTTAGAGGTTGGTTGAACTGAGAGTTTTGGGGTCCCAATTTTATAGGTGAGGAAACTCAGGCTTGGAGATGTGAAGTGACTTACCCATGATGCTACAGGGAATTCATGATTGAGGGAGACCTGTGATGGAGTAAGACCTGGAGTCCAAGATTCTCTTCCAAGACAGTTAAGCATTCCATTTTAAAGGAGGCCATGGGTTTCTGACAAGGTTTGGTCCTGACTGGTAAAATGTTTATTGTGGTTGAATTCATTTAAGATTTCCCATCTTCTGGGAACAGACCTCCGGCCAGAGTCGTCTGCTCTCCTCTGACTGTGCTGACTAGCTTGGTGACTTCCACAAATGTTTAAACCAAATGGTGTCTCAGATATGCTGTTTCTTCGCTCTTTCCCCAGCTGCTCTAGAAGCTAGTGTTTCCAGGTTTTGGAAGAAAGAGGGAAGGGCTGAGGAGGGTGTTTGACGGGTAACCACCACTGCACTTCTGCTGTCCTCATTAATGCAAATGTCTTTTTCTCGGCACCATTCACTTAACGTGTGTGTGTGTGTGTGTGTGTGTGTGTGTGTGTGTGTGTAATTTCTGTCATTATTAAGCTGGCCTGATTCTCATCAGCATGGTATGGAGCCTTGCCTAGCTGAGAAACTGGAATACATGGGTTCTAGGCCAAGGTCTGCCCTCAGTGTCCATCTTACTGTCCATCCCTGCACCTCAGATCCTTATCCCTCAGCTGACAAAGTTGAACTAGAAACCCTCTCAGGAATTTTTCTGTGATTCATTTTCCTCCCTGGGTAGAATTACTGTTCACCATCATTGACTATTTTTGGCTCAAAATGATTGTGGTTTAGTGGTAGAAGAGGAACTTATTGCAAATTCATCTTTAAAATGTTTTGAGATCATTAAGAGAAAATTGAGCTCACCATTGCCTCCAGAACATTTGGGGTGACCAGCCTTGCTGAGCAGAATGAGGCTTGAGTAAAGTGGAATTTGGACTCACAAGTGCATGAAGATCCAAGACTTCTTCCCCCACCTTCTGTGAAGGGGAGACCACAGCCCGGGTCCAAGGTCACCCACCTCTAAGAACAAAAGTGAGCATAAAATTGTGTTTCCTACGTTATGTTTCAGTGCCTCTCATAGAATGTCACATCATTATTAATATATATGTTGGTGTTATTCCAATAAAATTAGTGACCACGTGTATCAGCAATGCATACTATTTTCTTTGTGGTTGAATCCGGTTACTAGTATAGTTCGGTGACAAGTTTGTTTTCCAGCCTGTGGAAATAATTACATTGTCAAATACCACTTCATGATTAAAAACCTTTGAAACCAGGAAAGCTCCCCTTTCACAGTAATTACTTGTGGCAAATATCCTTTTTTAGAAAATACATGCTAAATAAATTGAAGTCAGATCATTTTTTCCTTTCCTGCTAAAATAATTGCATAAGAGGTGATTCCAGTTTGGGGATGTTAGCATTATATATTGTATATAGTCTTCAGTACTCTCACACTCCCTCCTTTTCTCAAATATTTCTTTTTCTCAGAGTGAGAGCTCAGGTGGTATCTATCTTCTTTTAAAATCAACTTCCTTTAATTCTCCTTTCTTTGGCGATATTAACCCCTCAATTTTACATGTTTTCTTTAGAAGCTATAGTTAGTGTCCCCCTCTTTCCTAATTTGGGGTTCCAATTCCAATTCCTGTTGTGTGACCTTGGGAAAGTTAGACCCTCAGGCCCGGTTAAAAAAATGGGCAATAAGGTGTTTACGCCGCAGGGCAGTTGTTGTGGGAATTGTATGAGGAAGTTACATTTTAGGACGGTCCCTGGTACATAATTAGCTCCTAATAAGTGTTCATTTTCCCAACTATTTATTGTTTTTCCATTTTGGTCTAGGCGCAGTGGTCGGCAAACTGCGGCTTACGAGTCACATGAGGCTCTTCGGCCCCTTGAGTGTGGCTCTTCCACAAAATACCGATTTTTGAGCACGGGCCACGAAGTTTCAATCGCACTGTACGTGCGCGCCCGCACGTGGTACTTTGTGGAAGAGCCACACTCAAGGGGCCAAAGAGCCGCATGTAGCTTGCGAGCCGCAGTTTGCCAACCACTGGCCTAGCGCATGCAGGTGTAACTCACATCGTACAGAAACCTTCATTGGAACCAGAGGTCTGTCTCCCTGATGCCGTTTCTTTTCTGGTTTTGTTTTTATTTTTTCCCCACTTTGTAAACATTTTAGAAATCGTTTTTGAAAGTCTGTTTCAGATTGGCCTCTTATCTGATGTTTTGGGTGTGGACTCCTTTGTTATGAGGGCTGACACTGGCTAATGGTGAGGCATTTCTCCCACGCTTTGCAATTTTGGAGTGTGAGTTAGTTTAGTACAGTGGTTCTCAACCTTCTGGCCCTTTAAATACAGTTCCTCATGTTGTGACCCAACCATAAAATTATTTTCGTTGCTACTTCATAACTGTAATGTTGCTACTGTTATGAATCATAATGTAAATATCTGATATGCAGGATGGTCTTAGGCGACCCCTGTGAAAGGGTCGTTCGACCGCCAAAGGGGTCGCGACCCACAGGTTGAGAACCACTGGTTTAGTAGTTCTTTCATTGGATACCCACTTGCCCTGGGTTCAAGAGTACCTAGGGGAAAATTGTGAATTTGCCTTTTTGGGTTCCTACAGATTTCCCCAGTGTTGGCCCACGTTTTATGTTAACATCTCAGTTTTTTAAGACACCAGTTGAGTAGCTCCTCACCAGTTCATAAAGCTTTCAGCTTTATGCTCAGAAAACCCATCAGGTCCAGCTCCCTTTCAGCTGGGGAGGGGCTGGCTATAGTCTCAATTGTAGACTGTATTAAAATTGCAGGATTTATTAGGAACTGGTACCTATTTAAGAAATTCAGCTTTATGCCAACACAACGCTCTGACTTTGCATTTCCTCTTTATGATGCCTCAGGATTTCCTTTTCTTGTTCTGAATTTGGCTATGTGGGATTGTGTGCGTGTGCGTGTGTGTGTGTGTGTGTGTGTGTGTGTGTGTGTACATGTATTTTATCCAGTTTATCTATGTGTTTGGAGCAAGAGATGAATTTTTGTATCAGTTCAGTTTCCTGTAATTAGACGAGAAATTCTGTTGCTTTCTTTTGGCACTGAAATGAGTGGCTTTTGCTAAGACATGCAGACTAATTTTTAGCTTCCCTACTCTATGGAAACTGCTTTCTCAGAGATCAGGGTAACCTCTTTGTAGCTAAATACAGTTGCCTTTTCTGAGTCTCAGTATACATAGCTTTTTTTGGAGTATTTTAATGTATACATAGCTTTTTTGGAGTATTTTAATAGGTGTAAACACAAATTATCAACCAGATCATGAGGTTGCAAGCAACATGGTCTAGGGCAGTGGTCGGCAAACTGCGGTTCGTGAGCCACATGTGGCTCTTTGGCCCCTTGAGTGTGGCCTCGAAGTTTCAATTGCACTGTACATGCACGCCCGCATGTGGTATTTTGTGGAAGAGCCACACTCAAGGGGCCACAGTTTGCCGACCACTGGGGCAAGTCTTGTTTGACTTATGTTTGAAGTCTTCCTAAAGCCCAGCACAGAATCTTGGATGTAGCTATCTGTCTCGTTCTAAGAGGAAAAAACTGTTAATACTTCTATTAAGATCACGTTAAATATATACAATTCAAGAACACAGTATGCCTTTCCATTTGCTCAGATTTTCTTGGGGGGACTTTGGAAATATTTTGAAGAGTTTTATAAGTGACTTTCACATTTCTTAAATTCATTTATGTTTATTTTATTACTTTTATTGCTATTGTAAATGGGATATGTTCTTCCATTATATCTTCAATCTGGTTATTGTTTATAAATATGAGTTACTGAAGTCTGTATAATTTTTCTACTTTATCTTCTAAATTCATTTATTATTTCAGTAGTTTTTAATTATTTTTCCTTTTGAGTGTGTACCATATCATCTACAAGTATTTTTAGTCCTAGTTTCTTTTTCTAATCTAATTACATGGGCTAATACTTCTAGTGCAAAGTTAAATATGTTAAATCTTTGTATCTTTGTCTTGTTCTTGACAACTGAAAATGCTGCTTGTATTTATTTCTCTCTTCAGAATGATGCAAACTCTTGGAAAGGATAGATCAACTGTTACATATGAAGGAAGTATTCTTATATCACTGAATTTTTCAATATATTTTTATTGATTTCAGAGAAGTAGGGAGAGGGATAGAGAGATAGAAACATCAATGATGAGAGAGAATCATTTATTGTCTGCCTCCTGCACACCCCCTACTGGGGATCAAACCTGCAACCAGGCATGTGCTCTTGACCTGAATCGAACCCCTGACTCTTCAATCCACAGGCTGATGCTCTATCCACTGAGCCAAACCAGTGAGAGCTATCACTGAATTTTTTTTTATCAAGAATGGATGTTGCATTATGATTTTTCTACTTAAATTTATTAATATGGTAATTTATATTAATGTGTCTCCTCATGTTGAACTGTCTCTATTCCTAGCATAAACTCCACCTGATTGGGATGCATTGTTTTTTGATGTCTTAGGTTCTGTGTATGTTATGAATTCATGAAATTAACTTTTGTTAAGTGGAGCACAGGATGCTAGATGATGAGCCACAGTTCAACAAGAGACCACAAGAGGAAGTGAAATAGACACGTTTATTATTCAGAGGTCCTGGAGGAAGGACACAACGTACCTCGAGGGGCCGCATGGGGAGTTGAAGGCAGAGTACAGACCGTGAGAGGCAGAACCTCGGCATATGCCTTCTTTAGGGTCCATGGGTGGAGTGCTTTCTGGTTCCCAAGCTGTGGCCTGATTGATCAATTCAAACCAAAGAGTAGGGTTTTGGTAAGCCCAGTGGGGTCTTACCTAAAGCAGAAGGCATACGGGTGCTGGGAGGCAGAAGAGACTGCTAATCACCAGGGCCCTGGGGGCCTTATATCAGAAACTTCCCTTTGCACGTGACCCCGAGGCTATCTTACTATCGAGGGCAGGAGCTTCCCTAAAGAGGCTAGTGTCCATTTAAAACCGCCGAAGGCCACTTGGCCAAACAAATGGATGCCAAGACAATCATACCATGGAGTAGTTTAGCTAAACTCTCAAGAGTCTGTTACTATTTAGTTGAGGATTTTTACTTCCATGTTCATAAGTGATGGTCTGTGATTTTAGTTTTGAAGCATTGGTTGTATTTGTTATTGCATACATCAGAAAGTTTGGAAGTTTTCATTCTATTTCTATGTTCTGGCGTAGCTTACATTACATTGGGATTTTCTGTTCTTTGAAATTTGGTGGAAATCCTATATGGAAAACCAGTGAGACCTGGTACTTTTTAGGATATGAGGCTCGTTGTCAACTTTCCTCATTTTTCTCCTGTAGAACCTGGTCTGTCTACAATTCTCTTTTGTTGGGGCCTTGGTGTATTTATTTTAGTATATTATAGTTTATATATAATTTAGGTACACTTTCTTCAAAAATTGTCTATTCATCTAGGTTTTCAAATGCATTTCTTTGAGTTTAGCAAAGTAGTCTTTTATGGTTCTTTTAGTGTGCTAATATTTGGTAGTTATTTACTTATATTTCTTACTTGTATATTTATAATGTTCTCCCTTTTTCCTAACTAACTAGGGTAGCAATTAACTCTTATCCCAAAAAAGAGCATTTCATTCTTTTTATTCTACTATTTCCTAACTCACTATATCATTTCATTTTCATTAATTTCTTCTTCTGCTTCTCTTTATTTTATAATTTTCTTTTCCAGCCTAACACTCAAGTCTGTTGTGATTTCATATTTACAGTGAAATGCATTCAGAGCACCCACCAGGTCCTTTGCCATGGCTTCCCGAACATGGTGTGGTGGCCGGTCCTTCTTCTGGAAATTCACACAAAAGCTCATGGGAACAGCTATTCCTAGTTTTTTCACATTAAAACATTATATGAAGAAGTGATCAAGGATAATGCAGCAAATAATATAGGGAAAGAAGATATTTTGAGGTGGGGTATGATAGAGGTGGGGTGTCATAGAGCGAGGGTATCATAGAGGAGGGTGTCATAGTGCAGGGTATCATAGAGGAGGGGTGTCATAGAGCAGGTGTGTCATAGAGCAGGGGTATCATAGAGGAGGGGTGTCATAGAGCAGGGTATCATAGAGGAGGGGTGTCATAGAGCAGGGGTATCATAGAGGAGGGGTGTCATAGAGCAGGGGTATCATAGAGGAGGGGTGTCATAGAGGAGGGGTGTCATAGAGCAGGGGTATCATAGAGGAGGGGTGTCATAGAGCAGGTGTGTCATAGAGCAGGGGTATCATAGAGGAGGGGTGTCATAGAGCAGGTGTGTCATAGAGCAGGGGTATCATAGAGGAAGGGTGTCATAGAGCAGGTGTGTCATAGAGCAGGGGTGTCATAGAGGAGGGTGTCATAGTGCAGGGGTGTCATAGAGCAGGGGTGTCATAGAGGAGGGGTGTCAGAGCAGGTGTGTCATAGAGGAGGGGTGTCATAGTGAAGGGTATCATAGAGGAGGGGTGTCCTAGAGCAGGTGTGTCATAGAGCAGGGGTATCATAGAGGAGGGGTGTCATAGAGCAGGTGTATCATAGAGGAGGGGTGTCATAGAGGAGGGTGTCATAGTGCAGGGGTGTCCTAGAGCAGGTGTGTCATAGAGCAGGGGTATCATAGAGGAGGGGTGTCATAGAGCAGGTGTATCATAGAGGAGGGTGTCATAGTGCAGGGGTGTCATAGAGCAGGGGTGTCATAGAGGAGGGGTGTCAGAACAGGTGTGTCAGAGAGGAGGGGTGTCATAGAGGAGGGTGTCATAGTGCAGGGTATCATAGAGGAGGGGTGTCCTAGAGCACGTGTATCATAGAGGAGGGGTGTCATAGAGGAGGGTGTCATAGTGCAGGGGTGTCCTAGAGCAGGTGTGTCATAGAGCAGGGGTATCATAGAGGAGGGGTGTCATAGAGCAGGTGTATCATAGAGGAGGGTGTCATAGTGCAGGGGTGTCATAGAGCAGGTGTATCATAGAGGAGGGTGTCATAGAGGAGGGTGTCATAGTGCAGGGGTGTCATAGAGCAGGTGTATCATAGAGGAGGGTGTCATAGAGGAGGTTGTCATAGTGCAGGGGTGTCCTAGAGCAGGTGTGTCATAGAGCAGGGGTATCATAGAGGAGGGGTGTCATAGAGGAGGGGTGTCCTAGAGCAGGGGTGTCATAGAGGAGGGGTGTCAGTGCAGGATGTCATAGCAGAGGGGTGTCATAGAGGAGGTGTGTCATAGAGGAGAGGCATCATAGAGCAGGGTGTCATAGAGCAGGGATGTCATAGAGGAGGGGGGGTCCTAGAGGAGGGGTGTCATAGAGCCGGAGGATCATAGAGGAGGGGTGTCATAGAGGAGTGTGTCATAGTGGAGGACATCATAGAGCAGGGGTGTCAGAGGAGGGGTGTCATAGCAGAAGGGTGTCATAGAGCAGGGGTATCATAGAGGAGGGGTGTCAGAGCAGGTGTGTCATAGAAGAGGGGTGTCATAGAGGAGGGTGTCATAGTGCAGGGTATCATAGAGGAGGGGTGTCATAGAGCAGGGGTGTCATAGAGGAGGGTGTCATAGTGCAGGGGTGTCATAGAGCAGGGGTGTCATAGAGGAGGGGTGTCAGAGCAGGTGTGTCATAGAGGAGGGGTGTCATAGAGGAGGGTGTCATAGTGCAGGGTATCATAGAGGAGGGGTGTCCTAGAGCAGGTGTATCATAGAGGAGGGGTGTCATAGAGGAGGGTGTCATAGTGCAGGGGTGTCCTAGAGCAGGTGTGTCATAGAGCAGGGGTATCATAGAGGAGGGGTGTCATAGAGCAGGTGTATCATAGAGGAGGGGTGTCATAGAGGAGGGTGTCATAGTGCAGGGGTGTCATAGAGGAGGGGTGTCATAGAGCAGGTGTATCATAGAGGAGGGGTGTCATAGAGGAGGGTGTCATAGTGCAGGGGTATCATAGAGGAGGGGTGTCATAGAGCAGGGGTATCATAGAGGAGGGGTGTCATAGAGGAGGGTGTCATAGTGCAGGGGTGTCCTAGAGCAGGTGTGTCATAGAGCAGGGGTATCATAGAGGAGGGGTGTCATAGAGGAGGGTGTCATAGTGCAGGGGTGTCATAGAGGAGGGGTGTCATAGAGCAGGGGTATCATAGAGGAGGGGTGTCATAGAGGAGGGTGTCATAGTGCAGGGGTGTCCTAGAGCAGGTGTGTCATAGAGCAGGGGTATCATAGAGGAGGGGTGTCATAGAGGAGGGTGTCATAGTGCAGGGGTGTCCTAGAGCAGGTGTGTCATAGAGCAGGGGTATCATAGAGGAGGGGTGTCATAGAGGAGGGTGTCATAGTGCAGGGGTGTCATAGAGGAGGGGTGTCATAGAGCAGGGGTATCATAGAGGAGGGGTGTCATAGAGGAGGGTGTCAGTGCAGGGGTGTCATAGAGGAGGGGTGTCATAGAGCAGGTGTATCATAGAGGAGGGGTGTCATAGAGGAGGGTGTCATAGTGCAGGGGTGTCATAGAGGAGGGTGTCATAGTGCAGGGGTGTCATAGAGCAGGTGTATCATAGAGGAGGGGTGTCATAGAGGAGGGTGTCATAGTGCAGGGGTGTCATAGAGCAGGTGTATCATAGAGGAGGGTGTCATAGAGGAGGGTGTCATAGTGCAGGGGTGTCATAGAGCAGGTGTATCATAGAGGAGGGTGTCATAGAGGAGGTTGTCATAGTGCAGGGGTGTCCTAGAGCAGGTGTGTCATAGAGCAGGGGTATCATAGAGGAGGGGTGTCATAGAGGAGGGGTGTCCTAGAGCAGGGGTGTCATAGAGGAGGGGTGTCAGTGCAGGATGTCATAGCAGAGGGGTGTCATAGAGGAGGTGTGTCATAGAGGAGAGGCATCATAGAGCAGGGTGTCATAGAGCAGGGATGTCATAGAGGAGGGGGGGTCCTAGAGGAGGGGTGTCATAGAGCCGGAGGATCATAGAGGAGGGGTGTCATAGAGGAGTGTGTCATAGTGGAGGACATCATAGAGCAGGGGTGTCAGAGGAGGGGTGTCATAGCATAAGGGTGTCATAGAGCAGGGGTATCATAGAGGAGGGGTGTCAGAGCAGGTGTGTCATAGAAGAGGGGTGTCATAGAGGAGGGTGTCATAGTGCAGGGTATCATAGAGGAGGGGTGTCATAGAGCAGGGGTATCATAGAGGAGGGGTGTCAGAGCAGGTGTGTCATAGAGCAGGGGTGTCATAGAGCAGGTGTGTCATAGAGGAGGGGTGTCATAGAGGAGGGGGGGTCCTAGAGGAGGGGTGTCATAGAGCAGGTGTGTCATAGAGCAGGGGTGTCATAGAGCAGGGGTATCATAGAGGAGGGGTGTCAGAGCAGGTGTGTCATAGAGCAGGGGTGTCATAGAGCAGGGGTATCATAGAGGAGGGGTGTCAGAGCAGGTGTGTCATAGAGGAGGGGTGTCATAGAGGAGAGGTGTCAGTGCAGGATGTCATAGCAGAGGGGCGTCATAGAGGAGGTGTGTCATAGAGGAGGGTGTCATAGAGCAGGGTGTCATAGAGCAGGGATGTCATAGAGGGGGGGGTCCTAGAGGAGGGGTGTCATAGAGGAGTGTGTCATAGTGGAGGACATCCTAGAGCAGGGGTGTCAGAGGAGGGGTGTCATAGCAGAAGGGTGTCATAGAGCAGGGGCGTCATAGAGCAGGGATGTCAATGAGCAGGGGTGTCATAGAGCAGGGTGTCAGAACAGGGGTGTCATAGAGCAGGGTGTCAGAACAGGGGTGTCATAGAGCAGGGGTGTCATAGAGGAGGGGTGTCATAGAGCAGGTGTGTCATAGAGCAGGGGTGTCATAGAGCAGGGGTATCATAGAGGAGGGGTGTCAGAGCAGGTGTGTCATAGAGCAGGGGTGTCATAGAGCAGGGGTATCATAGAGGAGGGGTGTCAGAGCAGGTGTGTCATAGAGGAGGGGTGTCATAGAGGAGAGGTGTCAGTGCAGGATGTCATAGCAGAGGGGCGTCATAGAGGAGGTGTGTCATAGAGGAGGGTGTCATAGAGCAGGGTGTCATAGAGCAGGGATGTCATAGAGGGGGGGGTCCTAGAGGAGGGGTGTCATAGAGGAGTGTGTCATAGTGGAGGACATCCTAGAGCAGGGGTGTCAGAGGAGGGGTGTCATAGCAGAAGGGTGTCATAGAGCAGGGGCGTCATAGAGCAGGGATGTCAATGAGCAGGGGTGTCATAGAGCAGGGTGTCAGAACAGGGGTGTCATAGAGCAGGGTGTCAGAACAGGGGTGTCATAGAGCAGGGGTGTCATAGAGCAGGGGTGTCTTAGAGGAGGAGTGTCATAGAGCAGGTGTGTCAGTGCAGGATGTCATATCGGAGGAGCGTCATAGAGGAGTGGTGCCTTAGAGCAGGGTTGTCATAGAGGAGGAGTGTCATAGAGCACGTGCGTCATAGAAGAGAGTCGTCATAGAGCAGGGTGGCAGTGCAGGATGTCATAGAGCAGGGGTGTCATAGAGCAGGGTGTCATAGAGCAGGGGTGTCAGGAAAGAGAGGGCTCAGAGAGGAGGAGGCTCAGAGAGGAGGGGGCTCAGAGAGGAGGGGGCTCAGAGAGGAGGGGCTCAGAGATGAGGGGCTCGGAGAGGAGGGGGCTCGGAGAGGAGGGGGCTCGGAGAGGAGGGCGGCTCGGAGAGGAGGGGGCTCGGAGAGGAGGGGGGCTCGGAGAGGAGGGGGCTCGGAGAGGAGGGGCTCGGAGAGGAGGGGCTCGGAGAGGAGGGGGCTCGGAGAGGAGGGGGCTCGGAGAGGAGGGGGCTCAGAGAGGAGGGGGCTCAGAGGGGAGGGGCTCAGAGAGGAGGGGGCTCGGAGAGGAGGGGCTCAGAGAGGAGGGGCTCAGAGAGGAGGGGCTCATAGGGGAGGGGCTCGGAGAGGAGGGGGCTCGGAGAGGAGGGGCTCGGAGAGGAGGGGCTCGGAGAGGAGGGGGCTCGGAGAGGAGGGGGCTCAGAGAGGAGGGGGCACAGAGAGGAGGGGGCTCAGAGAGGAGGGGGCTCAGAGAGGAGGGGGCTCAGAGGGGAGGGGCTCAGAGAGGAGTGGGCTGTAGAAGTGGATTGTGCAGATAGTTGCAGTTAGTTTTTAGAAACAGTTTTTTGAATCTTGGTGGTGTCTGTAGATTTTTTCAGCTTAACACACTTACATTTATTGTCTTTGCTCATTGAACATAAATGTTGGTACCTAATTATGTATTTAAAATATTAACTCATTAATCTTTAAAAGAGACCCCCAGATTGTACAACTTCAGCCCCTGACTGTGATCTAGGCCAGGCTGCTGCCCAGCTTGGCCCCATCACTGGGTTTGCTGGGTCTGCCTTAGTCCGAGGGTGCCTGGCACCCTCAGAGGGGCCGCATTCTGTGAAATTGGCTGCCCCTCAACTTCCCTCCTTCTCTTCTCTACATTTCCTTCTCTGTAGCACCAGAGAAAATGTGTTTCCTCTTTGTATTCCTTACAAAAAATTGATGGTTTTTTTCTTGGTTTTGCACAAATGGAAGATAGTAAATTTTTTCCTTTTGTCTTCATTTTTGGTTCATTTCCACAAGCAAAAGAGAGAGTGCTGACTTATTGCAACCATGTTTACATGAGAATTCCATTTCTGTCACTTTAAACATTGTTTTCTATTTTAAAAATAAAACACTTATACATTATGGAAAATTCAGATCCTGAGAAACATAAAAAATAAATACCATCACTATTAAAAAAACATTATAAACTGATGACCAAAAATAGACACAGAGGCAGAGAAGCATCGAACAGACTGTCAAACTGCAGCGCGGGAAGGCTGGGGAGGGTTGCGGGGGGGGGGGGGGGGGGGGCGGCGGGCGGGCGGTAGCTAAGAGATCAACGGAAGGACTTGTATGCATGCATATAAGCACAACCAGTGGATGCAAGACACTGGGAGGGGGGTGAGGGCATGTGCCCAGGGGTAGGGGAGGCCGGGGAAGGTCAATTGGAAAAAAAAAAGGAGACGTAACCATTTGTAGTACTTTAAACAATAATAAAAAAAAATCTTTGTCTATTTCTCTTAATCCCTTTTCTATACTTACATGTTTTCTTTCTTCAAAAAAAAATTGGGATTACTCTAATTCTAAATTTTTATATTCTGATTTTTTTACACATGACTATTTCCCCAAATTACTAAAATAAAAAGATGTTGTAATAGCTGCATGAAATAAATTCATTTGCCATTTCCATATTGTCAGACATTTATTTAGGTGACTATTTTTATTATTATTATAAATTATACTATAAGGGGTTGGCAAGCTATAGTCCATGGACCAAATCCAGCCTGTTTTTGTAAATAACGTTTTACTGGAACACAGCCATGTCCATTTGATTATGTATTGTCTGTAGCTAGTTTCTATCAGAGTAGAGTTGAGTAGCTGCAATGGAGACCGCTGGCTTGCCAAGCTTGTAGTAGATGTAGTATCTGGCCCTTTAGGGAAACAGTTTCTAACCATGTTGTGCTCCAGTAAACATCTTTCCATGTTCATTCAGATAGATGTATGTATATTTTCTCTACATAAGAAAAAGGAACTACTTTGATCAAAGGAATCTAAATATCTTTATGGCTTTTGCAGGTTGCCCACCAGAAGGCAGGTTCACTCCTTCATTACTAGAGTATGAAAGTTTGCCCTTTTCACCACGTCTTAACAACATAGGGTATAAAAATACGTTTTAATCTTTACAAATGTTGTAAGTTGAAGGATGGTATCTTACTTTTGTTCGTCTACCTTTGATTACTAGTGAGGTGAAACATTTCTTCACAATTGTCACTTTCATTTCATTTTTTAATTGCCTGTTCATGTCCTTTGCACTTTTTCCTGTTTTTTGGCCTTTTTTCAGGATTTGTGAGATATATTTAAATGTTACAGATAGTTATAAGTGACACTTTGGATATTGATAGCTTTGCTTTTTCTCAAAACAGAGTGCCCTCAGCACTCACAGCTGAGTGGATGGTGCACCGTGAGGCTGAGACATGTGGCGCTTCTTGGGCCTTAGGTTGTGCTTTGAAGGGGAGCATATTTTTGTGGGAAAGCTAAGGTCCTGGCTTCACCTCACTGAGCCCGAGAGAAAGAAACTTCCAAAAAGGAACCATGGCAGTTGAGAAGCAAAGCCCTCTTTCCTTTCTTTTCCCAGCCCCAGAGTGAACCGGGGTCTTCTTCAAAAAGGAAACGCTCCCCATTGTTCCTCAGTTAGCCCCCAAATCGGTTCCATTACTCATGGAACCTGGAAGCAGGAATGGATTTGTGTGTGGCAAGCATTATTCCTGAAGTGTGCCACGTTTAAAGCCTTTGCCCTCCCATAATGTCTTTTTTATGTTTTTCAGAGACCGTGTAATGAACTGTTGAAAAGGGGTTAATCACTATAATGCACGAAGTAGCCCTGGAAAAACCACAGCAGCCATCAAACTTTCCAAATGACATTTTGTGAATTCAGGTGGGCATCTTGGCAGGGAGGAGGCAGAAAGAATCTATTTCTGAAACACATGGTTATTCCTCCTGTCTTAAAATAAACAAAACTGCTTGGGCTACTCAGAGGAAACGTGTGTTGGGAAGACCTTGTAGGTTGGCATAGAAGCATGGCCACTGAGCCAGCTTCCCCTCCTCGCACTCCATGTGCTCTGGGGTAATGAGATGGTAGTAGGTTTTTGAGACAGCTGGAGAACTTGACATCTAACTGTGAGACCGCCTGTGGCCTTTTCTGAAGCTTGGCTGATGAACCATTGCTTTGTCCCTGTTCCTCTCACTCTTATACTCCTTTGATTTATTTATAATTTTGCATAATTTCCCCTGAGTTGGACTAGAGCCATCTCAAACTTAATAATAATCTATATTTTTATAGCACCCCACAGGTCCCAAGAGCTTCCTTCTTGTGATCTTTATCATCTTCATGGAAAATGTAGCTATTATCCCCACTTTATAGTTGAGTAAGCTGAGGCTCCGAGGAGCTTAACGTATTGTGTGTTAGTCAGACGGCTAGTATGCATCAACAGTAATATATGAACCTGGGCTCTATTTTTATTCCAAGAACTCCATACACTTCAGTGTGAACAGAGAACGCAGTTGGAGTGCCTTGAGATTGCTGGAATGGACTCTCTTTGTCTTAAGGACAGCGTCTTTCATTCAGACGGCAAATCCTTACTGAGCTCACACCATTGTACCATCCACTCTGCCAGGTGTTTTGCACACAGAATCTTGGACCAACCACATCTGCCTTGAAGGAAGGATGACTGCCATCATGATAGCTGGGGAAGGGAGCTCAGAGCCTTACTTGCCCAAGAACATAGCACAGCTCACTAGAGGCTGCACTGGGTGAGAACTCAGCCTTGTGTGGCCTGGCACTGGCATTGTGCTAACAGTGTGAGGCTCAGATTGTGAGAGCTAGCAAGGGCATGGCTGTACCTGGAAGCCTTGACCAGGAGCTTCCTAGTAGCATTGCTTTCAGGTGGCATCTGACTGATGGAACACCCAGATGTAATACAACTTTAATTTAATTGAAGAGCAAGGGTCAATTTTTTGAGGAAATTATGCTTACCAATATGGGGAGGCAATTTCCCCCTATTTTATTATTTTTTTCCATCGCCATTTATACCCTCTATCCCATCTCCCACCGCCAATCCCTCCCACACTCTCCTCAGGCACCACACTGCTGATTACTGTACAGCTGAAGCTCTGTAATTGAAAAAATATAGAGAAAACTATTTTCAATTTTCACTTACTATTCTTATTTACAAACTGAACTTATTGAGAGGAGGGTGTTATTTTTTAAATTATAATAAAATAGATGAACACCAACGTTAATAAAGGACTGACTCATTTCTGCCCCATCTTTTCCTTTCTAATCCACCTTGCAAGCTGGGAAACCTGTGCTCTCAGCATGTCCAAGTCCCAGGCCAGGTGAGCCCCCGAGTCTCGAGTCTCGTTCCAAAAAGCAGCACAAATCATAAGTTCCGATTCCAACAGGACACTGATTTTTAATTAAATATTTTTAAATCTTTCAAGCAAACTAAGTAAGTATTTTAAAAGTTTCCTTTTTATTCTTCCACTAGTGGCCCACTGCACGAAATTCACACATGTTAAAAGGGAATTAATTAGAGGAAATATTTTAATATTGCTATTTGCCCTTTCTCTATAATAGAAGTGCCAGATATGAAAGAAAATTATTAAAATGTATATGAAAATCTTACTCCTGTCACAGTCTGGGGCACACCGCAGGACCCAGGTCAAGACCCCACCCACCTGCATGCACCTCGAAATCGCACGAGATCCAGACCCGGCCAACCCCACCCCCATTGGGCGAGATCCAGACCCAGCCAGCCTCACCCCCGTCGGGCGGGGGACGCAGCCTCAGGTCCCCCGGCCAGGTACTCGGGGTGGGGGGGGCATGGCCTGAGGTCCCCCACCAAGCCCCACCAGGTGGGGTGGAGGCGCAGCCTCCGGTCCCTGCTGATCACTCGTTAAGGCTCGTTATGGGAACCCTGCCTCTGCTGTGGGCATAGCCATCTTGTGACAGAGTGAGGATCAATTTGCATATTACCTCTTTATCATATAGGATATTCTTTCCACCCCCACCCCCCGCCACCACCACCACCACCATGCAGCAGTCCCTCCTCCCCTCAAAACACTGTCTGCATCTTTGTCCATTAGCAAATTCCATATTTTTCTTTTAAGTTCTGTTTCATTTCAGGAAGAAAAGAGGCTTTATAAACCATTTCCAAATCAAAGCCCCACCAGAGTCGGACAGAAGCCCCCATACATTGGGGTGAATTATTTTCGGTTCTTGATTTCATGCCAGTGCTAGTGAAATTTCACAGCTGGTTCTTAAAGAATTCTGGGGTCAGTGTTATGTGCTATTTATGTCACAAGAAGCAGGAGAAATAAAATACTGTAAAGATGAAAACATTTTGTAAATCGACATATTTTTGGCACGTGTTTCTCTTTCAGAGCCTGGGAAGCGATTTATGTTCCCTGATGAAGTGCTGGTAGAAAGGCCACCGCTGGTCCCTGCTTAATGGTCCACGCACCTTCCGAAGTATTGATACAGCTGAGCTGGTGTAGGCCCACAGTGCGGAGGAGGGTGCCTAGGAACCAGGGGCAATGTATTGCTTTCAGAAAGCAGGGAAAAGAAATGGTGTGAGTGACCTAAGTCACAGTTTCATCAAAAGGCAGAAGCTGTTCATTCAAGTTGACAATTGCCAGTAGTACCCCAACTTTGCTTTACTCACCATAACTAAAGTAATGGTTGGTTACTTTTGAGAAAGCTGAAGTGGAGCACCCCTCCTACTGCTTGGGGCAGTTCCAGCACTACCTCAAATGCCCAGATCCAGGGAAGGAGAAGGCTCAGGAGCCAGCTTCTCTCAGGGCAGG
This sequence comes from Myotis daubentonii, assembly GCF_963259705.1. NCBI lineage: Eukaryota > Metazoa > Chordata > Mammalia > Chiroptera > Vespertilionidae > Myotis > Myotis daubentonii. The sequence goes on along the minus strand of NC_081840.1, from coordinate 112,984,027 downwards.
TGTTGGCGCCAGTAGAGGAATAGACTTTGAACATCTTATTGTCATTAGCTGATGGTCCCCATATCCAGTCCCCCCAAACTAATTCTCTAAAATAAAATACTAAGAAGTATAGTTTCTCTTTGAGAGTTAAAAATATGACATAGGAGAATAGAAAGCATCATTTTTCTTTGCTCAGGGGATCCGATACCCAACAGATCCGGTAGGACCTGCCCGAGCTGCTGGGCCGGGAGAGCTGAAACCTGCAGAGGCCAGAAAGGAGACAGTCCCTATCCTTATCGCTGTCATAGGGAAGGGTTTGGGCTTAGACACCTCCCATATGGGCCACATCAGAGAGAGTCTCAAGTCTCTATTTCACAAACTCATCTCCTTGTCCCCAGGGACTCTCCCAGGCACGCAGTCCACCTCGTTTTCAGTTTTTTTGTGAGGCTTCATTTAGGAGAAGAACATGCACCTTGTTGAAGCCCGTGGTAGAGTCACTAAAGGGACAGGCAGAGCTTCAGGCTTAGGAAGTTTGTCCTCAGGAAGGTGGCTGGGCTTCACAGTCATCTCTTCAGGGTGCAGTCAACCACCAGCTCAGGCCCTGCCCGCCTTGGAGCAGAGGCTTCTCCTTTGGGGGCAGGGGCGATTGTGGCAAAATACTACCATCTGTTGGCTCCTTACGTTACAGGTCAATCTCGACTGCCAGTTGTCCTGTGTGCATCTGAGCTACCCCTTGGTTAACTGAGATAATTTAGGGATGTGTAATGATACCTGTCTGTAACTTGCCTGAACTATAGCTTTTGCTTCCTAATGTTACCTCATAGTATAAAAAAAAAGTCTTTCACATTAAAAATTGACTTCGTTCACAATAGAAAACTGTCGGGATGAAGTCCCCTGTAATTAGGGTTAGACTCCGCTGCACAAACGGAAGACTCGAAGCGGCCTGCTGTGGTCCCAGGTTGGTTTTGTTTTCTTTCCCTTCCGAGCAGTCTGTGTGGGCAGTGAGAGCCATGAGTCGCTCCTGGCTGTGCCTGTCGCCCTTCGCATGCAGCTTTCACCCGGGTGGCCTCAGGGTCCAAGGTCGCTACTGGGACTCCTCACAACAGAACACATTCCAGGCAGCAGGATGGAGGACGGGGAGAAACGCAAAAAGCTACTAAAATTATATTTAAGGAGACTCGATTCTTTACAAGGGAAGGGTGGGGTGTAGGTTGATTCTGATCATGAATTAGGAGCTTGTCCCAAATCAGGGATGGCATGAAGCCATCATGAGTTGGTGATAGAAATCTAATAGTCACTCAACTTTAATGATTAAGTTATTTTTAACTAATAGAAACCCTGCTGTTGGATTATATTACCTAAAACAATATTAAGTTTCATAACGCTGTCTAATCAGAAAGATTCCATGGGAATAATCCATATAGTAGTATAATTTATCATGCTTTAATGGGGGGGGGGTAACTCATTCTTCTTGAGAAAGCTGATTATTTCTCACCTAATTAAACTGCCAACATTTTAGGACCACTGCAAGTTGAGACCCACAAAACCTTCCTGCTGTGTATAAGTACCTTAAATGTATTTCAGAATATTTTAAATTTTTTCACCCCAGTTGTGCTACCTTACTGATAGTAGTTGGAGATCAGTATTTGTTTCTCACTCTTTTTTTCCTAATCCCGTGGCTGCCTCTCTTAATGCTTCTCTTCCTTAGATCTCTAGAATTATTCCATCCTCTCACTTCTGTGACCACCTTCATCCAGGTTTCATCTCTGGTTCCTAAGCATTGCAGTAGTCACCATGGTGCTCCCTCTGCCTCCAGCTCCCACCTTTTCCACTGAGCCCATTCAGGGCAGCCAGGTTAATCTTTTTATGACATGACTTTGGTCATCTAATCACCAAGCTCAAGGACATTCATTAGTATTGAGTCGATGATGGATGAAGTGCTGCAGCTTGGCACTGATCCTTATTTCCAAACACAAACCCTTCACTCTGATCTAATTACTTTAACTCCTGGTGCCCAGAGTTGCTGTCCCCTCTTTGCAATTTTGCCTTACATTGTCTTCTGTGCTGAAAAAAACCTTCTTGTGTCTCTTAACTATGTGCGACCCATCCCTCAAATTCCAGGAGGAAGCCTCTTTGCTTTTGCTCTGACTCTCCATGGAGCAGTGATCTCTCCAACACTGAGTTTTCAAAGCACATAGTATTCCTGACTGTTTTTTTTTTTTTTTGCTATGTCACCATGTATACTAGTCCACCCCCCACCCTTATCTTTGGTTTCACTATATGTAGTTTCAGTTACTCATGGTCAGCTGCATTCCAAAAATATTAAGTGGAGAATTCCAGAAATAAGCAATTCATAAGTTTTAAATTAGCATCATTCTGAGTAGTGTGATGAAATCTCACACCAGGGACATGAATCACACAGCGGTCCAGCGTCTCCACGCTGTATCTCCTGCCCATTAGTCACTTAGTAGCCATCTCGGTTACCAGATCCACTGTCACAGTATTAGTGCTGTGTTCAAGTAACCCTCATTTTACTGAATAATGCCATATTCACATAGCTTTTATTGCAATATATTGTTGTAACTGTTCTACTTTATCACTAGTTATTGTTCATCTATAGCTGTGCCTAATTTATAAATAAACTTCACCATAGGCATGTATGTATGCGAAAAACACAGTATCCATTGGGTTCAGTATTACCCATGGTTTCAGGCATCCACTGGGGGTCTTGGAACGTATCCCTTGCAGATAAGGGGAGATAGCTGTACTATAGTTTCCATACCTTTATCTAATAAACAATTTGAGGGTCAGATCTTAGGTGCTTAGCAAAGTTCTTTATATCATATACTAGAGGCCCAGTGCACAAAATTTGTGCACTCGTGGGGGAGGGGGAGTCCCTCAGCCCGGCCTGTGCCCTCTCTAATCTGGGACCCCTCAGGGGATGACCACCTGCTGGCTTAGGCCTGCTCCCTGGGGGATTGGGCCTAAGATGGCAATCAGACATCCCTCTGGCAGCCCGGCAGCCCTCGGGGGATGTCCACCTGCCAGCAGGGAGCAGGCCTAAACTGCAGTTGGACATCCTTAGCGCTGCTAAGTAGGCAGGAGAGGCTCCCACCACCACGGCTGTACTGGCAGCCATCAGCCTGGCTTGTGGCTGAGCAGAGCTCCTCCCATGTGAGAGTGCCCTGACCACCAGAGGGCAGCTCCTGCATTGAGCGTCTGCCCCCTGGTGGTCAGTGTGTGTCATAGTGACCAGTCATTCTCAGTCCTTCTGCTGTTAGGGTCAGTTTGCATATTACCCTTTTACTATATAGGATAGAGGCCTGGTGCACGGGTGGGGGCTGGCTGGTTTGCCCTGAAGGGTGTCCCAGATCAGGGTGGGGGTCCCGCTTGGGTGCCTGGACAGCCTGGATGAGGGGATGATGGCTGTTTGCAGCTGGTCACACCCCCTTCAGGGTGGGGGTCCCCACTGGGGTGTCTAGCCAGTCTGGGTGAGGGGCTGAGGGCCGTTTTCAGGCTGGCAGGTGACTGAAGCTCCCAACCTCTCCTTTTTTTCTTTTTTTTTTAATTCTGGGATTTATTTACCTTCTATGGCTGTCACTGGAACTGAGAGCCGGCTTTAGCTCTGAGACTTGGCTCCAGCTCTGAGACCTCAGCTGCTGAAAGCAGATATCTGGGTTTGTTTGGCTTCTATAATTGAAACACTGTTGCAGCTCCAGCTCTGAGGCCCGGCTGGCTGAAAGCAGGTATCTGGGGTTTGTTTAGCTTCTATAATTGAAACTTTGTTGCTTTTGGAGCTTAGAGCTGGGCCACAGCAGAATGGGAACCTTGGCTTCCTCCATTACTGGAGCAAGCAAGCCTCCTGTTCGCTTCAGTTGCGTGGCTGCCGGCCGCCATCTTGGTTGGCAGTTAATTTGCATATCACCCTGATTAGCCAATGGGAAGCGTGTCAGAGGTATGGTTAATTACCATTTTTGTCTATTATTAGATAGGATAATAAAAGCCTAATATTCAAATCAGCCAAAAGGCGGAACGACCAGTGGAATGACCAGTCACTGTGACACGCACTGACCAGCAGGGAGCATATGCTCAACACAGGAGCTGCCCCCAGCCCACAGGCCCCAGGCCAGCCAAGGTGGGTACCAGCAGGGACCTCCCAATGGCCCTGCCAGTCACCCCACAGATCGGTCCCGATTGCCGGCCAGGCCTAGGGACCCTACCTGTGCACGAATTTCGTGCACCGGGCCTCTAGTATAATCATAAGATTGTTGTTGATGATAAAAAGGTATGAAAAAGAGTCACCAATACTGTGGATTTTTCTTTTATTTTTTTCTGGAGGAGGGAGGAAAAGAGAAAGTAATCAATTAACACATATTTGGCACTTTCAGCGTATCAAACACTTTCCATATGTGATTATTCTCAGTATAAACTTATGAGGTAAGTGTTGGTTTCCTTATTTTGCAGAGAAAGAAACAGAGACGCACACTTAATAATTTCAGTTATTAAAGGTCATGCAGCTAGTACATGGCAGAGTCTGTGTTTGCCCAGAGTGACTTCCAGGCCTGTATTCTGTTTGTTCTCAGTCTCATTCTCAATCCCTCTCCTCTCTCCTTCATGCTGGAATTTTCCAATTCTGCCAATCTGAGCTGTTGACTACCTTCATACCAGGCCTAGGTGATGGCAGGGTTGTTATTGGCCTTTCTTTGGAGAGGGTATTTCAACATGGCAACAACATGCAGTGTCCTCCGACTTGTCAGCCTCTTTTGAATAACCAACAGTTGAAGGCAGATGTGAATTTAAAGATGCAACTATCCCTTTCCATTCCGACCATTTTTGTTTTGGTATCTTTGACTCATCTCTGTGACTTCCCTTCCCACTGTCTCCTCCTCTACTTAGTATGTGTTACATAATTTCTACCACCAAAGAGGGAACAAATCATGCAGAGAATGCAACCTATTTAACTATGTTTTAGATCCATCCAGGAATGTGGAACATGTTTAAATATAAAACTGAGAATGAGGCCTTTGACATTGATTGATTTTAGGAATAAAGTAGAACTAATCCACGATACTGATCTCATACAGAAGTATTTTCATAAAATTCCAGAACATTTGTGGGAACTGAAATTTAACTCCAGCCCCATTGTACAGGGGTGAATAGCATGCTCATTAGAGTTGATACAGTTACTGAAAAGAAAGGTACATAATCATGGCAAATTCACGCATTTAGATTTTGGAGATATTTAGAGATGCTTGTATATAATTTAGGGCCAGTCCAGAAAGCACTTAAAAATACATCTCAACAATTTCTACATGCTGTTGAAATTAACCAGACATACAAAAGTTCATCAGAATTAGGGTGGGGAAATGAATGAAAATAATGGGATGTGCTTCTCTGTGAATTTCTGTGGTAGAAAACAATTTAAGGTCATTACGGATCGCAGATGAACACGGACAAAATATCTTATCCAAAAGCAACTACAAAGGATGTTTGAACAAGTATAAAATGTATTGAAAAGCTTCCAACTTAAAATTAACTATGTGTGATAATAAAGTATCGAGTTTTATTCTTCACAAGTTAGAGAAATGAAGGAACTTTGAAAGGACCGTTGGAGAGGACAAATATGATGAAAGCATTGGGAAGTAAGATATAGGAAGAGTTGAAGCAGTTTGAAAAACAATAGATGGGTCATAGTATATGTTCTTCAAGAGATAATTTCAGGCTCCTGTCCACTTTAGCTAGGAAAAGGGTAGACAATGGTTTAAATGAGTTGGAGAGAGAAAACAAGTCATTTTATAAGTGAGGTCTTTTTGACAAACAGCCAAATGTTGGTGTCCTCACTCTGACACCGCACGTTTATCCTTCAGTCCTGGGGGCCAGGTGCCATATCAGAGGTTGCATCGGCCTCAGAATTTGCAGTAGAGTGAACTTACATACAGTTGGACTTACATATATATGTACTACTAGAGGCCCGGTGCACAAAAATTTGTGCACTCAGGGAGGTCCCTCAGCCCGGCCTGTGCCCTCTCACAGTCTGGGACCCCTCGGGGGATGACCACCTGTTGGCTTAGGCCTGCTCTCCAGGGGGATAGGGCCTAAGCTGGCAGTCAAACATCCCTCTGGTAACCCAGAAGCCCTCAGGGGATGTCCCCTTGCCAGTGGGGAACAGGCCTAAGCTGCAGTCAGACATCCTTAGCGCTGCTGAGGAGGTGGGAGAGGCTCCCACCACCACCGCTGTACTGGCAGCCATCAGCCTGGCTTGTGGCTGAGCAGAGCTCCCCCTGTGGGAGCGCACTGACTATCAGGGGGAAGCTCCTGCATTGAGCGTCTCCCCCCTGGTGGTCAGTGTGTGTCATAATGACCAGTCATTCCCAGTCCTTCTGCTGTTAGGGTCAGTTTGCATATTACCCTTTTTTTATAAAATATATTTTATTGATTTTTTACAGAGAGGAAGGAAGAGGGATAGAGAGTTAGAAACATCGATGAGAGAGAAACACCAATCAGCTGCCTCCTGCATATCCCGCACTGGGGATGTGCCCGCAACCAAGGTACATGCCCTTGACCAGAATCGAACCCGGGACCCTTGAGTCTGCAGGCCGACGCTCTATGCACTAAGCCAAACCAGTCAGGGCTACATATTACCCTTTTATTATATAGGATAGAGGCCTGGTGCATGGGTGGGGGCCAGCTGGTTTGCCCTGAAGGGTGTCCTGGATCAGGGTGGGGGGTCCCACTGGGGTGCTTGGCCAGCCTGGGTGAGGGGCTGAAGGCCGTTTTCAGACTGGACACACCCCCTTCAGGGAGGGGGTCCCTGCTGGGGTGACTGGCCAGCCAGGGTGAGGGGCTGATGGCTGTTTGCAGGCTGGCCAAGCCCCCCAGTGGGCACCCTCACCCCATGAGGGTGTGGCCAGTCTTGGTGAGTGGCTGATGGCTGTTTGCAGGCTGGCCACAGCCCCCAGCCACCCAAGCTCCCAGTAGAGGCTGGCTGGAAGCAGGTATCTGGGGTTTGTTTATCTTCTATAATTGAAACTTTGTTGCCTTGAGCAGAGGCCACAGCCAGCCAGGGCAGGTGGGAAGCTTGGCTTCCTCCATCGTCGGGGCAACCAAGCCTCCTGCTTGCTCCAGCTCCGTGGCTGCTGGTCTCCATCTTGGTTTGGGTTAATTTGCATATGGACACTCTGATTGGCTGGTGGGTGTGGCTGGGGTGTAGCAGAGGTGTGGTCAATTTGCATGTTTCTCTTTTATTAGATTAGATAGTATAACTGTAGCATTTATGTATATGTACTGTGTATATGTATGTGAACTGATATAGAAGTCGAGCAAATGTATATACAGTTCAGAACAGCACTGGTTAGCAAAGGCTATAGGAGATGTGAACACAACCCCAACGTGCTGGGGGAGAGCCTTCAGTAAGGGTGCTTTTTTGAGGTTTATTAAAAATCTAGCAAATCACAGCCGAGATGTCATGTTTGGCGAGTGTTACTGTCATCGTAGCATTGGTGTTAGCATATCAGGCCTCTAGAGCTATGGCTTCTCTCTTTTCACACGAAACCCTTTCCTTGGAGAGAAAGTCTCTTAGACAATTTCTAAGTCACTAAGACAATGATTGGGGAAAATTCTGATACTTTTGTCACCATTTATGGGAGTCAGGTGACATCGTTTCCCATTCTAGACAGGTGATCTCAGGTAGCTTTTATAGTTACATCTTTTGCCACCGAGGAAACGAGTAGGCATTCCTCATACCTCTTCTTTCTTTACCACTACTTATGTTTCTCTATGATTCCTGATTTTTTTACCCTTTTACCATGAAGAAGTTTATATTTCTGCTTTGCAGAATTGATGCCCACCTAGTTCTTACCTCTCTGAGTTCAGACCCTCCATCAGCTAAGATTTGACAAGTAACAAATACGAATGCATTAACTCACTAAATGGGGCTAAATTTGATTGGAATTTTTTTTCTCACATAAAAAGAAACCCTGAGATAAACTGCCCAGGGCTGGTGGTTCCATCATGCCATAAGGGACACAGGCCCGGCCCATCTTTCTGCTCACTCATCCTTAGAGTGCGAGCTTTGTCCTCACGCTCGGTGCTGCTGGGTGGCTGCCCCTCTTTAGCACTGCATCTGTATTCCCATCAGGAAGAAGAGAAAGGGCAAGAAGCAGCTGCCAGCAACGTGTTCCCATGTAAAAAGCTTCCCTCAGAAACCCCACTTAGTAATGTTCATTTATTTCTCATTGGCCAGAACTGTACATGGTCACTGCCAGCAACAAGGGAGGCTAGGAAAGGTGGGTTTTGGCTGTACACACTGCTGCACCTATAAGTTCAGGGTGGTGTACTGACAGTGAGGAAAAAGATGAGTGAGGTTACTATGTAGGCAACTGGACGTGTCTACTCAAGACCGATAGCTTGTGTCAGCCACCATCACCTTTTACGTAAACTCTGCCTCAACATTTACCTGGGCCACCCCTCTCTACTGACCTCTTGACCCCTCCCTGGGATGTCATCCTCCTAATTTATTTGCTTTTGAGCCCTGGATTGAGAGTTTTGAGCACAGCAAAGTCAAAAGGAGTGCTGAATCAACTCCTAGAGCCAACCTTACCATTTTTTCGATAGGTAAAAATTATACACAAAACAGGAAAATGGAACCTTTCTCTTTGATGTAATTTCTTAACTCAAGTGACCATGAAAAACAAGCTCATGCTGTCACTCATCATGCAGCCAGCCTCTGGAACCCAGTTACTCAGTAAATTATTATTTTAGAGAAGCATGTAGCCTGGTTTTTGCTTGGGAGGGAAGGGAAGGAAAAAGTAGAAAAGAATAGTAGAAAATGAAGGCTTTCCTTAAAGGTCCAGCAAGGGCCCTGCTATATAACCTTGTTTTATGATGAGCAAGTCAAAAGAATTTTACCTTTATCTTGATGACTTGAGAGCTGGGATTCTAAGTCACCAGCATATTTTGAGCAGTAGCTCAGCGCCCAGCCTACTATAGGGCTCTCCATGTATGTGTGTTGAATAAAGGCATAAGGGAATGAATGAATGTATGCATGTCGGGTTATGGGTGCTGAAACAATTGAAGGTGAGCATGACCACTGCTTTTGATTTATGGAGAAGAATTGATGAAAAAAATGAAAGAACTTCTTAATCAAGTCAAGTGATCTCAGAAGAAACAATTTTAGAAGAATAAAAATTAAAGCCACACAGTGATATCAAAAAGTATACAAATAATTATAGGAGTTTGGGAAAAGAATAGAAATAATGGAGCCAGAGGATAAAGCCACAAGTACAAGGGTCTTGAGAATAATTTATTATTTGATTAATTTTTAAATTAAGTTTTTATCTTGGAATAATTTGAAATTTACAGAACGTACAGAGTTCCTATGTACATTGTAGCCAGTTTCAGTGTTTCCCGATGTTAACATCTTACATTCCCAAGTTACCTTTGTCAAACTAAGAAGCCTACATTGGTAAATTACTATTAGATAAACTTTAGACTATTCAGATCATCAGTTTTCCCATTACTGACCTTGTTCTGTTCCAGGATCCAATGCAGGATTCCACGTCACATTAGGTCATTATATCCTCTAGTTTCCTCTGGTCGGTGACAGTTTCTTAGTCTTTTTTGTTTTCTTGGTCAACTATATTGTAGAATGTCTCTCAGAATGGGTTTGTCTGAGGTTTTCCCATGTTAGACTGGGGTTATGGATTTAGGGGAAGACTGCCACAGAAGAAAAGTGCCCTTCTCATCACATCCTATCAGGGGGCACATGATATCCACACAAATTCACTGGGGATATTAATGTTGATTAATTTTTTTGAACATAGTTCTTGCATTTAACCCAGCACATTCCTATCCTTATGGCCAGCCTCCCCTGCTTTCAGCTCCCAGTAAGTGGTATGGATGTCCCTTTTAACATCCTAGGACCCTCTCCCTTCCTATCTTAACTGAGACCCTGCTCCTACAATTATTCTCTTGCTTTATTAGCAGCAATCTCTCCCTTTATAGAGTTTGTTATCTGCTTAAACATTGTCAATGAGAGAGCATGAAACAGACATGCACTTTAAAAAGATGTTTTTAGGGCTTGAGAACGGATATACGCAATGAAATGCAAAAGTAGATATAGAAAAAAAACACACAAAAACAAGTTGGGAGAAAATGGCAGCCAACAGTAGACAGCCAAATCAAACAGGGGCAGATTTTGTGATTCAGATAGCAAATACAAAGTGGAAAAGTAGTGTCACAAGTGAAAGTTTAAAAATAACAAGTTTCCAACTTTAAAATAAAAATTTGCAGAAGTAGAGGAAATTTAGTGGTTTGAGTTTGTATGGGAACAGAAACATAAGTGGAAAAATACATTTCAAATAGGTAAGGTGAATTTTAATGAAAAGCCAAATAATCCAGTTATCTGATCTTGTAAAAGTAGAGCAGTTAGGAAAGTGCAAGAAGCCTTTAGCAGCCCCTAAATGATTAATAGCTGTCAGCTTGGACTTAATGAAGAGGTCTGGGGAGGACTGTCCCAGAGGCTTGATTTTGGGGCCTGCTGTTTGATTTCTATAAACAGAACCATTTGTTTTGAGAGGCAAACAACAAAGGAATTTGAAATCCATTTTAGAAACAATTTAGGTTGATAAAATGCTTTTTGTTTATTTTTTAGGGGAAAAATGCATGAACATGTTTTCTATATGTGGTTTATACCCAATGTCAAATTGAATGTTTTTGTTCATGCAGAATTCATTGTGTGCCTTCTCTGATCAGACAAGGTGTCAGGAGCTGGTCCCTTCCCACATGGACACTATGGTTTCTTTAGTGTATCCCCATGTTATTCCTTACCTCTCATTTGCGTTTTTGCTTCTTGGTCTTGAGAGTCAAATCTCTTTTGCCACAGGATTAGGGTTGTGCTTTTTCCTTAGGTGACCACACGTGTCAGCACTTCTCCTCACATTTCCTCATGTGCTTGCAAGAGGAACAGCCCAGGGGCAGGTAGAGAGAGCAAATTTGTCGACATATGCTGACTCTACTTTGTAACTCCCATGCCAACCACATCTAGGTTGTTTGCACATGGCCTTTCCAAACCTTGGTTCTGTCCAGCACAAGTGCCACACAGTGGGCATCTCATCCCATACAAGAATTTCAACACAAGATTATGAAAATCCATGTAATCCACACAAAACTATATAATACATGAAACCATCAGGTCGCATATAGGAAGCACCTATTTCCCACAATTCCCATTATTTCTTAGTTTTTCCATTTCTGTCACTATGTGCCCTTGAAGAACAGGTTGTCTTTCCTGACCTGCACTGGCCTGAGCTCTGCCATGGCTGGACCTTTCTGCCAGGTTCATGGAGTTTGTGTTCTAGGCTCATCTGTCTGTGAAGTGTGCTCCGTTCTGTTACAGCTCATGCTCTTATGACATGGATTAGTTCACGGGTGGCTGGTAAAGGGAGGAATGATGTCAGTGTACCATGGGATGTAAGTTAAGTTGATATATGTGATTTTTCTGAAGCAGGGGGAAGTGGAACAATGGGAGTGAAATTATACATTTTAACAAGGTAAAAACAATCAAACAAACACCTTCAGTAGGGAGCCGCATAGGCAGGAGGCGTTAGAGATCTATTTTAAGCAAATTAAAAAGAGGTGCGTAGTAGCGCTCTTTCCAGAAGACACCTCCTGACAGGGCTCGAGGATGCAGCTAGTTGTGCTTCCTCCTGTGCCCTTTGATGGCTGCCCTGTGGCTCAGAGCTCTGCCTCGGCACCTGCCTTGGCACCTGCAAGGCAGCACTGCTGCTCTTTCGCCTTCGTACATTTTTAACACCCTGAGGCAGACTCTAGAACTCTAAGCCTTTTGTTTGGGATGTTAAATTATGTCCCAAGAACAAATCATTGTTTTTGCTGCTCTAGTTACAAAGTTGCATAGGTTTTAAATGGCTGGCCATTAGTTTCCCATAAACTATACTGTTGTTGTTTTTTGACATTTTTATTTATTTATTTTTTTAATTCTTTATTAGTTAAGGTAAACTATACTATTTTTAAGGGCAGCATTGTGCAGAACACAAGCTTTTTCAGGAGTCCATCTTGAAAGCCCTGTAGCCAGCGATATGTTTTCCTTTCAACCACACTCAAAACTTCTCCCTTTGTTATGTTCTTAGCTGGGGACACTGTTCTCTCCACTGTCTCAAAGTTTGAAAGGTAGGTGCTGAGGAGAAGGGGGGAGAAGTCGCTCAGTTTCTAGAGGTTACCTCAATGTATTATCACTGCACACTTCATCTACCTTCCTCTAGAACTCAAACACCAGGAAGGCAAAGACCAAATCTTTGGTCTCATATCCTTCATGCCTGGAGAAGAGCCTGGACTCGGTGCTGGACAGTTAATTCAGATTGTCTGTAACAGGTGTCAGGAAGCCAGGTGCCTCCCCCAAATACACTCCCCACGGAAGCAGGCCTGAGTTCTACTGCAAGACGTTTAGAGGTAAACCCCAGGGCACTCCAAGGGTGTCTCTAACTCTACCGAGTTAACTCCACTCGAACTCAACTGAGCTAATTAACCCAATTAGATCCTCTAATAGCTTTGTTGGGCTCTTCTCCTGCAATAGGGATTAGCAAAGTCATTGCTCCCAATAAAATAAAATAAAATAAAATGTGCAATGGTGCAGTAATGTCATTTGAAAATAATAGTAGAAGAAGAAGACAGATAAGTGAGTGACTGAGAAAGATGTTTTACATGAATTGTGAACATTGCTAAGGGAGTGGGAGGATCCCTTAATTATCCAATAAAAAGGGAACTAGTCAAGTAATACAGATAGCTCTGGCTAAAGCCAACCCTTCAGGATTTTATGCCAAAGCCCAACCTCAGTCCTGCCTACTGGAGTCTCTGGGCTTTCTTTTGCCATGGGCTAAGCCACATCTGGGTTGGTGGCCAAGTATGTGTTCCTGTAGTAATGGACAGGTGAACCTGAGTCCAGCTTCAGCAGTCATACAATATGCAAAGAACTGCTTCCCCCAAGTTCAGAAACTCATAGTTACTATGGTCTTGCCTTTCTGCCCCCTGTACATCCCTAAAGGAGAAGGCACAGACACAGCACTAGAAATCAGAGGGTGTGAATGCAGGTACTAGGTCTGCAAAAGACCTGCTGGGGATCTGGGGGAGGTCACTTGACCTTTCCACTTCTCAGTTCCTCATCTGTGAAGTGAAGGGGCTGAACTACAAAACTGTATTTTCTTCAGACTAGAGGAATAATACAAGACATTTTCATTATAGAATTTGTAAAAGACAGAAAAACATAATGAATATGCAAAGTATTTTAGGCACTATTGTATAATTTTGAATCCTTTTTATTTTTTAACATTATATGAAGGACTCCTCCATTTATTTGAAAAAAATCTGTGTAATTTGTAATAGCTTCCAAAATTTTATAACCATTTGGTTTCCAAAATGCCTCTCTCAGTGCAAACCTTTTAGAATTATTTGAGAGATAATACAAAAAAAAGATGGATTTTTTTAAAGGATGTCTTTCTGAGAAAAAGAGGAGACGAACAGGTAACATCTTTGGGTACCATGTTATAACCATTGTGGTGCATAATTTAATCACATTATTATTGGGAGACAGCCCTCCATGGTTCTCGTTTGTTTTATGTGTCTTTCTGAGTATGTCAAGAATATAAGATCATGAACCGCATCAAAATTACAACTAAAATACAGAACAACCATCATTCAGAACCAACTGAAATCTTGCTGAATGGAAGTCCTACAACTAGAGAAGTAAAGACAGTACATCAAGACTGGTAGGAGGGGCAGAGATGTGGAACAGGCTGGTCCAACGTGTGTGTGTATGTGTGTGTGTGTGTGTGTGTGTGTGTGTGTGTGTGTGTGTTTTAATGGGGAGGGATATCTTGACTGCAGAAGCCTCCCATGAGAAGCAAGGGATCCCAGCCCCACACTAAAAAACCAGCCCAAGATTCCAGAGCTGAGAAGAGAAGTCCCCATAACTTTGGGCTGTAAAAAAAAAAAAAAGCAGGGATTGTGGAAGAGTGGGCAGAGTGACACAGAGGCTGCTGGAGTCCCACACAGTCCCACTTAAAGGGCTGGTGCACAAACTTACACAGTCCTGCTCCTCTGAGCCCCAGCTCTGTGCAGCAGCATTGGGGAATCCAGGAACATACCAGGAGGAATCAGATTGTCTGGCATAGGGGCAGAAACTCAGGGGCAGCTTTCTCCCAGCCAGGGGTTCTCACGGAGGTCATTGTTCCTGAGCTGGGACTTCCCCCATCACAGAGCTGACTGGCAGCCATATCTGAGTTTCCATCAGTCTGGCTCACACTGTTTATTCCACCCCTGTGATTCCCTGAGACTCCACTCATCCAATTTCTAGCCCCACCTAAGCTGTGTGCAGTGGCTTTTCCATATGAATGGCCTGTCATGGTTCAGGCTTCAGACTTTACTAAAATCTCTTAAACAAGCAGCTGGTGTCAGCATGCCCATACCTACCAATAAGAGACCCATAACCTGACAATACCACCAGCTTGCTTTGCTTCACAGCTTGGCCTTGCCTGGGCACTTCCAAGCCCAATACAAGTAGCAGCCATCTGCAGAACCCTCTGTAGCTCCTGCTGGGTTGGCCCCAGGCAGTGGCTGACTTTGCACCTCCTAGCAGGCCCCAGAGACCCAGTGAACCCAGTGGACAGCTTCAGACCACACCAGATTACAACTCTACACGTCCACAAGCAACACACTTAAGGGGCCGACTCAGTGAGCACCAAAGCCCCATTGAAGTAAGTGCTGCTCCATAGTGGTGTCTCCTGCACAGCAACTCTTCTGCTATAGTCGCAAGTGGTCCTCACAGCCAATTGGCCTGGAGGTCAATTCCTCCCAGTGATTCCAACAGCAATCAAGGCTCAACTACAACAAGGCTGGAATCACCAGCCTCTGTCTCAGCTCTTGGCTCAAAGGACCAAGAGGAAGATCCAATCGCCCCTCTGCAGCTAACCTGGGAATGAAGGCGGGAGGAATAGGAGACTATTTGAAGGTGGAGGCCTTGAGTTGAGCAACACAAATCTTGTCATTTTCCTTCCTCGGGGCGGGGGAGTAGTGAGGGATTTACTTGCATTGTAAATATTTAATCATTTGTTGGGTTTCATTTCACAAAAGAATTAAAACATGGGAAAACCAGATTTCCACCCCACTCCCACTGCTTTTGCTTTGGCTTTTCCTTAATTTTGTAACTAATTCTTTGATCCTTCCACCCATAAATCATTTAAGTGACTTTGATTAAATAACCACTTAACTTCCAAAATTCTTTGTAGAATGAGTGCATTTCTTGTCACATGCTACACAGTTATAATGAGGTTTACAAAGCAGGTTCAGATGCCAGTGCACCTGGACTCCGCCGGCGTGCTGTTATTTAAGGCAAGCAATTTCACTTCTCAGGCTGAGCCTTAGCATCGATAAGAAGAGCTTGATATTAATATACATCTCCTGTGGAGATGGTGTTGGGAATTTTATTCAGTTAGTGTTTATAAAGGATCTTTATTGGAAACCCCAGGGAGGGCAGTACCCATGAATATTTTACTATGCAATAGGAACTATGCTGTATGGACCATCTAACCAATGTTATAACATTACCTGGTTTTGGCGTCATATTCCCTTCTGAGACTTTCTTCTGGCTTCTCCGCAGACCGAGTTTTGCTGTTTTCCCAGTGGCTAGTGGTTCAGGGGTGTGGCTGCACAAACTGGACAGATGGCAGGTTCTAAGCCCAGCTTGTGGAGGTCACGGTTATGTCAATATAGGATGAGCAGGGACTGTCAATGTCTCTAGTTTTGCAAATCTGTGAAATGCAACACTCCAGTTCAGCTCACAAGGTTTTGTCAAAACTTCTAGCAAATGACTCTTCATTTTGATCCCCCTACAGCTTTATTGGTTATGCCGGTCGACTCCCACTGACATTCGTGTGACCCTGTGTTACACAGTATGAACCATGTCAGTCTGGCAATGTTTTCCTGCGACTCCTACGTTTACAGTAACTATTAAAGATGACGGTAAAGTGCATATAATGGACATGGTTCAAATATTTCCCACTGCTTCTGAAATGATTATTTCTCTACAAGAGCAAGAAGCCAGTGAAATGCGGGCCTGAGGAAAAGCAGCAACAAAAGCAATGGGTTTTTAAGTTTAAGCTAATATTTAATGTGGGATAAGGACTACTGGTAAATATTGATTTATCTTCCCTCCTATTCCCCTAGCGGCTTAATCTCACAGTTTAGAACATTAAACAATTGTTTATTACTCCACTGGTATTATAAAAACAATACTGGAATTCCCTCTTCTCCTCCTCCTCCTCCTCCTCCTCCATCTTTTTTAAATATATTTTATTGATTTTTTACAGAGAGGAAGGGAGAGGGATAGAGAGTTAGAAACATCGATGACAGAGAAACATCGATCAGCTGCCTCCTGCACACCCCCCACTGGGGATGTGCCTGCAACCAAGGTACATGCCCTTGACCGGAATCGAACCTGGGACCCTTGAGTCCACAGGCTGACGCTATATCCACTGAGCCAAACCGGTTAGGGCCACCTTTTTTCTTAAAGAAATCAAAAGCAGCCTGTGTCCCAGCAGGACAGAGCAAGTGTGGGAGTATGGAGTGACACACTCACACAGGAACAGGCCTTGCTGTGGCTCCGTTCTTTACAAGGGCTGCTCTGTGCCTGGTCTGGTCACAGATTTTTACCTACGACAATCATTGAAAGGGCTCTTTAACTCTGGGCTTTAACTGTCATTATTTGCAGAGGATGTATTACTGTATATAGAGAACCCAAACGATTCCACCAAAAAACTACTAGAACTGATAAAAGAATTCACTAAGGTAGCAGAATACAAGATAAATATACAGAAATCAGTTGCATTTTTATACAACAATAATGAGCTATCAGAAAGGGAAACTAGAAAACTATTCCATTTACAATTGCATCAAAAAATACCTAGGAATAAATTTAACCAAGGATGTAAAGGACCTGTACTTGGAAAATTGTAACACACTGGAGAAAGAAATTGAAAGAAGTTACAAACAAATAAGTGGAAGCATATACTGTGTTCATGGATAGGAAGAATTAATATCAGTAAAATGTCCATACTATCCAAACCAATCTATAGATTCAACATAATTCCCATCAAGAGACCAATGGTGTATTTCACAGAATTAGAATAAATACTCCAAAAATGTTTATGGACCCACAAAACACCCAGAAGAGCCACAGAAGTTTTGTTGTTCTTTCAACAAAGTTGGAGGAATCATGCTATCTGATATCAAACTATACTACAGGCAACAGTAATCAAAACAGCATGGTACTGGCATAAAAACAGACATAGATCAGTGGAACAGAATAGAGAGCCCAGGAATAAATCCATGCCTTTATCGTCAGTTAATATTTGACAAAGGAAGCAAGAACATACAATGAGTTAAAGACAGTCTCTTCAATAAATGGCATTGGGAAAATTGGACAGATATATGCAAAAAAAAAATGAAACTAGACCACCAACTTACACCATACACAAGAATAAACTCAGAGTTGATTAAAGATTTAAATGTTAGACTCGAAACTATAAAAATCCTAAAAGAAAACAGGCAGTAAAATCTCAGACATTTCTCATAGCAAATATTTTCCTGATATATCTCCTAAACCTAGAGCAAGGGAAAAAAAGTTTTGCACAGCAAAGGAAACCGTCAACAAAATGACAACCCACTGAATGGAAGGACATATTTGCCAATGATACATCTGATAAAGAGTTAATACCCAAAATTTATAAAGAACTTATAAAACTCAACACCAAGACCACAAACAATCCAATTAAAAAATGGTCAAAGGACCTGAATAGACACTTCTCCAAAAAGGACATACAAATGGCCAATAGACATATGAATAGGTGCTAAACATCAATAATCAATAGAGAAATGCAAATTGAAATCACAATGAGATATCACCTCACACCTGTCAGAATGGCTATCTTCAATAAATCAATTAACAAGTGTTGGTGAGGATGTGGAGAAAAGGGAAGGTGACTTGAAGTCTGTTGTTAAGGACTTTCAGTGCTAAAGTTTGTGCACTGTTGGTGAGAATGCAGATTGGTATAGCCACTGTGGAAAGCAGTATGGAGTTACCTCAAAAAATTAAAAAATGGAACTGTCTTATGACCCAGTGATTCCACTTCTGGGAATATATTTGAAGAAACCTGAAACACTAATTCAAAAGAGTATATGCACCCCTATATTCATTGCAGTGTTATTTGCAATAGGTAATATTTGGAAGCAGCCCAAGTTTCCATCAGTAGATGAGTGAATTAAAAAGCTGTGTCAGCCAGGCTGGTGTGGCTCAGTGGTTGAGCGTTGACCCAAGAACCAAGAAGTCTCTAGTTCAATTCCAGTCAGGGCACGTGCTCGGGTTTCTGATCAATCCCAGGTAGGGGGGATGCAGGAGGTAGACGATCAATGTCTTTCATCGATGTTTCTGTCTCTTTATCTCTTTCCCTTCCTCTCTCTCTCTAAAATTAATAAAAACATTTTTTTAAAAAGCTGTGGCACATTTACATAATAGAATAGAAAGCCATAAAAAAGGAGAAAATCTTACCTTTTGGAGCAGCATGGAAGGACCTGGAGAGCATTATGCTTAGTGCAATAAGCCAGTCAGAGGAAGACAAGTACCATATGATTTCACTTACATGTGTAATCTAATGAACAAAATAACTGGCAGACAAAATAGAAACAGACTCACAGGTACAGAGAGCAGACTGACAGCTGTCAAAGGAGTTGGGGGGTTGGGGACTGGGTGAAAATGGTGAAAGGATTAAGAAAAAATAAATAAAAATGCTCATAGACACAGACAACAGCATGGTATTACCAGAGGGAAAGGGGATGGTGATGGAAGGAAACTTGGTTTGGGGTGGTGAACACACAATACAATGTACAGGTGATATATTATGAATTACACTAGAGGCCTGATGCATGAAATTCAGGCAAGGGGCTCAGCCCTCGCAGCCTGCCTTCATCCGGTAGGTCGTCTGGCTGTTCATTCTAATTAGCATATTAGCTCTTTATTATATAGGATACCTGAAACCAATATAATTTTATTAACCAATGTCACCCCAATAAGTTTAATTTTAAAAATAGAAAAAAAAGGTTTAGCGTCTGGGTCTTGTTTTCAGCTCTAAGCATGGCAACTCACCTCTAGCAGGTGATCAATAAGTAAGTAAGTAATGAATGAATGAGTGAATGAGCAAACAAATGACAAAACATAAAGAGGAGTCAAATTGCTGAGCTCAGGTTCTTTCTAGCTAGGAATAACTCATCGTTGAAATAGCAATGAATTGTCAACTCTTGTAATCCTTATTATTTTATAGGGAAAATATAATTACATTTTTCTGTTGAAACATTTATTTTAAAAACAATAAAAGCTAGATAGGGAAAGGTGACGGGAAATCAGTTGTTAAAGACCTTCAGTGCTAAAACCAGGCTAATATTTTATTCTGGGAAGTAGAATTCACATCTTATCCCACAGAGCATCCTGGAATGTATTTCTAGGGCAAGCACATACGTGCAGGGAATAAAGAATGGGCTAAACCAAGAGCCTGATGAGACTGGAACCCTCATTCATTGCTGGTGGGCATATAGAATGGCACAAGCACTTTGGAAAACTGATCCAGAAATTCCATTTCTAGGTATTTACTGAAGAGAAATCAAAATGCACATATACACACAGGACTGGAGCAAAAATGTTAATAGCCGCTCTATTATAACTGGTCTTTTATAAACCTAGGCCTTTGAATATGGGTCTGATTTGGCTTGTTAATGTAGGGTGTGTGTTATCTTGCAAGGCCACTGGATCTGCCTATCCTCTGAATGAAGCTGCCAGGATTTTGCCAGACTGTGCCCTGGAAAATGGCCAAAGTACAAATTAACACCCACTTTCCGGCAATGGGAACAATTCCCCCCAAAAAGGCCACTTTTTGCAAAAGCCCAAGGCAACCTGAAACAGTCCGAGAGCCAAGACACAATGTATTACTTCACAAAGAACATAGAATTCTGACCCAGCAGCACACCAGTTGCCGGGCTTTTTCCTTTCCCACAAAGGCTGCATTTCAAAGGCCTGACCTCTCCATTTACAAGCCCAGGCTTTGAGAGGAATGCTGTAAATAGCCAAGGATTTATAGAATGCTGTAACTGAAGATAATGTAGTGATTAGGTCTTCCTCAATCCCCCACTGAGGTCAGGCAGGGTAAGCGAGTAACTTGCCCAGGATCACACACAGTGATAGATAGTGATGCAGCCAGCCCTGAAACCAAGGAATTGGGGTGCCTTGGAAGGATTTGGGGACCAGCAATCAACATACTATGGGGAATGAAGAGCCAAAAACACAGAAATTGGTATTATTTCTTAATAAATTATCTGTGATCCATTGAAATGGGGCCCAGGTGGTGTCCTGGAAGAGGAGATGAAGCTAAAGAAGAGGAGAGGGAATACAATGGAATAACATTTGTATTTGGTTCTCCACAGTTTGCAGCCTACCTTATCTACTCCATAGAGCAGTGGTTCTCCACCTTCCTCGTGTCGCGACCCTTTAATACAGTTCCTCATGTTGTGGTGACCCCCAACCATAAAATTATTTTCGTTGCTACTTCATAACTGTAATTTTGCCACTGTCATGAATCGTAATGTAAATATCTGATATGCAGGATGTATTTTCATTGTTACAAATTGAACATAATTAAAGCATAGTGATTAATCACAAAAACAATATGTAATTATATGTGTGTTTTCCGATGGTCTTAGGCGACCCCTGTGAAAGGGTCGTTCGACCCCCAAAGGGGTCGCGACCCACAGGTTGAGAATCGCTTCCATAGAGCATTTCCGAAGATCATTGCTATTTTGCTCCTGGTTACCAGTGAGCACCTGCAGAGCTGGGTTGCTGGTGGTGAGTGCCCAGCAGCTGCACAGCAGCCCAGGACTGGCTGACTTCCCCTACGTCTCTGCAGTCTCACATCGTCGTCTTCACCCCACTTGTCTATGAGGACAGTTAAAAAGTGCCTCCTCCTTCCTCTGGGAGACCATGCTGACAAAGGGTAGTCCCCTGCCAGGCTTCCGTACAATGCACTTGGACGCACTGTCTACTCTCATGTTTTCCAGACGTCAGTCGTTAGCCTTCACAACTTACGCCATGTCCACACACCATGTGTACAATTATGTACTTACTGTCTTCAAATAAAGGCATTCTTTCACTTCTTGTTCCAAGCCATGCAGTATCTATTACACCATCTTTGCCATACTGGTTACAGTTTTCTAATATACCTTAAGGTAGTTACATAGTGCCCTGGCAGGCTTTGCTCAGTGATTAGAGCATCGGCCCGAGAACTGAAGAGTCATGGGTTTCAATTCCTGGTCAAGGGCACTTATCTTGTCAAGGGCATGTACCTCGGTTGCCATTCGATCCCCGGCCCTGGTCGGGGCGCATGTGGGAGGCAGCCAATCGATGTATCTTCCATGTTCATATTTCTTTCTCTCTTTCTCTCTCTCTCTCCCCTCCTCTCTCTTTCCCCACCCCCTACTCCCTCCCTTCCACTCTCTCTAAAAATCAATTGGGGGTGGGAGGGTACGGGGGAAGGACAATCCTCTGGTGAGGATTAGAAAAACAATTTGTTACATAACTATTAAATTTTTTTAACTGTTCATTTGTTTACTATATGATGTAGTTCATTTTTCACCCCCTTTGATATACATATCATTATCTGAGAAATTAGTTAAAATAAAATATAAAATTCAGTTTCTTGAATGAATTAGCCACATTTTAAATGCTCAGCACCCACCAGGGCTGGCGGCGCCATATGGGACATGCAGAGAACAGCCCGTCTTCTCAGCAGGCTGTACCCGGGAGCTGTCTGTCTGCCCAGGGCACGTTGGCTGCTTTCATTGGCACAAGGTGAGCTAATATATGGTCAGATTATCCAAACAACTGTGACTAGTATTAGTTTACTAAGTGCTAGCAAAAATGTCCGATAATAGTCTATTCCAGTTATCCGAGACCATTATAGACTATTATCCAAGTAAGCAGCAAGGTAAGCAGAAGCATTTGAACTTGAGCAACAGATTCACGTCATTGCTCTAATCTGACTCTTTCCTGTGGCCCTCAGTCCCTCCGCCCCTCCCCCACCCTCTGCCCCTCCTCCCTCTCCCAGTCCATCTCTCCTTTCTCTGCGTGTCTCTGTGTTTTCTGCTTTCATGCTCCTTCTTCCTCTTGCTCCTCTGTTTTGTGTCCTGGCCTCGCTTTCATTCTTGCCCTTTCTTAGTCCTCCCTCTATGTTCCTTTTCCCTTTTCAACCAGAAATCTCCCTAATTCATAATCAGAGTATATTTGGATTTCATATTTTAAATTACTCTTCAGCTACAATAATGTCAGGCCAAAGGATATTCTGAGTTGCACCATGAATAAGGGCTGCCTCCTCCTAGCAGAATGCCATAGACATGTGGTCAACTGCACACCAGACGTCCCACCTTGCAAGTCCCACGGGCACCTCAGTGTCAGCACGCCTAACACTGAACTGTTTTCCACTCAAACCCCTGCCCGCCCTCCCCACTGATGTAGCCATACCTAACTACTACCATACCTAACTACTCGCTTTACCCTACTCCCCTCCTAAGCCCCCTTTAAAAGAACAAGAGTATTTTTTTATCATGCTTCTCTCCAGGCCCATGGAAGAGGAGCCCAAAGCCCCCTTTGTGGAACCGGTTACCTTTATTGAGCAGCCTAAAAGCCGAGAATTGTCTAGAAGGCTTGATGTAACTTCTTTTAAAATAAAAAACCACATTGCTAGTGTTTGGAAAGCTTCTAGAAGATTCCCAGAGGGAGTGCTGCATAGACATATGTATGCTTTGTCTATTGGCCATGAATATCGAGGAGTAGAACAGACCAAACTCCTTTCTCCTTATTTTAATTATCCAGAGGCCCCAGACAGGAAACTCTGAGAGAAGTTGAATGCGAGAGCTCTCAGAAGAGCAGGACTCACTGGGGAACATACATGCATTGCTTGATTGCACAAACTAGACCCTTCCTTACGAGGACACAGAATCAAGTCTTATTCATTCCTTGTGGGAAATGTGTTTTGTTTTTACCCCAGTCTAAATGCATTCAGTTGGGCTATGGAAAATTTAGTTCTTGCTAATTTATACGAGAAGTTATGATACCTTGGTATCCTTCATCTGTCAGCTTTAAAACCTTAAATGTGGGATCGATTATTCTCAGGAAGGTGATGTGATGATCTGCTTTCTTTCTCAGACAAAGGGAGGCATTTGGCCAAGATGGGAAGTCCCTGCCTGGGTGGGAGTAATGGAAACATCCTCCCGGCTAGGTTCCGTACTGCTCCGCACTCTGAAAGAGAGAAATAGACCCAAGGTCAGCTAACCTTCATTTTGCTAAAATTTAAGGTCTGTGTTGTCCTCGGATAATAATAACTCTAACAGCTGTTTGTTGAATGCTTGGAATGTGCCCAGCAGTGTGTTAGGTGCTATAGACACAATCTCATTCATCCTCATTACAACCCTGATGGTATGGACTCTACCTCCCCCTGCCTGCATAATTTAGTTTGAGGAATTTAAGTCTGAGAGAGGTAATAACTTGTCAAAAGTCACACAGCCTATTAGTGACAGAGCTGAGATTCAAACCCAGGTCTGTCCAATGTCAGAGGTCTGTGGAATTTGACCCTGTAGTTCTGTTTTTTTGTTTTTGTTTTTTTTTATCACATGTTAACTGACAGTTACTGTGGGCCAGGCACTGTTGTAGGTCAGCAGGTTCTACAATGAATATTAAAGGAGAGACCCTTGATGTTATGGATCTTATGTCCTAAGGAATAAAAGCAGAAAAAGAGTAAGTTGTAGCAGAAATCTGGCTCATTTCAGATGTTGGTAATGCCGTAAGAACAAGCGATGGAGTAAAGTTTTAGTGAAGGTGCGGCTGCTTGTGTTGGGAACTCTTGGATTTTCCGAGAAGATGGATTTTGCACTCAGATCTCAATGCTGTGAAGGATCCAGAATGCACGTGTTGAGGGTAATGTAAGGAGCATGTGCACAGGCGTTGGGGTGAGAGTGAGTGCATGTGTTTCAGGAACAGGAAGAAGGCCGATTTTGCCAGGTAGCCTCTGGGGGTGAGTGACATAAGGTCAGACCTGGAGACAGGCTTTGAGTTTTGTTCCAAGTAAAATAGGTCGCCGCAGAAGGGTTCTAAGCAGAAGAGGTATACAATCTGAATTAAGCTTTTAAAAGTTCACCCTGGTTTCTGTGTGGGGAATAGCAGGTACAGGAGCAAATAGAGGAAATGGTAGAACATGAACCTCGGAGAGGCTGGGGTCTGTTCAGTAAGGAGGATAGTGCTTTGGAAACAGCAAAGGATTGGAGACAAGAGAGTATTTACTCTCCCTTTACCCAGGCCCTGAGATATTCAGGATGTGAGGAAGGAGGCGGGGTGGGGTGGGGGGTGGTGGGGGGGGTGTCAGCCAGGTCCACTCAGTGGGCTGAAGGGAAGGGAACATTCGGAAGAGAAGATGAGCTACTGGGAGTCTGTTTTGGCAGCAGTGGTGGCTACTCACATAACAGCAGCTACTTTTATTGAGTAGCATCTAGCACTATTCTAAGTGCTTTTCTCGGAATAACTTCTTTAGCCCTCTCCCAACCCTAAACTGTAGCTATTTTTATTAGCCCCATTTTCCACAGGAAACTGAGACACAAGGAGTTAAGAAACTGGGAGCTACTAAGCGGTATGGTTAGGCTGACAGTTGTAATTTAGGAAGTTGGAGTGGCAAGTTTGGGGTTGTCAGAGAGGGTTGGAGAGTCACCTCGCTAAGGGAGGGGTAGCCTGGTCTGGAGGTGAGGCCCAGATGAGGGTGACGAAGGTACATACGTTTGTTTCGTGATGCCATCCCCCCGACTGCAGGTTCTCTGTCAGCGCGAGCTGGAAGGCTGGCACCCTGAGCGCCTGCTCTCCTGCAGCTCCTGTGGGTGGGCCGGTGGGCGGGAGCCCCCGGTGAGCAGAACTCCTTCCTGGGAGCACTTTCTCAGACAGCCTAGGGGGAAGGGCACTTCCATCTAAATAAGACGCGGTCTTGACCTCTTTTTCCCACTCCTCTTGGGTGGGGAGAATGCTCATATTCACACATTTCCTGGGATGTTTTACCATGACTGTCATTTGGTGATAATGATCATTTGTTATGATTGATTAAGCACTTACTATGTATCAGGTTGTATGCTGAGCACTTGACATGTGTTGTTCCTTCAATAAATACAACAATCTTATGGTATAGCTACTATTCTTGCTCCCTTTTTCTGATGGACTGGGTTCTAGAAGAGTTATATAACTTGCCCAAAGTTATAGTGAGGGGTGGACCTGAGATTTCCACACTGCACTCTGATATCAGAGGTTAATCCTTAGCCACTCTGCTACAGGTGAGGAACATACGTAAGCTGTGCTGGGGGAGTGCTTCTCCAGAAGTCTTTGCAAACCCAAAAGAACCAGGGAGTGTAGCAACACAAAGTTGAAAGAGGGATCTTGCGAGTGAACAGCCAAGGTCTTCCGTGACTAACTGATTTTGAAATGTCAGGATCAGGAGCAACCTGAAGGTGATGGACTTGGGGGAAAACAGGGGTAGGAATGGGAGAACTGATGTGAACAGAGAGAAAGAAATTACTGCTTTACTTACTTGTTTTCTCCTACTGAATCTAAAAGTGACCTTTCTCAAATAATACTCTCCCCTTTTTAATTCCACTTAGTAAACACCTAAAAAGCTGTCTACTTCCCCACTCTCCCCACAACAAGAAATGTGGTAGGATTATGAAAGATGTTTGCTAAGGTATTTTAGTTTTCCACTATTTTAAAAGAAAACAAATATGTAGGGTATTTTAAAAAGAAATTTTTAAGTGAATGAAATCAAATTCTTTAGGCATCATATTTAATTAAATCCATTTCATCACTTAAAAAAATATGTTATTTGACATTCATCTAGTCCTATCCAAGAACATGGGCTGGTAATCTGATCTCAGTTTTCTCAGGCCCGGTCATCTTGGCACAGTCACTTTTTAATCATAGTCGGTGTTTCTCCCACTTGAGAATACCTGGACTCTCAGCACAACGGGGCTGCTGTGGATGGCCGGGGTCCAGCCAGGGGTTCCCAAAGGTGTGGACGGAGTCGGCGAAGAATGTTTCACACGGAGACAGCGTTCAGAATGCTCTAGCTCTCTCTAGTCTCCGTGGATCTTCCTGTGCCTGGCTGAGGCCACAGAGAAAGACCCTGAGGCAAGCTGAGCCTTTATTTTATAGTCAGAGGTAAACAAGGTAGTGGTTTCCATAGTTACACTGTTCTCGTGAGTTTCACTTGTTTTTGTTCTTGTTCTTGCTGCACTTCCCTCAGCCCATTAGCTTCCCAGGTAAGATCTAGGGAGCGTCATAAGGTCAAGCCTAATTATGCTTAAGAGGACTGTGCCCTCTAAGCTGGGACTTGTTTGTGACTTTGCCAACAGGTCAGTCCGAGGCTTAACCCTATATCGGCTCCCCACAGTGGAGGGCTGGCAGTATCTTTGCCAAATGGCCCTGAGTAAGGACACCGCCGATGAGGTTGCTCTCAGCCCTTCACTTGGATTCTGAAAGAATTCATCAACCTGTAAATCGGTGTGTTTTCTTTTGCTTCACCTGGTGGATCAGATTTTGCTGTCACTTAATGTCCCTTTGAGCTCCTCTGGAGAAAAATGTCATGAATAATAGACATGTGTCCCTTTGTTTTACGAAAGTGTATTGAGTGCCTACTATTGATGTGTTCCAGGCTCCAAACATCAAAAATGAATAAGGTGAGAGCCTTGTTCTTAAGGGTTCATTGTTTGAAGAAGTTATCACAGAAATCGGTAAGGGGCAGATACAGCCACCTGTGTGGTGAGCCGGCCTGTGTTTCTTTCTGTAACAAGTTCCTTGGGAGTTAGGGGCCTAAAGTCTTGAACACAGTCACATAACTTCCAGATCCTGTCCCTGGTGCACTGTTACAGTAATGTACTCCTGCCCCTGACTCAGACGGGGCTTTGCAGATGATCAAGGCTACCTCCCCTGACATGAGGAGATGGGATCTGAGAGATCACCTGACTGGGATATGGCCGAGCCAGGCCTTAGACCCCAAATTCCTACTTCACAGCACTTTTCTATCTAAAATAAAAGCCTATGTATTATATGCACATTTTGTTTACATCTTTAAACGTCCTCACATTTATTAGTATGTACTTGTTATGATTTATTTTTGACAGCCATATGTTTATTTAGAGTAGCCAGCATGTTGTGCTGCAAGGCCTTGGTGGAAGCAAACTCATATGGTCCTCTGGGCTGCCTCTCCAGTCCCAGGCACGCACTGGCCACCCATGAAAACGCAGTTCTCTTGGAAGGTGTGGAGTGAGGAGTGGGGGTAAGGGAGGTCCGGGGCATATGGTAAGAAAAGGAACATGCAGCTTCAGGACGAGTGTTGGAAAAGCAGAAATCTGGCTCACTGATTGAAAGAGAAGTATTCAGCATTTCATGCTTAAATGCAACCAGTTAACGGGGAGAGTGGTTGTCAGTATGAGTTCAGTAAACATTAATGGACTGAATAAATATCAGGAGGATAAATACAAGCAAAGTCACTTCCTTTTTGCAATGTGCCTCCTAGAATATCTGCTTTAACATTTCTGTGGCGGCCTCTCAGGGGGACCGAAATGCTTCCGTGGCAGAGCTCATGAATGTCTATCTTCACGTGCTGTTTAGTGCGGAACCTGGTGCTGTGGCAGTAAATCTGGAAGGTGAAAAGAAGGGATCTAGTAAGTTCTAAAGTTGGAGACTCCAGCCTGGAACCTGGCGCAGGAGGAGCCATGCTTTCTAGAAGCCTCCCTGGTGCCGCAGTATCACACTTGGGTGTACCACCACCTATGGCCACACTTTGTCATCCGGCCCGTGATGGGAACAGAGGAGTTGACACTTGGGGTAAATCAGCGCTGGCTCCTGTTGCTTTATTTTTGGAAATGAGCAAAAATGTATCATGGTGACGGTATTAGTTTTCTAGGGCTGCTGTAGCAAATTTCCTCCAGCGTGGTGGCTTGAAACAGCATAGTGTATCCTCTCACCTTGTGGAGACCAGGCCTACACAGTAAGGTGTGGGCAGGGCTGCATCCCCTCCAAAGGCTCTAGGGCAGTGGTCGGCAGACTCATTAGTCAACAGAGCCAAATATCAACAGTACAACGATTGAAATTTCTTTTGAGAGCCAAATTTTTTAAACTTAAGCTATATAGGTAGGTATATTGTTATTAACTTAATTAGGGTACTCCTAAGGTGGCCTTTGCTAAAAACATGGTATTTTGTGGAAGAGCCACACTCAAGGGGCCAAAGAGCCTCATGTGGCTCGAGAGCCGCCGTTTGCCGACCACTGCTCTAGGGAGACTCTTCCCTTGCCTCCTCCAGCACCAGGCGTTCCTTGGAGTGTGGCTCCATCACCCCAGTCTCTGCCTCCACGGTCACATGGCCTTCTCCTCTCTCTGTAGGCTTCCTCTGTGTGTCTCTTAAAAGGACCCTTGTCTTTGCAGTTAGGGTCCACTTGGGTAATTCAGGATGATCTCATCTTGAGATCCTTAATTACATCTGCAAAGACACTTTGTCCAAATAAGATCATGTAAGGGAGGAAAAATATTCCTTCAATCCTTCTAAGTTCTTGGCTGGGGCCCCTGTAACACAAGAAGATTAACAAGATAAAATCATACAGATTTATTTAATAAAAGCTCTAGGTGACACAGAGCCATTAAGGGAACGAAGGCCTAAAGAAACAGTTAAACTTGAGTGTCTTTTTACTAGCTTTAACGAAGAGTAGAGAGTTTTGGGGAAATGTGGTCAGACAAAAAGGAGGCTGAGATGAACATATTAAGCCTTACCCAGGCCTGTTTGTCCAGCGTCCTCGTGGACGCTCTGTGGTGGAGATAAGGGTGCTCCTCTCCTCCAGGAGCGGGGGCTACCTCACCCATGCGGGTTCTGTGACCTGCTTCAAGGGAAGACCAGAGAGTCCTTCTTGCACCTGCCATTTTTTAAATTCTTCTCGCTTAATATGTTCAATGTGGCAAGGTGCCATATATTTGGGCTACCATGTTCTGAACCCCATCATTCACATTCACAGGTCTGGGGATTGGGACATGGACATAACTTTTTGGGGGACCACCATTCACTCTATTACAGTGATGGGGATGTATTAGGAAGACAGTTTGCCAGGGGAGCAGGATGCCAGGTGGGGAGCAGACACTGGGCTCATGGCTGCTCCTGCCTTAGCCCAGGACTGAGGACACAGGGACTGGCTCGGGACGGAGGCCGTGGGCATAGAGGGGAGGAGGTGGAATCTGAGACATTTGATGAAAGAGTGTGCTAGGACTTGATCACTGTGTGTATGGTGAATGAGAGAAAGAAAATTTTTAATTTAAAAAATGTTAATGCATGTTGTTCAAAAATGTGTGCTGTAGAATACTGGAGCTTGGAATGACAGGCACCCTGTGGGGGAATGGTGCTGTAGGCACACACATTAGGGAAACTCTGGGTCAAACAGGGCTGGACAGGCTTCCCCTCTGTGGCCCTTCCCAGCCGTGCACGCCCGTGCATAAGGCGCCTCTCCAGAGGGGACCGCGTGGGACAGCCTTTCCCAAACCTGTTGGACTAGGCCCTGCTTTCCCTAGATTATCTCAGAGGACAAAGGACCCACACCTCTCTGGAAAATATTGCTCTTAGGCTCCCACCCTCTGCGGTAGCGATTGGGGAGAAAAGAAAATGTGAGGGCCAGAAGGACGGAGTGAAGAAAACCGAGTCAGGTGGTCTGGTGAGGGCCAGTGTGTTTCCCAAGACCTCTGCCAGCAACGGGGATGGCCACAGGGTCCGAGGGAGTTGCAGACGCCCCTCGAAGGCTTGCACAGGTGCCTTTGACTTGAATTGTCTGTGGGACTGTGCTGTGGTTTGGGTTCTTCTTTCTCTGGTGCCTCCTTATCCACAGCAGAAGCTTCTGCTTTAGAGGAGGCGTGGCACATGAGTGTCCACATTGCGCCAACTCTGCACCACTGGATGTCGACTCCCATACTGCCAGGAGCAGGATGGCTGGCACAGGAGGGCAGGGGTGAGCTGTGAGCCCTTCTTACTTTACACCTCAAAGAACTGCCTTCCCACCTTTCCTCTCTGCGTGGAAAGGGACCTTCCAAGAGCACAGCTGTCCTCTTCCTGCCCCCTGACCTCCACAGTAATCCCAGCCCCTCCAGTCTTTAGCCCTTCCTGCCTCATGTAGAGAAGGTTGGGTGGTGCCAGTGACAAATATAGGCATCAATTTTGCAATGATTGTAAAAAGATGGATGTTTTCTGAGCTCTTAGTATGCATGAGACACCATATTAAGTGTTTTACATGTAACACCTCATTTAATTCTCATGACAGCCCTAAGGGATAGGTGCCATCAATCATCAGATTTTATAGGTGGGGAACATGAGGCACATAGGGATTAAGTTACTTGCCCAAGGATGCATAGCTAGTGTGTAGTACAACCAGCATGTGGCTTCAGGCAGTCCAGAGTTAAAACTGACATTCATAACCACCAGATTACAAATTTAATTACAGATGTTTTAGATTTCATATGTTGGTAAGACATGCAAATGGAAATATGCAGAAGGCAATGGAGTATACAGAACTGGACAGGCCTGGGCTCAGAGCCATCGGGGGAGATGGTGGTTGAAAAGAGCCCGTGGATAAGTTTACTCAAACTATGAGGTCGATAGTCAGTTATACAGATTTACAGCGCAGAAAGAGCCGCATGCAAAGATTTTATATATTAGTGGGATGTTTTCCCAAGCAATGAGTTAGAAATAACTGACTACTGTCATCACAGTCCATGGCCAGAACATTCCAACTGTGCGGAAACAGGACCCAGACACAGAAGTCTACGTCCTAAATCATGCTGAGAAGTCCGAGTCGGGTGGGTTTCTGAGAAGCGCATACCTCTCACTGCTCCCATGAGTGCAGTGGAATCCCATGGTCTGGGGCAAGCACTGGTGAGCAGATCTCATCTACTGCAGCTCTGCCTTAGCGTCTCTGCAGACACAGTGCCTGGCAACCACCTCGGGACCTGGAGCCCTTCGTCCAGGAGCTGCCTGCACTGCAGACAACCAGGAAATAGTAGCTGAATCAATTGAGCCAAGGAAATGAGAACCACCCTAGTCCAGCTGCATTTACTCCTGGAAACATTATCAAACTTAAAGTGCTTTCAATGGCCCATCACTATTTCATTGCAAATGTCTGAATGTTCCTCTACGTACTGGGACAAAACCACGATAAATTGCTACCTACTTGCACTGAGTTTCATTTTGTTCTGATTCATTGCCTGCTTCAGGGACCTTCTAAATTCACAGTGTATGGAATCTACATCCCGGTGGTTCCCAGAGAGAAATGAGCCTAGATTCCAGGGAATGCAAATGTCTTCAAACTTGCAGCCAGCTTCCAGGCTCCCTGCAAAGGTCTCCTAAGCCCCTAAGTATTTCCTCTCTTAAATCACACATCACTGGCACAGGCAGAATATTTTCAAGTTACTTCTTTCTTGTTAGGGGACAGTCGCTTGAAGGTCTACCGAGCAGACGGAAGTGCTGTTGTTGGTGGCAGTTTTATTGTGCTCGTCTTAGGCTTCGTTCAGTGATTCTTTTTTAAACTTGTGTTTGTTTCTCTTTTGTTCCTAAAAGAAATGATGTCTTCAGTGCTGCATTTGAAACATGACGTTGACCCTCTCTTGGCTGTTTACAGGCTGGAGGAAGACTGTTCGTGTGAAAGGGGGCGTAGTACCTCACTTGTGAAATGTGGTGACTTTTATTTGACACATTTCCAAGTAGGTGATGGAAATCTTCAGAGCCAGTGGTGGGTTATTGTGTAGCAGTGGCACCTAGTATTCTGCTGCATTTTCATCTATATGTAAAAGTTATTCTTGCTTCAACTTGGAATTGACTCTCTGATAGCGTCTGTCAGATAGTGGTTGAACTGGGCAGTCTGTGGGGTGTGGCACAGAATGAGGCACAGTTTCTGTGTCATGAGATAGAAGACATAGCGTCGCCTCAAGGTAGCACATATGAAAATGGCCATTTATTGAAATATGCAGACACTTCTCATGAATATAAAAAGCATATGATCAGGAAAGTAAACAATGCTTCCCAAATGGATGGCAACAAAACTGAAGAATGTGACAGCTGTACAGAGATCTTGCAATTTCCTGAAGCTTTCTTTTCCATAATCAATATTCACCTTTAAAGTCCTTCATATTACAGCCAAAACTTTGAGTATTTGAAAGTGTGCCTTATAGACACACACAAAAAGGTTGCAAACCACTGATCGATTCCCAAAAACATCAATTAGGCTCTGATATATACCCACCCCACAGAAACTTTAGTTCGTGTTTACAATTCTTATTTTGGATTTTTTTTTTTTTTAACAAATCCTTTCTTTCTTTCTTTCTTTTTTTTAAAATATATTTTATTGATTTTTCACAGAGAGGAAGGGAGAGAGACAGAAAGTTAGAAACATCGATCAGCCGCCTCCTGCACATCCCCCACTAGGGATGTGCCAGCAACCAAGGTACATGCCCTTCACCGGAATCAAACCTGGGACCCTTCAGTCCGCAGGCTGATGCTCTATCCACTGAGCCAAACTGGTTTTGGCCTTATTTTGGATTTTGTAATGTTCTTCAGGTTTTGCTGCTTTTCTTCAGTGGCACTCAGCTTGTGTTGATTTCCCCCATGTTTCCACGTGTGCCGCAGAGTCCTCTGTGTTACCCGAAGTGTGAGCCCAGGGAAGCTGCCCTCGCCAACACTGAGGAGAGCCTTGAAACCCCTTGCTCTTAGACAAATAACCAACTTCCGAAGTGATTGTTACTGGAAACCACAGAAGTGGAAAGTGGAGGACAGCTAACTGGAAACCCCCCTCCTCCCTTCCCCTCTGCCGTGGTCAGGGCTGCTGATGGGGGTCAGAGGCGCGTTCTCTTGGCCATGTGTTGTGATAGACAGGGCTCCTGACCCTGAGAGTCGTGGCCTCAGGACCTCCCCATGCGGGGCTTCCCCACAGTGCCACCTAAGAGCCTGGCTCTGTGGGAGGCTGGGCTATGGTGGAAAGTGCATGAACTTGGACACCACCAGACTCGGGCCACTTTTGTACTACTGTGACCTTGGCAGAGTTGACTGCCTATGTGAGCCTCAGCTTTCTCATCTGGAAAATGGAGATGGAAATAACATTTCTTCCTCATGGTTATTAAAATTAAGTAAGATCATGTCCATCAAGCACCAGCATGGAGGAGGCACCCAGTAAACGTTCATTTCCTTGCCCCTCCACACCGGTAACGTAAACAATAATTCCCTTGCTGGGCTGCAGCCTCGGTTCTGAAACTGAAATATCTGCCCACCTGCTGATGGGGATGAGACATGCTTCCTTAGTGAATTCATCAGACTTCTTGTTGGACTATGATGAAGCAGGGGCAGAGGGGAGAGCTGAATATACAGCAGGCCTGTAGGCCTCATACCTAGATAATGAGGAGTAAGTCTGGGCTATCCGTGGTCACCTTACTACAAACCTCATCACAGGCAACAGAGGGGAACGCTCCTTCAGAAGATCTTGCCTACAATGACAGACTGTTTCCTTTGCCAAACCTGTGGCTCTCACTGGGCCCACTTAAGTCATTTTCCCCAGGCTTCTTGCAGCTACATGTAGCCGATGGAAAGTGGGCCAATCCTGAGGGTCCTCCACGTTCTCCCCTCCCCACCTGCCAGGTGGATGTCAATGTCCAGGGCGACCCAGGAAACAATATGTTGAAGTGGGAGCGCTTCTGGCAGCCTGGGTCCCTAAATGGCCGTGGAGAGCAGAGCACCACCTGCCCACCACCTGGACTTCCCCCGACAAGAAGCTCTTTTTATATGAAGTCATTAAAACCTCCAGGTTTTCCCTTTACAGCAGCTAGCATGACCTTAACCAATAAACCTGGTGAAACAAGAGGTAGGTTTTTAAAACTTTCCCCTTGTGATGCATTTGGCATTCTTCTGAACATGACAGCACCATTTTATATTTTGTTACTATTAGGAAACAAATTTCATAATTGCTTAAAAACTACCTATATGGTCTATCTATGCAAAATATGCTGTGTATATCAATATAGAACAAGGTTTTCTATCAACAAGAAGTCTATTTGATTTTTTGCCGAACAGTTTCAGCCAGAAGCCAGGGTTAGTGATTAACTACATGTATTGTGTGCTAAACTAAACAGTCCTGCTGCCAGGGGCTGTGTTGGGGGGAGGGTGGGCTCAATAAAGATGGGAGAATAAACGTAATTATTTTTTTTAATTACTAGAAATTCATAAATTAGAAAATTACAATTGTCCTAAAGTATTTTCTATGCTTTTGTTTTATTTCCTTAAACAAGCTACTACGCTAAAAATAATTGTATCTTTGCCTGTCTTTAGCTACACCAACTGTAAAGTCAGGGTTACTTAATCCGTAGGATCTGAGGCTTAGATGGGAGCCTGTCTACCTCCCAGCCTAATGCCTAGCACAATACATATGGAGGAATACACACAGTAACTATTGAAGCCCTGACCTCTCCTTTAGTTATTTGGTTTACTGGATTTTGTTTTGAAATTATGCTTAGGAACGTGAATTATCACCCTCAGACTTCTAATGTATCTTTGACGGCTTATGCCAGCCAACATCAGTTGGTGCTGGAGAGCAGTGTGCTTTTTTATGGCATCTAGTCTTACAGTTCATCATGACTTCTTCTTACTTTTACTGGTAAAAACAGCCTTCAGGTTATCATCTTCAAATCTTTTTTATAGGGAGAAGAAAATAAAACACTCCTGGCAAATTACCTTTGAACAATGTTGGGGTTAGGAGTGCTGATTCCCGCACAGTTGAAAATCCATGTATAACTTTTGACTCTCTCAAACTTAACTACTAATAGCCTACTATTGACCGGAAGCCCTACTGATAATAAACAATTGCTTAATACCTATTTTGTATGTTACATGTATTATATACTGTATTCTTACAATAAAGTAAGCTAGAGAAAAGCAAATGTTATTAAGAAAATCATAAGGAAAATACACTTGCGGTATTTATTGGAAAAAAAAATCCACATATACCTGCTCAGTTCAAACCCATGTTGTTCAAAGGTCAACTGTGTTACGCAAAGATGAACAAGTTCTTTATGTGAGCGGGGACACCCCAGCAGAGCAGACTCCCAGACCTCAGACGCTGTTGCAGCAGCCTGGGGCCCATTACAGTCAAGGCAAGGCGGTTGCTGGTTCCAGCTGAGGTTAACAGCAGTCAGGACTTCTGTCTCAGTACCCTTCTGCCCGCTCAACTCCTGTGCTGGGAGGAGGAAGAGGAAGGAGAGGGGAAAAGGTAAAAGAAAGATCGGGTTGAAAGAGGAAGAAGTAGCTTTGCAGGCTTTTCACTGAAGAGGCCAGGTGATGTGTGCACACAGTAGGGTTTGAGAAGCCCAGTTCTCTGCAGCACCTGGTCTGACTTACCTTCCCACCAGCCCTGTGTCAGACTACCCACTGCACACTATTTTCCCATGTTAGGTGAACATAGTGTCATATTATTTGGTTTTGTAATTCTTTGGTTACCACTGATGTTAATTTTTTTTGTTTTCTGTTTTAATATCGTATTTGTATATCTTCATTTGTGAATTGCCTGTTTCCAGTCTTCCCCGTTTTTATTGTCATGTTCACCTTTTTTTCAAATTAAAATAATTTTGTTTTTCCTACTACATTTTCTGCTGCTCAGTGTATAAAAATGAATAACTAAAATCTTAAAAGCAAGAATCACCTTTTATGTTTATTCAAAATAGAATTATATTAAGCATGCCATTTTATAGCCTACTTTTAAAAAGTTTTATTAAGAAATAGTTCGCATGTACTATTCTCCCACTTATAGAGTATAATGCCACCTTTCTTAGCATATTCAACGCTGTGCAGCCATCACCACAATCTAAGTCTTGGATATTTCCATCACCCCAAAAGGAAACGCTGCCCAGGCAGTCATTCCCATTTGCCTTTCCACCCCTCAGGCCTAGGGAACTACCAGTCTACTTTCTCTCTACATAAATTCCCTATCCTGGACATCCCACGCAAACAGTCATTTCCTAAGTGACTGGCTTCTTAGCATAATATTTTCTGTTTGTAAACACAGCATCACATCACTTACAGGCTGTCTGTGGCTACTCTCACCTACAACAGCAGAGTTGAGTAGTTGCAGCCAGATGGGCTGCATAGACTCAAATATTTACTATCTGGCTTGTTAGAGAAAAAGATTGCTGATTTTTGTTATAAGCAAAAGAAGGCAACCAAGAATTCAGGCCATCATTGGTTGATTTGGGAATATTTGGTATAGAGGGATGAAAAGGAAATAAATAATGCATGACAGGATAAAAAGGAGCTTAACGGTTTAATACAGATAAACTCACTGTAAATGCTACACTTCTGGAATATATTCAACAAATACAGGGAAATATTTCCCAGGGTCATCATGTTGTAGCATGTATCAGCACTGCATTTCTCTCATTGTCTAATGATATTCCATTGTATCATGTAGCAGTTTATCCACTCACCAGGTGATGGACTTTTGAGCTGTTTCCACTTGTTTGCTATTATTATGAATCATGTGCTGTGAGCATCCATGTGCAAGTTTTATGTGGACATATGTTTTCATTTCTCTTGGATATATATACCTAGGATTGGAATTGTTGGGTCATGTGTTAACTCCGTTTAAGTTTATGATGCAGCTACCAGACTGTTTTCCAATGCAGCTGCACCATTTTACATTACCACCAGTAGTGTATGAGGACTTGTTTCTCCACATCCTCACCAATATTTGTTATTGATTAGTGAGTATGCAGTGGTATCTTCACTGTGGTTTTGATTTGCATTCCCCTAATGACTAATGATGTTGCACATCTGTATATACTGATGAGCTTATTTGCCATCTGTATATCTTTTTTGGAGAAATATCAATTCAAATACTTTGCCTATTTTTCTTTTTTTATTTTTTTTTATTTTTTATTGCTTAAAGTATTAAAAAGAGTATTACATATGTCTCCTTTTTTTCCCCCCCGCCCTTGACAACCCCCTGGCCTCCCCTACCCCCCAGTGTCTTATGTCCATTGGTTATGCTTATATGCATGCATACAAGTCCTTTGGTTGATCTCTTACCCACCCCCCTCCTGCCCTCCAACCCTCCCCGGCCTTTGGCTATTTTTCAATTGGGCCATTTGTCTTTTTATTATAAAGTTGTAAAAATTTTGTATATATTTGTGATAAAAGTCCCTTATCAGACACATGATTTGTAAATATTTTTCCAGCCCTGTAGGTTGTCTTTTCCTTTTCTTGATGCTTTCATTAGCAGCACAAAGTGTTTAATTTTGATGAAGTCCCATTCATTTATTTTTTCCTTTGTCACTTGAGTTTTTGGTGTCACATCTAAGAAACTATCACCTAACCGAAAGTCATAAAGTTACTCCTACGTTTTCTTGTGGAGGTTTTATATATTAGTGTCCTATGTCTGCTGTAACAAATTAACACACATTTAATGGCTTGGGATCATCGCACATTGATTTTCTCACAGTTCTCTAGGTCACATGTCCGAAATGGTTTTCACTAGGTGAAGTCAAGGTGTCGGCAAGGCTGCATTCTGGTGGGGACTCGAGGGTGGAATCCCTGCCTTCCTGCCTGCACAGCTTCCGGAGGCTGCCCATATATATTCCTGGGCTCAGGCTCTTTCGCTCAGAGTTGCCGATGGCAGGTTGAGTTCTTCTTAGATCAGGCTACTCCAACTTCTTCTGCCTCGCTGCTTGTTGCCGAGGCCACAAGGATATTCCAAGATAATCTCCTTATTTTAAAGACATCTGATTGGTCACATTAATTCCTATTGCTGTATTAATTCCCTTTTGCAGTGTAATGTAACGTGTTAACACCTTCTGAGGATTAGAGCATGGACGTCTTTGGGGGGCTGCAGGCTATGGTCCATTTTGAGTTAATTTTTGTATGTTGTGTGAGGTAGAGGTCCAACTTCATTCTTTTGCATATGGTTATCCAGTTATCTCAGCAGTATTTGCTGAAAAGACTCTTCTATTTATATGATCTACTTTTTATCTTAAAACAATATAACATTAAAATATACTTATACCAATAAATATGTGTCACTTTAAATGACCTAATAGAATTTTACTGTTCAGATGGACTATAGCCATAATCTGCTCAATTGATCTCCCAGCATCCACAATTGCCCCTCTACAATCCTTTTTCCATAAACAGAGTGGCCTTTGCAAAATGCAAATCTAGTCATGTGACTACTGCCTCTGCCCTTAACAGAGATTCTCATTAGGAAGAGGACAAAGCTCTTTACCATGCACCCTCCTTCCCTTTGTCTTCAGCCTAATCCCATGCTCACGCTCCACCTGTTTCTTCTCAGGTCCTCATTAAAGCCATTATTGCTTCAACCACAAGCCAGTCTCCCTAACACAGTGGTTCTCAACCTTAGCTGCACATTAGAATCACCTGGGAATCTTTTTAAAATGCTGATTTCTGGGCCTCGTCCTCCGGAAATTCTGTTTCTTTGTTATGGGGTGGGGCCACAGCATTAGTAACAAAGAAACAGAATTTCCGGAGGACGAGGCCCAGAAATCAGCATTTTAAAAAGATTCCCAGGTGATTCTAATGTGCAGCCAAGGTTGAGAACCACTGCCCTAACCGGAAAGCCTCTTACAGCACCCCATACCTTTCCTTTGCAGCCCTTTCACATTGCAATTTTAAATTTATTTGTTGGGTGTCATGAATGATGGCTTCTTGCACCAGACAGTAAGCTCTAGATCGGAATTTTCTGCTTTTGCTAATCATTGTAACTTCAGGTTTCAGCACATGGTATTTTGAGTAAACAAGGGAAATACATGTTTTACTGTGTATTTGACTTTTAACTTTTATGGTATTTCTTATTTACAGAATCTTAAATATACGAATGTATAAATCTTTCCTTTTAGAATTTGTCTTTGTTAGAGCTATGTTTAAAGTCCTTCTCCACTCCACAAATATAGAAATATTGACCTATTTTCTTTTACTGCTTTTATACTCCTATTGTTTGCATTAACATCTTTAATCTACCTGCCATTTATATTTGGCATGTGGTATAAATTAGGGAAATAATTACTTCAGAAGTGGTTCACCAGATTCCCAATCCTTTTCCCTCCTTCCCTTGCAGATTTGAAGTGATTCGTTGATTGTACACTAAATCTTTTCCCATGTTTAGTTATGTAAATAGTGTATCCTACAGTGGTAGCATTTGCCGATGTTTTGTTTTTGTTTTTAATCTTCACCAGAGGATATTTTTCCATTGATTTTTACAGAGAGTGGAAGAGAGAGGGAAAGACTGAGAGAAATATCAATGTGAGAGAAACACATCAATTGGTTGCCCCCTGCACAAGCCCTGACCAGGGAGCCTGCAACCTAGGTACGTGCTCTTGACCAGAATTGAACCCGGGACCTTTGGTCTGCAGGCCAATGCTCTATCCGCTGAGCCAAGCCAGCTAGGGTGCCAGTGTTTTAATTACTATAGCTTTATACTATGTTTTAGTGTCTGACAGTTACATTTTCTAAAATGTAAAATATTTCGAGTTATACAATTTGAATGAAGGGTTACCAGACAGAGATCTGTCCCTCAGAGCGCTGGGGTTCTCAAGCTTTAGTAGGCCCCACCCCAGAGTTTCAGACTCAGTAGGTCTGGGTGGGGCCCACGTATCTACATCTCTAACTAGTTCCCTGGTGATGCTGATGATACTGATCCAGGGACCACAATTTGAGAACCTCTGCCTTAAAAGCTTGAAATAAAGAATCTGGTCAGCCTGAGAACGGTCCTGGTGCCTTCTCCGAATTGATTCCATGGTGAGTCTGCCTGCCCTGTGCGCTTGTCATAAGCACCTCGCTGGCTGCTGGGGGTTTCTGTGGCCCTGCTCCTGGCTCCACTTCAAAGCCCAGCCAAGAAGCACAGCCCCGTTCATGGCTGCCCTGCTACTGAGAGCTGCGCACGCAGCCAGCTCTGTGCCCTTTCACGGACGCGGTGACTCTCTGTGCTACAGGTTCTCGTGGTTTTCCTTGTGTTTAAGGGGAAGAAAGCTGAGAACTCCGCTTTGGTTTCCGCATTCCCACTTCCTCAGCCATTTAATGGCTCCTTGGTCCACACAAAGGGAGAGTTAATCACTAACACCTGCTTCTGATCCCAGACCCACAGCCAAGTGTTTGACGGAGACTTTTTCCACTTATTCCTACAATGTAGCATATTTAAAGAAATAAACATAGTTTGAACTGTTTAGCCCTACAACCCATACCACTGTGGGGAAGCCTGTGTCTTCTTCTTTCTCAAAAGGACGGCATTATTTATGGGAAATAAAATAGAGGTGCTCTCTGCTGTGGTTCACTCTGCTTTGTCCTTAAGACAGAAGTACATGATTATATTTTACATGAAATACGTGGTCATAGGAAACCATTTGTTTTCTCCCACTCACATTTTCCCCAGTAAGGTCGCCCACAAGTTAGGTAGAAGGTGATTTGCATCTCCTTGAGGGATACACCTTCTATGAATGTCTCCTTTTCATTTTGTCTTTCATGGTTATCTAAACCGCGCCATCAGAAGACCTCTTCTCCAGTCACAGGCAGACACGAGTTTCTGTACAACCCTCCCTTGCATGCACCCCACCTTCAGCACACACTGTGCAAAGCTGTCTCTCAGCAGCACCCTGGGAACACAGAAGGATACATCTGCCCTCGAGACCTCGCTCTCCGTTGATGGACGTTGATGCATTAGTTAACAATGACAGGACAGCCTGATAACAATTGCAAAGGAGGTAATCAGAGCATGGGGGTGACAAAGGCCAGGGCTCTGCCTTCAGCTTGGCGGGGAGCTGGCAAGGCACAACTCCCAGGAAAGCTGGGGGAGGGGAGGTTGTGTGCATATTTATTTCTATTATTAACTGTTACTGTTACTGTTGTTTCGTTTTTACTTTTTGAATAGTGATACATTCGCATGTGTGACAACTCATTCAGGAAGTATGAAAAGCGTGATAGAAGTGCTGTGCAATAGAAATATGCTGTGGTTTCAGATTTTTAGCCATATTTTTGAAAGTAAAGCAAAAAAAGTGAAATTGCTTATTAATCCTCACCCAAGGATATTTTTCCATTGATTTTTATGGAGAGTGAAAGAGAGGGAAAGACAGAAACATCCATGTGAGAGAAGCACATCAATTGTTTGCCTCCTGCACGAGCCCGACCAGGGCTGTAGCAGGGAGGAGCCTGCAACTGAGGTACATACACTTGGCCAGGATTGAACCCGGGACCCTTTGGTCCGCAGGCCGATGCTCTATCCACTGAGCCAAACTGGCTAGGGCTGAAATTGCTATTAGCACTGTGTTTTATTTAACCCACATATATAAAATCAATTCAACATCTAGTCAACATACAAATTTTACTAGTATTGAGATGCTTTACATTCTTTTGTGTACCAAGTCTTTAACTTGATACAAAGTGTATTTTACATTATAACTCACAGCAGTTTGGAATAGCCATATTTCGGGAAACCACATATGACTACAAGATGAGATAGTGATGTTTCTCTCCCACTTCTGCCCTGAAGCCACTGAGTGCCCTCCCTAGATTTGTTTGATAGGCAGCCTCCAGTGTATTCTTCCACAGGCAGTTTCCATGCA
This sequence comes from Myotis daubentonii, assembly GCF_963259705.1. Classification (NCBI taxonomy): domain Eukaryota; kingdom Metazoa; phylum Chordata; class Mammalia; order Chiroptera; family Vespertilionidae; genus Myotis; species Myotis daubentonii. The sequence continues at coordinate 112,942,239 of NC_081840.1, read as the reverse complement.
CACAAGCAATTATACACATTCACCCACAAGCAGTTCTACACAAGTTATGCAAACAATAAGGCAATGATCACATTGTTGTGCATTCTCCTTTTTTCACTTAGTAATAGATGTTTCATATCATTACTTAGGAAGCAAACTCAATTTCTTATTTTACTTACTTGTTCATTTATTTTACTGCAGAGTACCCCATTTTATGGATGTCACAAATTACTCATTTATTCTTTATCAATGGGTATTTAGGTGGTTTTCAATATTCGGCGTTTATAAATAATTTGAGCCAAGTTTCCAAAGATACAAAGAGTAACGAGCTAACCCAGTGAGGATGGGGAAATGACATTCTAGCAAAAGGGAACAGCGTGAAGGAAGGCATGGGGCCCAAGAATGCATGGCACTCGGGATAATTTCTTGTGGCTCAAGGTGTCTGGAGAGTGGAGTGTACAGAAGAGAGGAGAGGAGGCTGGGGGGTAGGAAGAGACCAAATTGCAAACAGCCCTGCAAGTGTCATATTAAGGAGTTTGGACTTCATCCCTAATGGAGAATCATCAAAAGATTTTAAGAAGCAAGGAAGAATAAATAAATGATTGAATTACTAAATAATTGGGGGAGGAGAGACAAATCTTCCATATTGATGAATTCTGGTTAGTAGATGTAGAAGGTGTGATGCAAGCAGAAAATCTCCATGTAGACCACTGCGGTAACAGTTGCTGAAGGCATGATCTATGGATGAATATTCAAATTAGTGGCCAAAACTTTGAGAAACAGGATATTGCATAGCCTCAAAGTATCTCCGCCAAACTATTAATTATTGTGATGGTTTTAATGTATGTCCAAATATTCTTTGATATTCCCCCTCCTGGAAGTGGAGCTTAATTCCACTGGACTTAAGGACTCATTTCTTTTTTTTTTTTTTTTAATATATTTTATTGAGTTTTTACAGAGAGGAAAGGAGAGAGATAGAGAGTTAGAAACATCGATGAGAGAGAAACATCGACCAGCTGCCTCCTGCACACTCCCCACTGGGGATGTGCCCGCAACCAAGGTACATGCCCCTGACCGGAATCGAACCTGGGACCCCTCAGTCCGCAGGCCGACGCTCCATCCACTGAGCCAAACCGGTTTCGGCAAGGACTCATTTCTAATAGTAAGATGTGGAGAAGGAAAAATAGTAACTTTACGTGGACAAACCCGGCAGGCATCACCATAGCCAAGTGATGAAGGCTAACATCACCAGTACCGTCATGTCATGTAGAGTATCCTGACAGATGTGATGAGATGGGCACTATACCTCACGATATTCTCCCCCCAAATCCATAACAGTCTTATCATGAGAAAACATCACATAAGCCCAACTTGAGAGAGATTCTACAACATTCCTTGTCCGTACTCTTTAGGTGTCAGGTTATGAAAAACAGAGAAAGATTGAGCCACTGTCACGGAGACTAAGGAGGTGTGTCGACTAAATGCAAGTGGTCTCCTGGGTTGGGTCCTGGTACAGAAAAAAGATATTTGGAGAAAAACTGGAAAATATGAAGAAAGTCTTTATTTTAGTTAATACAATTGTACTACTGTTACCATCTTAGTTTTCCTAAAGGTACCATAGCTATTCCAGATGCTAACATTGGGAGGAAGTGGGTGGAAACACACTGTGACACACTGCTGTTGTTACAACTACTCTATAACATAAAATCATTTTGAAATAAAAAGTTTTTTAAAAGAACCAGGGATGTGACATGATAGATGCACATTGTGGAACAATCCCAGTGGTTGTTGGGGGAAAGGAGATTGGGAGTAGAAAAGGCCAGGACAAGGTTCTGCTACAAAACTCAGGAAGAGAAAGTGGAGGCCGGTGGGAACGGGGCAGAAGGAATCTGAGGCCCTGGACAGACTGGAGAGGTCTCCGGAAGGAAACTCGGTCAGCGCCGGTGATGGTTTGGATAAGGAAGTTGGGGATAGGAGACTCAGGACAACACCCAGTTTCCAACCTCTAGGAATTAGATTGGTAATGATGCCATTCACTGAGGCAAGAACAGGTTTGGGGGAAGCATTAATTCAGTTTTAGAGCCGTTCCGTTTGGAGTACATTTGAAACACCCAAGTATCCATTAGGCAACTGGCTATGTGAGCCTCTAGGTCAGGAGGGAGAGCTGGCTAGATTGTTGTGGGGAGTCTGGCATTTAAAGGGTGGTTGAGGCCATTGAAATGAGATGGCTCCAGGCGAATGGACAGAGTAGAGAGAGGTCCAAGAGCACAGGCAGCCAGAGGCTTGGCCCGGAGGAGGCAAGGAGACCAGAACATGCCCAGAGCAGGGGTGATAGAGGCTGAGTTCTAGAGGCAGGCTGCTGGGCCAGCACACTGGCTTTGCCACCACCCTGTGTGTGACATAGGACAAGTTACTGGTATTTAATCTAATAAGACTGTTGTCAGGATTGCATGAGACGCTATCTGCAAAGTTCTTAGGTTAATGCTGGGCTCATAGTGCTCAAAGAATGCTGGCAAATTGGAGGTCAAGGAAAACTAGAGAGTGTTCTGGAAGCTAAAGGTGGTTCATAAAGAAGGGTATGCACTTCACACCCCTTCCAATAACTGTTGTTATTGTTATTATTGTTATTATTACTAGAGGCCCGGTGCATGGATTCGTGCACTGGTGGGCTCCCTTGGCATGGCCTGCGGGGATTGGGCCGAAACCGGCAGTACAAAGCTGCCTGATGCTCCTGCTCATCCAGGCCCTGCTGTGTCTGCCACGGGCTCAGGCCCAGTCAGTCCCGGTAGGGAGAGGCTCACGCTGCTGCAGCAGCGCTCGCCAGCTATGAGCCCAGTGTCTGGCACCCAGCGGTCAGCTGAGCAGCACTCCCACTATGGGAGCACACTGACAACCAGGGGGCACCTCCTGCGTTGAGCATCTGCCCCTTGGTCGTCAGTGCACATCAATAGTGACTGGTCGATCCATCGGTTGCTTAGGCTTTCATATATATAGACTAGAGGCCCGGTGCACAAAAATTTGTGCACTCGGGGGGGAGGGGGTCTCTCAGCCTGGCCTGTGCCCTCTTGCAGTCTGGGACCACTCAGGAGATAACGACCTGCTGGCTTAGGCCTGCTCCCGGGTGGCAGAGGGCAGGCCCAATCCCTAGGTGCAGGCTCTGGTAGGGCTCAGAGCAGGGCTGATTGGGGAGTTGGGGCGCCGCCCCCTGTCATGCACAGAGCAGGGCGGATCGGAAGGTTGTGATGCCACCCTCAGTCACGCTCAGGGTAGGGCCGATTGGAGGGTTGGGGCACCGCCCCCTGTCACACTCAAGGCAGGGTCGATGGGGAGGTTGTGGCGCCACCCCTTGTTACGCACAGAGCAGGGCCAATCAGGGGGTTGGGGCGCTGCCCCCTGTCACTCACAGAGCAGGGCCCATCAAGGGCGTCGGGGCTCCGTACCCTGTCACACACAGAACAGGGCAGATCAGGGGGTTGGGGCGCCACACCCTGTCACACTCAGGGCAGGGCCGATGGGGAGGTTATGGCTCTACCTCGTCACACACAGAGCAGGGCCCATGGGGGGCGGTTGGGGCGCCGCCCTCTATCACCCACAGAGCAGGGCCGATCAGGGGGTTGGGGAGCTCCCCCCTATCAGGCACAGAGCAGGGCCGATCAGGGGGTTGGGGCGCCTTCCCCTGTCACGAACAGAGCAGGGTGGATAGGGAGGTTGTGGCCCCACCCCCTGTCACACACAGAGCCGCAGGGCGATCAGGGGGTTTGGGCGCTGCCCCCTGTCACGCTGCTCCAGGGGCCAGGAGGCCTCGCGACTCCGCTGATCCCAGTGCTGGGAGGCATATTACCCTTTTACTATATAGGATAGAGGCCTGGTACATGGGTGGGGGCTGGCTGGTTTGCCCTGAAGGGTGTCCTGGATCAGGGTGGGGGTCCCCACTGGGGTGCCTGGCCAGTCTGGGTGAGGGGCTGAGGGCCATTTTCAGGCTGGCTGGTGACTGAAGCTCCCAACTGCTTCTTTTTTCCTTTTTTTTTTTTTTTTATTCTTGGATTTATGGCTGTCACTGGAGCTGAGAGCCGGCTTTAGCTGTGAGACCTCGCTGCTGAAAGCAGGTTTCTAGACTTTGTTTACCTTCTGTATTTGAAACTTTGTTGCGACTCCAGCTCTGAGATCCCGGCTGACTGAAAACAGGTTTCTGGGGTTTTGTTTAGCTTTTATATTTGTAACAATGTTTCTTAGCAGCTCAGAGCCCAGAAGCGGCAGGCGGGGAATGTTGGAGTCCTCCGTCACTGAAGCAAGCAAGCCTCCTGTTCGTGTCAGTAGCCTGGCTGCCGGCCGCCATCTTGGCTGGCAGTTAATTTGCATATCGCCCTGATTAGCCAATGGGAAGGGTAGCAGATGTACGGCTAATTACCATGTTTCTCTTTTATTAGATAGGATTATTATTATCATCATCATCGTCGTCATTTGTTAATCCTCACCCGAGGATATTTTTTCCATTGAAGTCAAACCCACAGCCCTTTGTTGCATGGGCCGACACTGTAATTACTGAGCAAGGCTCCCCTTAAGATAAGTATTATCAAAAAGTAGAAAATAAGTGCTGGCAAGGATGTGGAAAATTGGAACCTTTCAGCCTTGCTGGTGGTTTACAACAGGGTCTGCTACTATAGAAAAGTTTGGTGGCTCCTCAAAAAGTTAATAAACACAGAGTTACTGTATGATTTGGCAAATCCACTCCTCATATATACCCAGAAGAACTGAAGGCAAGGATTCAAACAGATACGTGTACACTCAAGTACATAGCAGTGTTACTCACAATGGCCAAAAGGTGGAAACAATCCAAGTGTCCATCAACAGGGGAATGGATAAACAATGTGGTACATATACACAGTAGAACACTGCTTAGCCTTCAAAAGGAATGAGGCTTTGATACATTCACATGGATGATCCTTGCAAACATTATGCTCAGTGCAGTGAGCCCAGCATAAAAGGACAAATATTATATGGTTCCACGTATATGAGGAACCAAGAATTGGCAAATTCATGGACACAGAAAGCTGAATAGAGGTTATCAGGATTTGGGGAGGAGGCCTGGGGAGTTATTTAATGAATACAGAGTTTCTGTTTGGGATGATGAAAAAGATCTGGTGATGCTTACACAACATTGTGAATGTGCTAGTACTCAATGCCACTGAATTGTACACTTAAAGATAGTAAAAATGGTAAACTTTATGTTGTGTATTTCATCACAATATGAAAAATTACTGGTCAATTCGGTAAAGAACTCAAATAAAGATAAGCTCTGAAAAATCATCCTTTGTGTTTATTTCGTGACACAGGAGCCACTGGTGACATTTCTGGGGTCCTTGTAGTAGAATAGAGGTCAAAAGTCAGCTTGCAGTGAGTGGAAGGGTGATTGGGAAGTGTCTAGACCAGGGACTGATGAACTGTGGCCAAGACTGGCCTGCTGCCTGTTTCTGTAAATAAAGTTTTATTGGAACACAGACTGGTCGTTCCTGCGTTTGCCTGGGGCTGCTTTTGTGCGGCAGCAGCAGCAGAGTTGAATAGTTGCCACAGACACCATGTAGTCTACAAACAGAAAGTACTTACTATCTGGCCCTTTACAGGAAGTTCCTCAGCCCCTGGACTAGACAAGACCCCTGGACTTTCAAAAACTTTGACTTGCTCAGACAATCCTGCATTTGTGGTAAAGTTACTGAGTAGAAGACAGTGCCCCTTCAGTCACTGAGTAGAACAGACAATAATAATAATGATGAATTTTCCTTCCTTTACTCGAACTGGAGATATCTTTACTGTACCTTCTGGAGAAAGGGATTGTAAGTCCCTCTACCCAGCTCACCCAAATCACTCCCCACTACTAAATTGGCATGTGACTGGTGAAAATAAACACCCTGAGATGGCAACAAGTGACAGTTTGGCTTAAAGTTTCCCCATTAATGCAGGAAAATGCCCACAACCTCAAGCTTTTCAAGTGTTTATTAACTTACTCTCTGGGACTGGGTGTTGATAGTTACTTAGATCAAAGAGGAAGCCAACATATTTAGCACTTACTGTGTATCAGGAACAATGCCAAGGACTTGTGCTTAGTTGGCCTAATTGATAATCATTATAACCATCAGATGGCGTTGCCACACTTCTCAGCTGGGGCTCACCGCGTTAAGTAGCCACCCACAGATTCATAGGGAGTCCATAGCAGAGCTGGGGTTTGAAGGGGTCTGTTGGGTTCCAGGGCCCCAGGCTGCTTCCACTGCACTGTGCAGTCACCCGTCCTCTGTGGCCACCAACAGCCTCAGAATGGTTCCTTGTGCCCATTTTAAGTAGTATCTACTATCTGGTGGCTTTTCAACCTGTTTTACACTTTGAGCCCTGTATTTCACAATAAGAGCTGGCCGCTCAGGTGTGTCTCAAGTGGCTTTAGCAGTTTGCTCCACAGTTTGCTCCTGTGTTGCCTATGCCCAAAGTTCCAGCCTGGTTCACCTGACTTTACCCAGGGGGTTTTCAGTGTGTTCTGCCAGTACTGTTTAATGCCTGGGCTCCACTTGTTCCCACCTTTCCGCCTGCTATAATTCCTCTAGCTCTTCTTTAGGTGACCCAGGGAGGCAGCAGGAGGGGGATCCAGTGGCTTCCCCAGTTCCCATCCATCATGTCCATGTGGTCAGTGCATACACACATGGCATCCTTGTGACTTTTTCTCTTTGAGGCTGCCCTTGATAATGCAGCCTTTGCCTGCCTAGATTTCTGAAGCCATGAAGCCAGAATTAAAAGGGAACTCAGAATTCATCCATCCAACCCTTGGTTATATCAGTGAAAAAAACCAGCTGATGCCTACACGGGTTGGGCAACTTGTCCGGGCACACACAGCTCGTGGGCAGTGGGTGCTGGACTAGGAAGGCCCGGGTCTCCCAGTCCCAGCTCCCAGCTCCTAGCCTGCAGCTCATTCTGCCGCAGCTCACCGCCTCCTGCCTGCCTCAGCTGATGAGGCTGGGGTCGCCCCCCTGCATGTGGAGTGCTTACCTTGGAGCCTTTTCATGAATGAGACCAGATGCAGAACTCCACATTGATCATTTCTGTCCCTCCCCTTTCTGCTTTCTGTTAAAGGCAGCCCCCCAGCTCCCAGCTGGCCCTGTCCCCTCCCCCAGCCGGGAGAAGTTATTACATGAAGAGATCAGCTTACCAGTTTTCTCCCAAGCAGAGGCTGAGCTGGGAGCTCCGGGTAGTACGGTGAGGGAGAGCAGAGGGAACAGCGCGGTGCCTAGCGGAACTCCAGGGCTGGAACCCGGGACACAAGTGCATCTGCTAGCTGTTAGCACTTGGCAGACGGAGCTCTCCTCTAGGTAGTTCTAACTTCGGGTAATAATGTTTGTCAGCTTCCTGATATTAACATTGCTCCACGTTCAAACAGCAGTGTTAGCAAGACCTGGGGGAGAGGTAAGCCAAATAAAATATCTTGTCAGAAGTTGTATTTTTGTCAGCATTATATTTCCTTTTCTATCAACAGGAATCAGGGAATGGGCGTTTATGGTATGCAGAGAGTAATGCTTTATACTGCTGTCTTAGGCTTTCCTGCCATTTCTTATAGGCAGACTTGTTTTCTTCTTGAAGAGCCCCATCATTTCTAAAACCTCATTCTGAGGTGGTACAGTGGCCACCCTGGGGAGTTGGCCTGGCCTTGATGACAGAGGCCTGGAGGTGCACGCTTCCTGCCGCTGCAGACGGAAGAAAACGTGCGGGTCAGGTTCCCCCCCAGGGCACTGTTATGAATGCCAGAGAAATTGCTTTTCTTTGCCGCTTTTGCACTACTTTTTCTCCTTGTATGCTTTGGTGCGCTTGGAAAAATCTGTGCTTAACTTTCTGTCACACGTTTGAAGAAGGACTGTGATACATCTCAGGGCGAGGAGTGTGTCCAGATCTACCATGGAAGGAGGGATACTGGAGGCCCGTGAGGATGATTTGTTCATATTGGTTCAGCTTATATGTTTGCTGCATATAGTTACGAACATCATAGATGCCTGTAGGTGCTAGTTTTCGATGCAGGCAGAAATTGGAAGGGATGACCTATGGGCCAGAGAGGGAAGCACGTAGATGTATCCACCCTCGCCTGCAACAAATTTACCTCGTCCACTTATACTCCTTAAGTTGATGAAAAGTCAGAGGCCTGAGTAATGAAAGGATAGCCTTTCCATTTTGCTCTTTGAAAAGCCAAGTGAAAGTGTGTCTCCTGAAAAGGCCATGGGGCCACTTTGCAGCTTGTCTTTTGTTGGCATTGTCAGGATGGAGCAGGCTCTGCCAGCTGAATGTAAGCACTTCCCCTCTTCTGAAGGGAGGGAGGGAGCGAGCTCCCCACCCAGGCTTCAAGGCTGCTGTGGTTTCAGCAGCCTGCTTCTCTGTTCAAACAGATCTGTGGCTCAAGGCGTGCAGAAAAGGGCCACTTGTTCTAGGCTTTTAGCCTATTAGTTACCCCTGTCTTTTGCTCTGTAGATACTTTCTGGGCCTGCGGGGGTATCGAGCCCCCACAGGCCCAGAACTGAATGGGAACAGAGGGAACTGAATGGGTTAGTGATGCTGGAAGCTGAAAGCAAACCATTGCCCTCTAGTTGTAGTTGAAGTTCACAACTTCCCCATTGATTTTTCACTGTGCAGAGTAAATGACAAATGGGCCAGCCTAACAGCCTCGAGCGCTTCGGCATGTGAGAGGAGAGCTCATATGGAAAATATTTCTATCACCGCTGCATGTGCATGTGGTCAGGGGAGACCCCCGTACAGAGCAAATCACGCAGTTGCGTGCCAATTACGCTTATTAACAGCAGGGCCAAGGGCAGGCTTCGGTTACCTGCACACAGCTGGCTTCTGGGGCAGGCCACTCTGGAATGCGTGTGCCTCCAGCCTTGTGTCACATGCAGAGAGGTGAGAGCGGCTGTTTCACGTTACAATCAGCAAAGCAGATGAAAAATGAAAGGGGATTGCACAGGCTCATCCAAACCTTGATGCTGTTCAGATGGCGCTCAGCACTCGGGAGAGGAAGGCAGAGTCACAGTGTGTGTGCACCTAGTAGCCAAAAACCCAATCATAAGTGATGAGATGCCTGCCCTTCTGCCCCTTTGTTCTACTCTGCGGTGCTAAATCAGGGCCCCAGTGAGCCTTTCCCTCCTTCCCTCCTCGTTTCTCTTCCCTGTGTGTGTGGTGCAGCGCACGCCCCGCAAAGCTGTGGCTCCATAACCACCGTGCTCCTGGGAAATTGTACAGTTAGCGGGATTCCTTCCCCTTGTTGGAAATAAAATGATGAGGGAGGAACATGAATAGCACCTCCTCCCTCCTTAAAAGAATGTCGTTTATATGGGTCTTTGAAGAATGTGGCATTTATTTGTAAGAGGCTGCTTTTTATTGCCGTGTTCCTTATGAAACTCACCCATAACATGTGGCGTCGCCCTCAAGTCACCAAGATTTCCTTTTTCTCTGCCAGCTGGTTTTCTTGCAGGTTTTAATTATCTTCCCTTTGGATGTTCATAAAAAAACCCGAGGAAAAGGAAGAGAGGAGGAGAAAGCCTGCACCTAGCGGTGCGTGGCCGGCTGTGCTCTCAGCCTGGGGCTGGAAGCCACTCAGCAGACTCGGTCCGTTTCCTAGGGTGTGAGGTCCTGCCCGATACGCAGGGCTGGCAGTGGTGGGAGGAGAGAGTGTAATTCAAAGCAAGCCTCGTTTGGCACCCTATTGCTGGCACTGTTGGCACTAACGACTGGCATCCAAGGACAGAACACCTGGCATGGTGTCAGCGCCAGGGTTTCAGGATAAACATAAAGAACTATTCCTTCGTTCACTTGTGGTTGCAGAACACTGAGGACACTGTAGGCCAGGGGTCCTCAAACTTTTTAAACAGGCGGCCAGTTCACTGTCCCTCAGACCGTTGGAGGGCCGGACTATAGTTTAAAAAAAAAAACTATGAACTAATTCCTATGCACACTGCACATATCTTATTTTGAAGTAAAAGAACAAAACGGGAACAAATACAATATTTGTATTTGCATGTGGCCCGCGGGCCGCAGTTTGAGGACCCCTGCTATAAGCCTTGCCCTTGTCAGCATTAGGACAGTGGTGTTCACTGTACAAACTGCAAGCCTCCCCCAAAAGAATGTAAAGGACTGAAAGGTCAGTGGATTTTTGGTGTGTTTGTCAGTGTGGGAAGCATGGCAGGGTCCAGCTTCTTTGTCGGATGCAGCAAAATTTGGGAGGGGGTATTTTCTTTCCTAAACTTGAACTTGCCTTCTCAGGTGAAACCAATAAGATACTGTTATAGATGGGGGGGGGAGGCAGTTAGAAACCTGTAGGATTCCATGTATTGTGGTGAGATAGGTACCTCGAAGCAAATCAAAAAGATGTTTATTTTAGTTTTGATGAAGCAATTTGGCAAAACCTATAAAAAAATTTTTAAATCTTAGCTGCTAATGAGTATGGTGTTTCTTTTGTGGTGATGACCATGTTTGGGGATTAGATATTATACCCTTTAAAAAAGCAATAAATAAATAATAAGCATCTCTTTGACCCTGCTTTTTCCATTTCTAGTATGTTATCATAGATCCACTCTGGTTGTGCAAAATGTTCTGTGAGCCATTTTTTCATAATTAGGTTGTTGCAGCTACTCTAATGTCCCTTGGTAAGGAACAATGTGCAGATGGTCAAAAGAATGAAGTTGCTCTAGATGTGCTGATATGAAATGACCACCAGAATATGTTGTTAGATAAGAAAAGCAAGTTGCAGAACAATGTGTATAAAATGCGACTGTTGTGTAAAATGAGTTAACATATTTGTCCTCTCTCTGGAAGGATATACAAGGAATGGGGAGGGGGTGGCTGTGGTGGAGGGCAGGTGAGAGACTTCCATTTCACTCTAGTAGGCACCGTCCTCATCAAAAGCTTAGAGCACGTGCTAAGGTGGGGTGCACATGAGTTAGTAGCCAGAATGCTGAAGTGCAGCTCAGCAAAGTCGTTCCTAAGGACTAAAATGATATTGTTTAGGTGACTAATTCACTCAGTTAACACCTACTTGTAACCCCTCTGGGTTTTTTCCCATCTTTATAATGAGGATAATGGCAGCTACTTTAAGGGGTGGTTGAAAGGAATAAATGTGATAACATGTGTAGAGCTCTGACCTTGCTGTGCCACAGCAGACAGCCCTTATTGGCTAGTACTGCAATTGCTGTTGCAGATGCTACCATGGTGTGCCACCTGGGTGCTGCAAAAAGCAAGGGGGAAAGGTAAGGTCTTTGTATTTGACGAGCTTATACTTTAAAAGGAGCACATGCAAACAGTGGTCATGCAATAAGAAAGTCTCTTTAACTGCAAGAGCAGATGCAAAGAAGCAGCAAAATCTGCCTCGGAAAGTGAAAAAGATCCCGCAAACCATGTCCTATTGAACTGAGACTTGAGGGTTGTGTGTTTAAGGTCAGTGATTGGATAACCCAGCCCATGGCCGCACCCACAGCTCTGAGCTATCCCGGCGACAAACGAAGTGAGCAGAGGAAAGAAGGTGCATTGGGCGGAGCGGAAGCCAGGCACCAGCTTCCAAGGTGCTTCTCCCAGTGGAGGCACACAGGACACACTTGATTCCCTGGCGTCAGTGTGACAGCACGCAGAATGTCGCCAACCAGGGAAGCTTGTTAGAGACCCAGGGCCTAGGGTTTTTTGTGTTGTTGTTTTTTAATTACCCAGTTTTGTTTTGTTTGTTTTTTAATATTGATTTCAGAGAGGAAGGGAGAGGGAGAGGCAGAGAGAGAAACATCAATGATGAGAGAGAATCATTGATTGGCTGCCTCCTGCATGCCCCCCACTGGGAATCGAGCCCGCAACCCAGGCATGTGCCCTTGACTGGAATCGAACCCGGGACCCTTCAGTCCACAGGCCAGTGCTCTACCCACCGAGCCAAACCGGCCAGGGCAGCGCCCCGGGTTTTTATTGGGTGCTGGCCGCAAAGGCACCCTCTGCCTGCCATGTACCAACATTATGGACTCCCAGAAGGGAAGCAGGAGTTCAGTATAAATTGCATTGTCTGTCCAGTGTGGGCACAATGACCTGCTCTTGTCAGTTCTGGGAATGGCGGGAACGCCCGCCCCCCGCCTCCAAATCCAAGTTCCTAGAGGTCAGCCAATGGCCAACCTCGTAAGTGGGTCTTTTTCAAGGAGAACAGTCAGGTCTGCTGAGTTTGTTAACTCTTTTCTGCACGAATGGGTCGGCATTTTAAGTGGAAAAGAGTAGTGGGGGGAGGACATTCCAGGCAAAGGGAAAAGATCGATAGAGCCCCATAAATAAGAACACAGCATATTCTGGAAAGAATGCTTAGTTCAGATCACGGCCTTGTGAGGAGATGTGGCAGGAGGTTTTCAGTCACCTGGATCCCAAGTGTTGGAGTTTTTCTCTGTGCCTTTGAAGCTTCTAGAAATTCCATGCCTACATTCTCAAGATTATCTTTTTATGGCATGTCCTTTAGATGATCACTGTGGGCCATTTTCTTGGTCATAGATTTTTGAAATTATTTTAAAGGATTAAATCAAATTAAATAATGAATGTAGAGTTGCTTTGTAAGCAGCGGTAGCCTGTGAAAAAAGCTAGCCATCCTTATTAGTCCCTGGAGTGTTACTGGTAGCAAATAGAGCAGGGTCAATGGAATGCCTGTAATGACTGATTCCTCTTGCACAGCTCTCAGCGGCTCCCCCTTTTCTTCACTCTCTGTGTAACATAAAAAAACAACTCTGTGGAACTAACTTGATAAAGCAAGACCCGAGTTTGAGCCTTGGGTCAACCACGTCTAGCCATATGACTTTTGACATTTTTTATTTTTTTAATTATGAAAGCTATTGTTGTAAAAACAAATCAAGCAATAAAGAAACACAGGGAATAAGAAGGTAGAGGTTTCTCTTTACCTTCACTTCCTCTCACTCCTTCTTCCTGCCTCAGATGAAACCATTGTTAGCAATTTAGCGTTTGTCCTTCAGGAACCATTTCTACACATTTTTAAGCATAAGGGTATGTGCATATGTGTATATCTATGCACGTGCATATGTGTATATGTATTATGCCTACAACTTGCAAATAATGCCTATGACTTGCAACTTTCATAATTTAAAAGAATAAAAATGCCTCAAGTCATATGGCTAGATGTGTTTTGCTTCTTTTCTGATAGCTGGTGCCTCTTGTTTCTACCTCTTGTCTAGTGACTGCGAGGACATGAAGTGTTCAGTGTTGAACTGTAGCAGTGAAAGTGAACACTCTTGTCTTTTTCCAAGCTTAAATGGGAAAACTTTTAATATTTCATCACTATGTGTAATGCGTGCAAGATGTTTTAAGTAGATAAGTTTTATCTAGTTATAAGTTCCCGTCTAAGTTTTCACCAGGAATGATTGTTGAATTTTACCAAACATTTATTGTTTGACTTCATCAAAATGTCATACGGTTTTCTCTTTTAACCTAATTATATAGTGAATTATATTAACAGATTTCTTAATGTTGGACTGTCTTTGCATTCTCAGAACTATCTTAATCATGGTGATTTACTTATCAAATCTGCTATTATATTTGATTTGTGAATATTTACTTTGAATTTTGTCTTTTTTTTTTTATAAGTACTGTTGGTTCATGGCTCTGTTTTATTGTGTACTACTCTAGGGTTTTGCTAGCTTTGTAAAATAAATTCAGAAGTTTCTCATCTTTTAGTGTGCTTTGAAACAGTGTAAAAAACAGAGGAATTAGCCATTTCTTGAAGGTTTGTTGAACTCGGTCAAAACACCAGCCCTTTTGTGGAGGGATGATCTTTGACTGTCTTTTCTTTTATTTCTAAAAAATGTGTAATATTTAATATATATATGTATATATATATGAAAATAAACGTAACATATAAGCAAGTTATGAAGCAGAATAATAAAACAAACACCTATGAACTCATCACCCAAATAAAGAAATAAAGCATTCCCAATACTGTATGCCATTCTCCAGGTACATCCTCCTCACTTCTCTCCCCCAAAGAGAACCATCATCCTGAATTTTACGGTTGTCATTTCCTTGCTTTTTGTTTTAATAATTTTTCACATATATATGTATATGTAAATAATGTAGCCCTGGCCAGTTGGCTTAGTTGGTTAGAACATCATCCTCATCAGCCAATTTTGTTGGTTTAATCCCCATTCAGAGCACATATAAGAATCAACCAATGAATGCATAAATAAATGGAACAAGTCGATGTTTCTCTCTTTCTCTCTCTCTTTCTCTGTCTCTCCCAAAAAATAAATAAATAAGTGAATGAATGAATGAAGTGTTTGGTTTTGTGTTCTATAAATACAGTATTCATTAGATTTTGAATTATGCATGATGATGCATGTAGTTATGGATCACTCATTTTCACTGCTACATAGTATTTTATTCTTCTATGTAACATGCCATCTTTTTTCCTGTTGATAATTGAGTTCTTTCCAGGGCTCTTTTATTTCTATTTTAAACAATGCTGCTATGAACATTTTGGAACATATCTCTTCATATACTAGTATGTGTGTAAAGATTCCTTTCAAGCAGTGGTTCTTAACCTTCCTAATGCCGCGACCCTTTAATACAGTTCCTCATGTTGTGGTGACCCCCAACCATAAAATTATTTTTGTTGCTACTTCATAACTGTAATTTTGCTACTGTTATGAACCGTAATGTAAATATCTGATATGCAGGATGCATTTTCATTGTTTGCGACCCACAGGTTGAAAACCGCTGCTTTAGGGTTTATACTTAGGAATTGAGTTACTGAGTCATAGAGTATGTGTTTAACTCTACAAGGTAATGTCAAATTTATTTCTAAAGTGGCTGTATTAGTTTTTGCCTCCACTAGCAGTACATAGGGGTTCTCAATGACCTATCTCCTTATCAATATTTGGCATTGTCACACAAGTTAATTTTTGATGCTATAATAGGTATGTAGTGCTATTGGTGTGTGTTATTTGACATTGCCCTGAATTATTGTTACACTGTAACTTGTATATGTATACAAGATATTCATGTGTAACTAATGTTATAAAGCAGCTCAGCTACATTAGAGAGAAGTGTGGTTGGCATATTGTGAGAGGCTCAAACAAAATTTTATTTGCCACTTTTTAAGAAGAATTACTTGCCAAGAAACTATTGGATATTTTCCTTGAAAAAACCTTATTTGCTGACTCAGAATATTTATAAATGTATTTACTTTAGCTTAGAAAGTTAATATGAACTGACAAAAAAAATGCTAAAATTTCAACACAGGCATATTTAAGGGACAGAATGAGTAATTGATGTAAAAGACCAAGTGGTTTGTAGTACAATATACTGAAATCTCCCCACCTATGATTTTTTTTCCTATTTCTACATTGCACCAAAATAAGCAACTCTCAATTAAATTCAACAATTGTGTGTTGAGTGCTATTTTGTGTATAAGGTTTGTGCTAAGTGTCGTGGGATTCACACGGAGGCGAGACCCTTCATTTGTGCTCTAAAGGTGGGCACTACCAATAGGTTAAGTAAGCTAAGACATGAACTACCTTGATAAATTCGTCACTCTCTATTGTGAGGCTCAGGAACACCCGTATGGAGGAAAGAACATTTAAGATAGGATTAAAGATGGATAGTGAAGGAAGCCATTCCAAGTCTCAGAAACCATATGAATAAAGAAAGATATTCAGTTGGGAAGGTAAGGGCATATTTAGACAATGGTAAATGATACCTTTTCTCTCTTTTGGCCAGAACATGTACATGTAGTGAGAGATAATGCAAGCAAGATGGCTGGGGGACATATTGTACACAGTACAATTCCAGCCTAGGAAAAGGATGGAGGCTTTCTTTGTGGCCAAATATACCAATTTCTGTAAATGTCCCATGGAAGCTTGTAAAGATATACTTTACATTTTATTATAAACTAGAGGCCCAGTGCACGAAATTCATGCATGGGGTGGGGGGGAAGTGTCCCTCAGTCCGGCCTGCACTCTCTCCAATCCAGGACCCCTCAAGGGATGTCCGACTGCCGGTTTAGGCCAGGCCTAAACCGGCAGTCGGACATCCCTCTCACAATCTGGGACCACTGTCTCCTATCCACTTGCCTGCCTGTCTGATTGCCCCTAACCCCTCTTCCTGCCTGCCTGATTGCCCCTAATCACTTCTGCCTGCTGGCCAGATACCCCTAACTGCTCTCCCCTGCCAGCCTAATCGCCCTAACTGCTCTTCCCTACCGGCCTGATCCCCCTAACTCTCTCCCCTACCAGCCGAATCCCCCTAACTGCTCTCCCCTGCCAGCCTGATCACCCCTAACTACCTCTGCCTCGGCCCCACCACCATGGCTTTGTCCGGAAGGACGTCCGGAAGGTTGTCCGGAAGATGTCTGGTCTAATTAGCATATTACCCTTTTATTAGTATAGATATAGATGTATATAATATGTGTGCATTCTTCCCTGTCATTATATCATTCCTTTCTTCTGTGGATACGTTTTCATATTTCTTAGGTCTACTGGAAGTCAATAAAACTAAATGACTTCTTAAATATGTTTCAACTTACTATTTTCTTAATCTCAGAGTGACCACTAAAGTACAGATACATATCACGAACCCCTGTAATGTCATAAGTAGAGGGGAGAAGACCCACGGTTTTGAGACACACAGGTCTGAGCTTGGACCTCCATTCTGCACGTCCTTACTTGGGCAGGCTAAGTGACTTCTCTAAGCATCATTCTCTTCATCTTTAAAATGGGGAGGATTGTGTCAACATCATAGAGTTTTAGTGAAGATTAAGGAGGTAATTTCCATAAAGTGTTTGTTGCATAGCAGATGCTCCATGTATAAAGCTATTTGATCTCTCAAGCCTAATGGAGGATGTCTCAGGCCAGAGAAATTGTGAAAGCTACAAGGAGTTATTGTCAAATTATAACAGAATATAAAGTGAGATGAGTGAGAGAGAATGAGGGAAGCATCCATGAGAACAGGACAAAAATTAGGAGATACTAAAAAAAGGTTTATAGTCCTTTAGGCTTTTAGGCATTTAGGCTTTTATATATATAGATGCCTTCATTCTAAAAAACAGTGAATGTAATGTAGAAGATAACAAGTAAGGGAGAAAAAATGGAGCAAAGCGAAAACTTGAGATATGAAAAATAAGATAGGAAAGTCCTACTGAGTATGGGTCAGAAAATCTACTCAGAGCTTCATAGCAGCCAGAGAAAATAAGAGAATACAATCAAATATATGATTCATAGGTTTTTTTTTTTTTTAAAAAAAAGCTTATTTATTTGGATGTAGTATTGAGCTAAATACTTTGGAGGAACATATACAAAGAGGATAAATGATATTGGTTCTTTGACTCAAGAAGTCAGTGCCACTAAATGAAGACAAATAATATACTATCTAGCACCAGTAGAGCACTTCTTATATGCCAAGCCCTATCCCAGCCCATGTAATCATGGCACAGGAACACCATATAGCAGATACAGCTGCTTACATTAGTCCTTTGTTACTCACAATAACCCTGTGAGGTATTGGCCAGGAAGACATTGTTTTTCCATGAAGAAAGCAAGGTTATATAGCTAACTAGAGGCCCGGTGCATAGATTCATGCACATTAAAAGGAAATTAATTAGAAGGTGGATGGCGGGGCGGTGCTGGGGCTTGAAGGGTGTCTGTGGAGTGAGTGGGGTCCCTCCAGCAGGTGGGGGTCTCTTGGCCTGGCCTGCAGGGATCGGGCCCAAACCGGCAGTCCGACATCCCCTGAGGGGTCCCGGAGTGTGAGAGGGCACTCTGCAAAGTTGCTGTTGCTCAGCAGCTCCTGTATTGAGCATCTGCCCCCTGGTGATCACTGCACATCATACCTACCGGCCGGTCAGCCAGTCAGCCAGTCACTTAGCCTTTTATATATGTACTAGAGGCCTGTTGCATGAAGAGATTCGTGCAATAGGCCTTCCCTTCCCTTGGCTGCTGGCACCAGTTTTCCTCTGGCACCCGGGACCCAGGCCTTCGCTCTGGCTGGGCTCCGGCCAGAGCCTCCCCACTTTCCCCCCGCAGCTGTCAGGCTTTGCGGCTCCACTGATCCAGGGGCCGTGAGGCCTCGCGGCTCCGCTGATCTCAGAGCCGTGAGGCCTCGCTGCTTGGCTGGCTTTGGGGCTGTTTGCTTCACTCCACCGCTTGGAGACTATGTATGCAAATTAACTGCCATCTTCGTTGGCGGTTAATTTTCATATCGCCCTGATTAGCCAATGGGAAGCATAACAAAGGTACCGTAAATTACCCTTTTTGTCTTTTATTAGATAGGACTAGAGGTCCAGTTCACGAATTCATGCATGGGTGGCGTCCAGCTGGCCCAGCCCCAACGGGGCCATGGGGATTGGCTGGTGGGCCCCACCCCTGATTTGGGTTGGAGTGCCGATTGGGGGTGGGGCCGGCCATGGGGAGGGGCTGTGAGTGGTGGGCTGGCCTGCCCCACCCCCAAATGGGGTGGGGGGTGCTGATCAGGGGCCAGCAGCCTGGGGGAGGGGCCATGGGTGGTTGGCCACCCAGCCCCGCCCCCTATTGGGGTGGGAGGGTGCGATCAGGGGCAGGCTGGCTGGGGGGAGGGGCTGCAGGCCTGTTATGGTGGGGCGGGATGATCAGGGGCGGAGCTGGCCGGGGGGTGGGGGGGAAGGGAAAGGGAGTTTGGTTGGGAGAGTCCCATCAGGGCAGGTTGGCGGGGGGAGGGGCCGAGATGTTGGCTGGCCAGCCCCACCCCCTGATCGGGCGGTTCACTGGCCATAGTGGGTGTCATAGTGACTGGTCATTATAGTCATTATGGCCATTACAGTCGCTGGCTTTTTATACATAGAGATAGATAATTGGTGAACCCAATATATAAATCCAGGTTTTTCAGAAAAAAACTTTTTATTACTTCATGATTGTGGGGGGGGGGGAATATGGTGATGGAAATGTGGATATTTAGAATCTTAGAATCTTGAGATTTTTGGCTCTAGGATCTTAAGCTGAGTTCATGGGAGGTGTCTGCTCCTAGGCCCACCACTAACTACGTGGTGATGGGCAGGCCCCTCTTCTGGGAGCTGCAGTGTCTTCATTGGGGAATAAGGAAGAGGATGACTGGTCAGGGAAGATTCATTCCAGCTGGGACAGCCTGTACATCTCTGGGTTCTGTGGCTCCAGGCAGCTTCCCAGACTATACTCCAGGGCGTTCCTACTCATTTTCGCATTAGCAGTTGCTCTGTGTACAGGCTGGCCACACCTCTGTGGGCCATTTAACCTTCACCGTTGGGCCAGCCTGCTGGGGCCCAGGCTTTCAGATCCCATCGTGCAGTCTGAGAGAAGCCAGAATTCCACTGAGCCCAAGGTACCCCACAGGGTGTTTCCCGGGCATTAGCAGATAGGCATTTATTGTTACTGATCGATACTTTGCCCTGCATAGATCTTCTGAGGAAGAGTCACAGTAGGAAGTGCCTGAAGTTGGATCCAGACCTGGTGAACAACTCACTTTCTTTCTTTCATTGTTAAGCCTCTTCTGAGCCCAGAGATCCCACGTCCACGCTGTGTATTCTTACAGGTTGGCCATGTCTCTGTGGGTCTCCCAGTGAGGGGGTGGGGAACAGGATGTTGCATCTTAGTTTACTGAGCCCAAGTAAATAAACCCTGTCCTGAGCTTTAGTTTTCAGGTTTGTTCCTGGTATCCCTTTGCCTAAAAGTTTCTGTGTCGAATAAAACCAAAATGTTTAGCAAATCCCCCAAAATTCCTTATTTAATGGGAGAGAGAGAGAGAGAGAGAGAGAGAGAGAGAGAGAGAGAGATCCCTGAGCTTATATTTCAAAATGTGATTTCCATGTTCCCGTTGCATTAAGGCAAGTTTGCCTCACCAACTCCCCAGATGTCTGGTGTGCTTCCCTAAAAATGCCTGCATTTAGCCCCTGGAATGCATTTTAAGTACCTACTGTGGACAGTATTCTCCTCTGAGCCATGAGGGGATAGAGTAGGAGTGAGACTGGAGCCCCTCTAATTTAGTAGTAAAGGTTGCTTTGGGATAGGTAGGAGATTTCGGCTTTAGCCTGGGACAAGCTTTTCAAGGTGCCGGTGAGCTCTACACTGCGATTCTGCACCTCTGTGCAGCCCTCCCTCAGGACCAGGGCAGGCCAGAACAGCCTTGGCAATTTCTCTGTGATTGTGTTTTTTTTTCTTCCAGCATCTCTGAAGACAGTTTTTCATTTGCCAAGCCGAAACTGCCCTCCTAAAATTGTCTTTTAGCCCCAGCTGGTTTGGTTCAGTGGATAGAGTGTTGGCCTGCGGACTGTAGGGTGCCGGGTTCGATTCCAGTCAAGGGCACGTGCCAGGATTTCGGGCTCTATCCCGGGGGGGGGGGGAGGGCGGGGCATGCAGGAGGCAGCCAATCATAATTGATATCTCTCCCTCTCCCTTCCTCTCTGAAATCAATAAAAATATATTACTTTAAATTGTCTTTTATTATGAAAATAGTTAATGTTTATTTTTGAGAGAGGCAGAAACAGAGAGAAAGAGATTGCAGAGAGATATTTAGAATAACATAACAAAGAAAATAAAATCCCAGCGTAAACTTACTACTATTAATATTTTGGATTTACAAAAGTTGTTTGCCTGTGATTATTCATCCTCACTCCTGGCCAATTATGTGACTTTCAGTTGCAGGGTGGGGGTGGGGGGTGAATAACTGTTACACGAGAGCAGTTTTCCTGTGTCATCAAACAGCTGTCACAGCCTTGGTTGTGGTGACTGCGTGGCTGCAGTTGCACCCGTCAGGCAGTTGCTATTTTCCCCATTTCCTTCAACCCCGTCGTTAAGGTGGTAGCTGTAGCATGGTAGCCACGCCAGAGTGTGCAGCTCATGGCTGGCGCTGGGCTAGGTCTGGGCATAAAGAGAGAAAAGGCACCGCGCTGCTTGCCCCCAGGGAGAGGTGTGGAGCGCTGGCCCAGGGCGTATATCCTGTCTACTGTGACACTTAATATTAGGAGCTGTCTGCTCATAGCACAGCAGAGTCTGAAAGGGCTGCTGAGTCATCTAATACCAAGTCATATTTAATATAATCTATGAGTTATGTATGTTTTGTTGTTGACCAAATCTGAAAAGTGGCCTTGGTGTGGGAGTGGGGAGAAAGCTCCTGAGGAGTAGCTGACTCTTGAGCTGCTTCTTGAAGGAGAAAGTGACGTGGAGGAAGGAGGGAGGGACATTCCAGGAAAGGCAAACAATGCCAGGAGAGGGGGCTTGGCAGCGTTGGGTTCATGCCAGGGCTTTGTTCTGGCCGAGTTTAGGATGCCTCAAGAGTATTAACAGGAGTTGAGCTGAACACGTAGGTGTGCAGGGAACACATCCTGAGAGGCCTCTGATGCACCCCAAGGAGAGTAACTTCATCCCAGAGACCTGGTGAAGCCCTACGCCTTACAGACAGAGGCCTGAGCTCAGCAGACATGCCCTTCGAGAACACTCACTGTGGCACCTGCAGGGGGGACAACAGACTTGAGGGTTTCTGGGAAGAGTCAGTAGGTGAGGACTCCCAGCCTCCTGGACACTAGGTGCTCAGGGTGTGTTGCATCTGAAAGAGGCTGTTACAAGACTCAAGGAAGGATGCTGAGGGCAGTGGCGTGAGAATAGAAGGGAGGGGTCCTATTAGAAAGACATTTAGAAAGGGACATGATGAGGTTTACTGATTTTACAGCCAAGGATCAGTGCATAGCCCTGAGCAAAAAGTAGAATGTAGCTTTTGGAAAGGTGTTTGACTTTAGGAACCAATTAGCCAATGGAGTGTTTCTATTCCTTTCAAAACTCTAATCTGTGCTTTGTGAATTACTAGTATATGCTTTGGGTCTATTCAATGAATCCCTTCTTCCCTCAAAAAAAAAAAAGCACCTGTGGATTAAGTACCATACTGTTTTCATGTAAAAATATTTCCTCAAATCCTCTACTAGTATATACATGAGTTACTCTCTAGGGAATAGATCATCTAATTTCCCCTCTACAGTGTTCTCCATTCACATGCCCTACATTGCTTACGGGTAGCTTATGAACCTACTGCTTCTGCAGGATTATGACCTATAATAAATGTCAGTGTGAGTTCTGACTGATTTCCTGCAGTCTCATTACTTGTGACTTCATTTAGTAACTTGATACTAATTGTGTCACTTCGATTACCTTTCATTATCACCCTATTCCCAGCACCTTCTGGAGTACCTGGAGCAAGTAAGGTGCCTAATAAATGTCTGTTGAATGAAGGGGGACTTTCAGTCCTTTAAAAATGAAATTTTGGAGAGGTTGGAAAGAACTCTTGCAGTTCGGGTACATAACTGAAGAGGTGAATTCTTGGGAAAGGAGCACAGACCTGGTCAAATGCTCTCTTTATCCCAGCACCTTGGCATATGCTGGGCGCTCAGTGAGTATTTGCTGACAGACCAACCCTGCTGTCGCAGTGTCTCATGGTGAGCCACTGCTCTTAGTTCAAGCCTGTGCCTTCAACAGTAAGGCAGCCTTTCCTGTATGCACTCAGCCTCCAATGAGCGCCTACCGTATGCAAACACAATAGCAAACATACATTCACGGAGTTCTTGGATACCAAAGAGCTTTTTCATTTTGAACTTTGCAAACCACCTTGGTAGACACCACCATCCCTTTTTCAGATGATCGAAATGTGGTTTGGAAACACCAAGTACTCATCCGAGAGGGTGCAGAGGGGAAGCTGGCTCTCTCACCTGCATCCACCTGGTTCAAAAACTGGCTTCTGGATCTCCTTTCACCAAGAAAGTAAGCTGAGGTGACTGTGAAGTGGGGTGTCAGATGTCAAAAGGTTTTAATCCTACCTCCGTGCTCTTCTGCTGTGCGGCCCTGGGCAGGTCCTTCCCCCCTCTGAGCCTCAGTTGGTAGTGCCCAGGTGAGAGATGATGAACTGAAGGGCACAGAACAGATGGAGAGGTGCAGCTAGACACAAGGATTTTAAGGAGAATATCACCTGGACATGATGATTGATGCAAGGTAAGGCAGGAAAGAGAGGCTTAAAACTATAGCCATTTATTATTATTCTCGAGTCTACAGGTCAGCTGGGGTGGTTCTGCCCATCTGGGCCGTGCGTGGTGGGCCTTGGCTGGCTGATCTGAGGGAGCTTCACACACATGTCTGGCAGTTGTTGGCGATCCACCAGGGTGACAAGGGTGAATGGACCACACATCCTCCGCCCGGCTAGCCCAGGCTTGTTCACGTGACAGTGTTGTAATTCCAAGATGGTGAGCAGACACATGCAAGGCCTTCAAGGGGTGAGGAGATGGACTCCATCTCTCCCTGGGGGAGCTGCAGCGTCACATTGCCACTGTGTAGGCCTGGATGCCAGTGCAGCCACCCGGACTGCCTGACGCTGACATCATCCATTTCTCTCAAGACCCTAGAATAGCTTCAGACCAAGCCAGCCGGGCAGAGCTGCATACCTGGGCCATACACTAAGGCCCTCCTTAGAAGCAGCTCCACTAGCGGGCCTGTAGCGATGCGTCAGCCCAAACACGGGGAAGTTATGGGAAAGCGGACTCTGCACTCCTTGTCCCGTCCGCTCCCAGCTTGTTGTCGAAGACTTTGTCCATTTTAGCAGGCGGCGGGCGGGACTCCTCTTGTCTCTGTGCTAGGTTTACCAGCGCTTCTCTAGAGCTGGGCTGGTTTTTAATCTTACAGATCTGTGACTCATGCAACTAATGGATTTCGCTCTTTAACTTGTCTACTAGAAAGCTTAAAGCCGAATATGTGATTCACAGCTAACAAATAGGAGGACCTCTTGACATATATTTTGGTACTGACTTCACTTTAGGCTTCATGTTATTCTTCCTTTTAACAGATCTCCTTTCTACTTAATTTTTGTTTGATTGCACTGTATATTTTTAAAAGCTGTAAGTTTTTAATATAGTAGGTGATAAATAAAATTACTAAGTGAATGAGCAAGTAGAGTGTCTTTAAATACTCAGAAATGTACTGAAAGTTAGGGTACTTTTTGTTTATTTGGTTATATTTAATAAATTGTATTGGAAGTCCTACATGGAGCCAAACTTCAAACCTGGAAACCGTATCTTCTAGAAAGATTTTTATTTTAGAAATAAAATTACCCTTCTTACCACTAGAGGACACTCCCTTGTTACCATCTCTAAGGTGGAGCTAGCTGTAGGTGTATGGACTATGTGGAGGACTGTGGTACATTTATGGATGGCCCCCTAAGGTATAAAACATGTCTCTTTTAGATAGGAGTGGATGTACAAATATTTGACAATGGAATGAAAAAGGTTGAGAGGGAGGTATCACTGTATATGGCCTAGCTAGCCCCTGCCAGCTCCAGGCTTACAGTCCAGTTCCGTGGTTTACAAACCTTCCTAAAAGCAGTTTTCAGTGGCCATAAGCAAAATATGAAAATGAAGACTATTATAGAGAAGCTTACATGAAACTAGATATATTCTTTTAAAAAATATATTTTTATTGATTTCAGAGAGAAAGGGAAAAGGAGAGAAAGATAGAAACATCAGTGATGAGAGAGGATGATCAATCGCTTGCCTCCTGCATGTCCCACATTAGGGATCGAGCCCACAGCTCAGGTATACGCCCTGACCGGAAATCAAACTGACCTTTTCACAGATCAACGCTCAACCACTGAACCACGCCGACTGGGCAATATATTCACTTTTTAAAATTCTCTTTTATTTATGCAATGATAGAGTAGATACATCTACTATCTATTGAAAACAACACAAATGTATTTTTTTGTTGTTGTTTAAAAAAAGTTCTTACTTGACAAAAAAAAGGGAACAAATCTATAGAGTCTTCAAAGTCTTTTGGGGAATTAAAAAATTTTGGCCTACAAAACCCATAATTCTGAAAACTTATAGCTGAGTGAAAGAGGGAACCAATACAAAAATATTTAGTATAATCCTTCTCAATACATTTGTATGACCAAGCCCTTAACAGAAAATATTATCTCATTTCATCTGCAGTTCAATCATGCTTTTTAAAAGTTGGTTTTGGGTAAATTAATCTAAGACATAGTCTCCTTCCTCCCCTCTGTCTAGGAATTCTGGATCTAGCCTTTGAGAAAGTTAGAATGCTTGGACCTCAGTAATTACATGCCTCTGTGATGTTCTTAGCTTGATGGAGATCAAAAGATGATACAATGAATTAAAAATCTACTCCTGCCTTTGTTTTATTTTAAAGCTGTTGTTAAGGACACTTTCTCGTACAGTACACAGTAGACCTTAAAATTCCACATAAGGAAGTCTTGGGATCCTTTCTAATGACCTGTAGGTCTGTTTTTTCTCTTTTCAGATAACGAGATAACTTGACACATTATCTTTTTTTGCCTTGGATGCCAATGGCCTCAAATTCAGATTTTATATTCAATCAGAACAACTTTGTTTACCCTTACGACTAATATATTTTCAGTTTCCTGGTTTCCTCTATTTTTATGAACCTTATAATATCCAAAGCCTATGTTGGAGTTTTAAAAAATAGAATTATTTTTATAATTAATGCTATTTTTTGGAAAATAATGAATTATTCAACACAAACTACAAATGCCTCAGAGTATGTTCCAGGACTGTCCTACCAAAAACCTTTAGTATTCTCTCATCCAAAATTATTTCACTTGTTTAAGCCTTGTTTTCTGGACTAGAATGTAATCCCTTTGTTTTACATATCCTTTTAAATTCCTCATAGTTTCCAGATCAGTACCGGGACATAAGTAATGGTGATGAGTACTTGCTGA
Organism: Myotis daubentonii; assembly: GCF_963259705.1. Classification (NCBI taxonomy): domain Eukaryota; kingdom Metazoa; phylum Chordata; class Mammalia; order Chiroptera; family Vespertilionidae; genus Myotis; species Myotis daubentonii. Next base: position 112,916,499 of record NC_081840.1, on the reverse strand, counting down.
TTGACTAGACCACTGTTTTGCATGTTCTGGGGATAGACGAGGTGCAAGGAAATAGACAGGAGGCAGGATATTCACCTGTCTAATCCTTGACTTCTCAAATGTTAAACATGCTGGCTAAGGTCACTAACGTTCTGGGACTTACACTTGCTAAGTAGGACAGGCCACTGGGGAAGGTGATGAAGGACAATTTCCAGATTCACAGAGGTGAAAATAAATGTGGTATAGTGGAGGAGCTTACAAGATGGAGAAATCCTTTGTAAACTGCAAAGTGTTGTGAAATTCTTTCTCTGGTTTACAACTCCTTGGCTTTACTAAACGTTCACTCCATGCCCCTGATGTAGTTCGGAGGATCCTCTCTCGATATTTAGGAAACCCAGTGTGGATTGGTGCACCTTGTGAGCTGCGGTGTGGCCTGCAGGTGGTCATCTGGGCAGTGGTGCAATTGGCACCACCATCTGGCTGAGCATGCTTTAATTTAATAATTAAATTCAGTTAAGTCAATTAAAGGTTGAATTATTAAACTCTGAGTATCATATACATGTGTTTTTTTCTAGTATATTCTTAAGTATACAGTGGATAATAGCCGAAGGAGAACAAATAGACAGATATTTGATAAATTGAGTAATATAAAGAAAGCACTTGGTTAAAGTTACATTATGATACTAATGTTTTCTAGTGAAGTAATTATGACCACTTTAGTGACATTTGATGTTGCCTTTGCATATATTGATTTAATTTGGGGCTCTGGATTGCATTGACCTTTTTCTTATGAAAGTAGTGGTAATTATTTTCTTAGTTTAGATAATTTGAGATAAATAATTATAAATTGGTTCAAAGGCAGTGTGGGGCTGGGGTAGCCAGGGCTGGTCATGGACTGAATTTAGGTAAGGGAATTTTATTACCTTATTTCTTTTGTATCCTTCCTAAGATCTGGCTCTTTAGGTGCCCCCCACTTATTGTTAACTTGCTGGAGGCCCGCTGGCATTTGAGAGAGCTCCTGGTGGAGCTGGCTGCCCTGGGGGGCCCACCTGTCCTCATGGTGAGCTGCCTGTGGCAAGCCTCTGGAGGTTCTGATGAGAAGAGGGATTAGAAATACCTTTGCGTAAACAAGTCTCCAGAAAAGGGAGAGAATATAAGTGAAAAATAATAATAATTCAATGGTCTAGAGTCACTTTCTTAGCTTAGCACAGTGCAGAAGTTTTGTTATTTTATTTCAGTACTTTCATTCTGCTTGGAGAAAGGCGCCTCCGCACCCTGAAGGGGGATTGTACTCTGTTGGGCAGTGGCCGCCTCCCATCCAGGCACCCCTCCACTTAGTCCCATAGCTCTGCTGACCCTCAGCCTGGGTTTCTACTTTCCATTCACAGATTTTAGAGTATCTGAGTCGCCGTGATTGGAAGGTAAAGCAATAGCAGTGAAAGACACTAATTTTACAGAGAAATGGAAAACCCAGCTAGTAACTACAACTGCCCAATTCTGTGTACAGTAGTTTTCTATTGCTGTGTCACACTTTAACACAGACTTGGTGGCTGAAAACAGATGTATTATGTCGTAGTTTCTTGGTATACCAGAATCTATAATAATAAAAGTGTAATATGCTAATTAGACCAGATGTCCTTCCAGATGAAGCCAGGGCTGCGAGGGAAGCCTGGGTCCTGGGTGCTGGAGGGAAGCCGATGCCAGCAGCCAGGGGAAGGAAGGTCTACTCTTGAACGAATTTAGTGCATCGGGCCTCTAGTATATTATATTAATACATATATATTAGGTATTACATCATCGTTTCTGTAGGTCTGAAATCTGGGCACTACTAGGTTTTCTGATCAGGGTTTCCTTGGGCTGAAATCAAGGTGTCCCCGGGGCTGTCCTCCTCATCCAGAGCTCAGGATGATCTTCCCTGGTGCTGGCAGAATTTATTTCTGAGGTCCCATTTCCTTGTTGGCTCTGAGCTCTTGGAGACCACCCACATTTCTTGCCATGTGACCTCTTCATCTTCAAACCAGAAACAGTGTGGCAAATCCTTCTTGTAACCAGCCAGGGAAAACTCCAAGCCTTTAAAAGTCTCAGTGGTTAGATTGGCCACCCAGGTAATCGCCCTGTCTCAAAGTCATCTGTTCCACTTGACATTACCTAACCATGGGAGTAAAATCCATCTCATTGGCAGTCCTGGCGGCTGTCCAGCATGGGGATCATCTGAGAATTCTGCCTGCCACACTGTTCTTTTGCAGCCAAAGGGAAACTGCTCATCCGAAGACGAGCATCAGGCCTACCCTGGGGCCCGGGGGGATGCAGGATGCACACAAGCCCTCTCTGCCGCTTTACAGCTTGCAAAGCATGTCCACGGCTGTGACCCCATTTCTCCTAAAAAACAGAAGCTCTACCACCTTTTCATTCATATGTGAGGAAACTGCAGCTCAAAGAGGTTAAAAGATTAACCCCAGATGACACACCCAGTGACTTGGAGCTGGGACTTGTGACTCAGAATGAGACCCTCTGGCTCTAAGACCAGAATTTTCTCTGTGGCATGTCTCTCCCTCAAGAATCTTATCCTTGGGAAGACCAAACAAGACACAGAAAACAGATGAAGATCAAGGAAGAAATATATAGTGGTGTTTTTTAATGCAGCTTAAGTTCAAGAGCAGTGTGGGGCTGGGGTAGCTGGGGATGCTTGATGGGCACTGGACACAGGTATGCAGAGGGGAAAAGGAGGGGCAGGCTAGGGGACAAGTTGAGCAAAGGCAGGAACATGCAGCGTGTGTTGTGGGAGCAGGAGCGGGATGCCTGTCAAAGGGGTAATGACCTGTCTGAGAGACCAAGGAGTTTGCTGTCGGGTATTAGACTTTAAGGAATTGTGCTTTTTAGCTGGAGGGTGTTTTAAAATAGCAGTGTTTATATGGGGAGTTGGTGGTTCACATAACCTCTCATCCACTCAGCAATTCAATGCCTGACTATATGCCCTAGGCCCATTAATAGATCATGAAATCAATTTATTGGTTGTGAACAGCAGTTAAACTATAGAATAGAATGGGATGGAATATATTAAAGGACAGAGGATTCAATAAGGATCATTAGTATTAGTTCTTGAAACAGTTCCATTTTGTGTGTGTACATATTTTGTGTTTTGTATACTGTGATTTGTATTTTGTACGGTACACAGTATACTGTGATATAAAATATATTTCTTACTCTGGGTTGCTGTCAAAAGGTTTGAAAAATGCTTCCCAGAGAAAGTCTTGCATATGTGTACACAGGAACGAGTGCAGTGATGTCGCCAGTGCCGGCAGCACTGCCCTTAATCACCAGCAATTGGGAACACCCTCGATGTTCATCCAGAGAATAGATAAGTAAGCTGTGGGCTGTGCATGTAATGAAGTCCCAACTAGCAGTTCAAAAAAGAAACTAAAGTCACATGAATCACCATGGACAAAAAAACAAAGATGAAAGAAAAAATTGTTTCTGAATTATACATGTACTAGAGGCCCGGTGCACAAAAATTTGTGCACTCTGGGGTAGGGGGTCCCTCAGCTCGGCCTGTGCCCTCTCACAGTCTGGGACCCCTCGGGGGGTGACCATTTGCTGGCTTAGGCCTGCTCCCCGGGGGATTGGGCCTAAGATGGCAATCAGACATCCCTCTGGCAGCCCGGCAGCCCTCGGGAGATGTCCATTTGCCAGCGGGGAGCAGGCCTAAACTGCAGTCAGACATCCTTAGTGCTGCTGAGGAGGCAGGAGGGGCTCCCACCACCACCGCTGTACTGGCAGCCATCAGCCTGGCTTGTGGCTGAGCAGAGCTGCCCACTGTGAGAGCGCACTGACCACCAGAGGGCAGCTCCTGCATTGAGCATCTGCCCCCTGGTGGTCAGTGTGTGTCATAGTGACCAGTCATTCCCAGTCTTTCTGCTGTTAGGGTCAGTTTGCATATTACCCTTTTACTATATAGGATAGAGACCTGGTGCATGGGTGAGGGCCGGCTGGTTTGCCCTGAAGGGTGATCCGGATCAGGGTGGGGGTCCCGCTTGGGTGCCTGGCCAGCTTGGGTGAGGGGCTGATGGCTGTTTTCAGGCTGCCCGCACCCCCTTCAGGGTGGGGGTCCCCACTGGGGTGCCTGGCCAGCCTGGATGAGGGGCTGAGGGCTGTTTTCAGGCTGGTGGGCGACTGAAGCTCCCAGCCTCTTTTTTTTTTTTTTCTTTTTGTTTTATTCTGGGATTTATTTACCTTCTATAGCTGTCACTGGAGCTGAGAGCCCGCTCCAGCTCTGAGGCTGTTGCCTGCTGAAAGCAGGTATCTGGGTTTGTTTAGCTTCTATAATTGCAACATTGTTGCATCCGGAGCTCGGAGCTCAGAGCTGAGCGCAGCAGGCGGGGAACCTTGGCTTCCTCCATCACTGGAGCAAGCAAGCCTCCTGCTCTCTTCAGCTGCATGGGTGCTGGCTGCCATCTTTGTTGGCAGTTAATTTGCATATCCTGCTGATTAGCCAATGGGAAGGGTAGCAAAGTTACGGTTAATTACCATGTTTCTCTATTATTAGATAGGATTATATAAAATTTAAAACATACAAAACAATGAATTATTTATGGGTCTACAAATATTAGTAGGAGTATATACACACATGGCATTGATAACAGCAAACCAAGGATAGTGGTTATGGCTGGTGGAGCAGAGGGGGGAATGGGCCCAGGAGACAGCCTTTCACCTGCACTGGTTATGTTAAATCTGGGCAGTGGGAACTCGTGTTTTGTAGTACGGTTCCCTCTGTTTGTCTGCAGGCTTGAAGTGTTCCATAATACATGTATTTAGTAGAGCAGAATGGTACGGTAGTTCATGAGCCAGGCTGGGCAGAGACTGATTTGGAGACTTGCAGTGGTGTAGCTTTGAGCCATGCAGACCAGACGAGGTGACAGGAAGATGAGGCATCCCCACACAATGTCTGATGATGATGATGATGATGATGATGATGATGATAATAATAATAATAATAATACCTTGTGTTTTGGAAGGGCTTTTCAAAATAGAAAACTACTTCTACAGACGTCTTCTCATTTTATGGTCACAAAATAGATAGGGCATTTGTTTGTTATTATAACCCTCAGAAAAATGAAATTTAGAGAAAGTAAATGACTTGGTCAGACAAGACAGTAATGTGTGGTGAATGGGGGATTGAATCCGGTCCACTCATGGTTTTTTCACTCTTTCAAGACTGGCATGGGGGCCCACCTTTGGCCACAGCCCAAGTATCATTCTTTAAGTCTCTGTTTTTCTTGAATGTGCATCACAAGCACATGCCCACGTGATACATAGACTTTGATTGTGGAGGCATCCTCAACTCTCAAGAAGCTAGACCGTTGCTGTAACATCCTCCTGGCGCCCTTCCACCTTAGAGGTGCGGAGCAGGCCATGGCCTGGGCTTCCCTGCTGGTCCTGTGGCATGCCCCATGTGTGACAGATGGCACTACAAGGACTCTGAGGGGGAACACCTGGTAACTTCGTGCTGGCAGAGCTGCAGGAATGTCAGAGGGCAGCTGTTGGGGGAATGGAGCCTGGCACAACCTCTGCAAGAATGTTTGCGACCGGCCCATTTGTGGGAAGTGATGTTTAGACTGGGGCCAGATGTTTTCCTTAGGAAAAAAATTTCAACAGACCCAGACATCTTCCATATACTAAGAATGAACAAACAAAAAAAGTGGGTGTGTAGCAAGAAGGGACAAGTAATGTGAATGGTATTGTTCAGAAATGGTTTCACGACATAAATAATGGAAGAAAAGGCAAAAATCAAATGTTTGTAGGTCTAATGTGTGATAGGCTCCGTGTCAGGCTTGTATGAACATTATCTCATGTAATTTTCCCAACAACCCTACGAGGCAAGTGTCAGTACCCCTCAATTCAAAGACAAACAAGAGCCAAAACTTCAGCTTGTTTGCCCAGCATCACTGGGGCAAACCCTGTAGCCAGGATTGGAACTAGAGTTTCGCTTTGATGCTCAGTGTTTCCTCTATATTACACAGCAATAAAGTTGAAAGAGAAAAGAACAGACATTTATAAGCCAACACGTGGTTACCATGGAAAGAAGTAGATTTTGGAGGGCGTGGTGTCCTGGGCTAGGAGACCATTCGAGGTTTTTGGTGAGACAGCTGTCCAGGTGAATGCTGTTCTTGCATGTGCCATCCAGCATGCAGCGCACGATGGCAGAGAGCAAGAGGCTGCTGGCAGCCCCCAGGTGCCCTGCTGCCTGGGGCACAGCCATAGGGTCCTGCTGTCGCAGAAGCTGAGCAGTGACTTCTCTGTAGAGGGCAAGGAGAAGCCAGTCATCTGGCATCACAAGTCAAAATGCAGAACTCATTTTCCCATGGAGACCATGTCCTCCTTGATATTGGGTTCTGGCCTGCAGTGACAAAATCCTCCGGATTGCCTTTTCATGGGCAGGTCTGGGAGCCCGGTCACCATGTATAACATACATTCTATGGGAAATGTGTTCATAGTTTAGCTTGCAAATGGAAGTTTGGAATATAGCCTGCTCATAAATTGGAGGAATATTGAGCTTTGAGGTGTTAGGGGTCTGGTTTCCAATGCTGACCGCAGGAGGAGACGGGAGTGACACTTAGTGATTCGTAGGTACGAGGACTGTATGAGGCTGTGCTGGGGGCTGTGTGTGGGGGAGGGAGAACCGGACTCGCAGAGAGGTCAGTTAACTTTTTCAAGGGTGTACAGCTAGAGAGAATCGAGGTCTGAAGCTCAAATTCTTTCCAGGAGTCAGATCACATCTAGACCAAATGAAAAAGTCAGTGGAGGTCTCCTGCCTCTAGTTCTGTCCTCAGCCTTGTCCCTCGGCATCGTTAAGATAAAAGAACCCTCAGGAAAGCTTTGGGCAGCCTTTTAAAAACACACTGGGTCCCTGGAGAGACAGCAACACCCACAAGATGGGAATGCCCTTTCCCCCACTCACTGTCTCATCTCCCTTTCTCTCCTCTGTGTCTAGCTGGAAATTATTACTATCTAATCGGTGATAGCTCAGAGTCTAAGAGAGGAGGCCAATGGGAAGGGGGAAGGTGCTCAAGGACAGGAAGGACAAGAGAAGGTAATGAAGTGGGATGGATAGAAGTGAGCTCTGTGGTGATGCTGAGTGCACACAAAATAGAGTTGCCTTTTCCTGCCAGCTGCCTCCCTCTGCACCCACAGCCACCCACTGGATTGGTGGCTCTGCTTGCCCCCGTCTGTTTCCAAGCCTGCATGGATCTCTTTGAGCTGGGATTTCTACCCCTCTCTGAGCCAGCCTCTTCCTTCCCTAGCCCAGAAGGATCCAGCCTGACCCAGGTGTGAGCAGGTGATCCAGTCTTCCCGAATCAAAGCACTGCCCACGCTGCTGCAGGTGGAGACCTGAGGCCTCCTTTTTGGAGTCTCAGTGGCCTCCCTCGCATTGGCAGCAGACATGGGAAGGTGATGCTTCAGGCCCCTCATCCTCCTGCCTCTATTTCTCCAGCCAGCATTAACCCACTCCCTACAAAAGCTCAGTCTTGTGTGATATGCTGGAGCAGAAAGGGAAATAAGATATAGTCTGGGTCTGCTGGAGGATTGCACGAGAGAGGGCGGGTGGGACGTATTTTTATGCTAAGGAAGACACAGAGTGTTTGGGGGCAGAGATGAGTGAGTAGCTGAGTCTCCTTAGGATTAGGGAATTGAGAAGCCTTCTCTGAAGAGATGACATCTGAGCTGGGCATTAGAAGGAGGAAGCATTTGCCAGCTATGTAGTGCTGAACAGTTCCAATGTAGGAGTGAGTGGGGAGGGTAAGGTGTGAACAAAAGTAGTTTGGTGTTGCCGGAGCATAGAGGTCAGGGATGAGCTGAGTTTGGAAAGTCAGGTGACATTGTTCCTAAACTAAATGGTGGGCTCCTCTCTTTAATCAGATTGGGATGGGAAGCTACGTGGTGGTGCTCCCCTCTACACACAGGGAGATGCTGGAAAGGCACTGTGGGCAGAGAAGCCTGGAAGTCAGACACTGTTTATTTTAATAAGCAGTGTGGTTAGCGCGTTAGAAATTCAGAGAGCCTGAAATCGCACGTGTGTACACACAAGTCAGGAGGACGCATCCTTTACTGGTTCTTGTGTTTCCAGAGTCCTGTTAATAATTAACCGCACCTCTGCTGCACTGGAGAACATTCTCCCCTCCATTATTAGAGCAGGAGAACCCCGTCACCCCAAGGTCTGCTAGTTCAATACCCACGATTTGAAGATGATAGATATTGTTATACCCGTTCTACACACAGGAAACCGAGACCCAAAGAGGCCGAGAAACTTGCCCAAGGTGAGTGTAAGTAGCAGGGAAGCTTCGAGTCTGTTGGTATAGCTGCACATGTTGCTTTCGCTGGAGAGATGGCACAGCTTTGGGTGACCTTTTAGCCTCTCCTATCCCTTCAAGTTGGGATATGAGTCCTCTGTCCAACCATCACTATTTTTCTTTCCCAGCAAAAAGTTTAGGATTTTTTTGTTTTTTAAATCACAACCAGAATGGCCTTGAGGTATTCCTTGTTTGTGTTTTTGTTTCTTATGAGCATTCATTCCATCTTTTATTTTGATAAATCACTGAGTGATGAGTGAAACCTTGAAGCAACTCTGGTTTGAGGGGAGAGTGACCTTCCGCAAATGACAGGGCGTACGCCACCTCTCCGTGGGCAGACATGTCGTCAAAATCATGACATCACTGTGGTTTTCCTTCTTTCTCTTTTTTCTTCAAGTACAAATACAAGGTAATTTCCAAAGACTCTTTATCATGAACAAAGAAAAATCTTCCACCACATTCCCGAAGTAGCCATCAGTTCTCTGACCCAATTAATGCATTAAATATCCACCTTCTAGAACGTGATGTGGAAGCTTATTGCTAAGAGTTTTGTATTTTATAAACTGTGAGTTGCCATTCAGATTGTGCTTACTAATACTGGGTCCACAGGATCACACCAAGATACTTGGTTTTGTCCTGGCTGGTGTGACTCCATTGGTTGATTGTCGTCCCGTACACCAAAAGGTTGCCGATTCGAGTCCCCATCAGAGCACATACCCAGGTTTTGGGCTTGATCCCAGTAGGGGGCATGCAGGAGGCAGCCAGTTGATGGTGCTCTCACATGAATGTTTCTCTCTCCCTCTCTCAAAAAAGAAAAAAAATATATTTTTATTGTGTCATTACTCCAGATGGAGACACTTTCTGGGGCTCTGAATTTGAATGTTTCCTGGTGTAGAGGAGGCCTGGATTGATACTTGCTTGGACAGTGCCTTTCACACTCCGTTTGGCCAACCTGTTAGTGATGGATCCATTTTCTGCTTGTTCCTGTTGTGCATGTGGGGTGGGAACCCTGCAGGCTTCCTAGCTGGGGAAGGACGGTGCCCTGTTTGGGGAGCTCAGAGCGCAGCGAGGTGGAAGAGTGGTGGTGGTTTGCTGGGCCCTGGGTGACCCTGGCCCTCCCGGCTTGGTATGCTGTTGTCTAAGAGTTGCAGCCGGAGGGATGGGAGTGAAGGAAAGCAGCCAAGAAGCATTGAAGCCGCAGGCTTTAGGGAACAAAGCCGGGTGGGGCAAAGGGGAACTATTGCTAAACCAAAATATTTAACTAAATTTCACTTTTTTCTTTCAGTTCAAATTTCTTGCTTGCAAGTTTAGCTTTGAAGATGTTTATTTCCTTAATGTTCCAACAGTATTGTTCTTTTCATCTTGTTTTGGGGTGGAACAGACTATTTAGATTATTTCTAAATTACAGCATCACATTTCTCAGATTCCTTGGTGTGCTTTCGTCACAGGCCCTCTTTGGTGCTACCCAGAATCTCCTTTCTCCAACAGGCGAGAGCGCGTAAAAGTAGCCTGGCTAACACTGACAGGGTGGATCTTCAGTGTCTGGTATCTGTTTTGCAAATCTTCAGAGAATTGCTAAATAGGTTATATAAATTTACTAGGGGCCCAGTGCACAAATTCATGCACCTTGAAAGGAACTGTGGGCCGCGAGACTGCGGTGGGCACAGGGGTGCGTCTTGGCCCACCCTCCCCACCCCCACCCAGCCCCTCCCGCCGCAGCCCTCGGTCCCCTGTCTGCCAGCAGCCCTGCTCTGCCACTCCCATGCACTGACAGCGCCAGCCCTGCTCGCACCCTCTGATGGCACAGAGCGATTGGGGCTGCCATCCCTGATCACCCCTTAGGAGCAGGGGAAGGTAGAGAAGCCCTGAGGGGCAATTGGGGCCGGCAGCCGCCTCTCGCACCTGCTGATGGCACTGAGCAAGCGTTCGAGGCCAGCGCTGGGCACCAGCAGTGGGTGTGAGCAGCAGCTCTAGCCCTGGCAGCGGGTGGGAGCGCCGGGCAGGACTGTGGTATGCAGGAGCAAGGAAATTTCAGTAACCACCAGAGGCTCGCCCCGATGACAGTGACTGGTGCCCTGCCTGGGTCTGGCGCCTCCACTCACCTGCTCCCCCATCCCGCTGCAGCCGACGCACACCATGTTTTGCACTCTGCCACCTGCTGCCAATTCCCGCCATGTTCCACACACGCCCCCTGGTGGTCAGCACATGTCATAGCGACCAGTTGTTCAGTTGTTCCACTGTTCAGTCTATTTGCATATTAGTGTTTTATATGTATATATAGATAATAGATGCAGATTCTTCCAACTCATAGTACAGAATATTTATGTCAGTTCTTTCTATAGACAATGCACGCTGTAAAGAGCATGCTAAGAGAAGTTTTTATCTATATATATAAAAGGCTAATATGCAAAGTGTCCCCTTGGGAGTTCCACCAGGAGACCAGGAGTTCAATCGCTCGCTGTGATGTGCGCTGACCACCAGGAGCAGCATGGAACAAAGGGAGGCCCTGGTGGGCAGCCGGCAGCCAAGGAAGGGATACCCCACTGGCAGCCAGAAGGCCCCAACCGGCCCTGATTGCCAGCCAGGCCTAGACCCATGCATGAATTTGTGCACCGGGCCTTTAGTAAGGAGAATAAGATGTATAAAAGAAAAGCTTTTCACCAAAAATCATGTTTTCAGAGAACACACTGATTTCCCTTGAAAGCACAAGATGAGACACCCTCTGGTCCAACATTGTGCTCTGGTTTCTCTTGCATACTGCCCCCAAATCATTAGATGACACGGGTTTTAACAAGCTCCACACCACGTGTGAGAAGAGCCTCTTCCATCCATGGCCTCCCCAGGTGGGAGAGCACACTCCCTTCCCAGCCCCCAAGTTTGACTCCAATCCCCTAGGCTGTGTATGTGGTGCACTTCATCAGGGAACACCCCTGTGTCAGCCCCAAAGGGAGTGAGTTCAGGCTCCCCCTTGAATCGCTTTCCTTCTTTCCTCAGATACGTAGTGAGTGCCTGCTGGGAGTCAGATGCTGTCTGGGGCCCTGAGTCACCCAGATGAACAAACCATATTCAGGTCTTCAAAGTGCCCCAGCCTGTGGGGGAGAGGGAACAGGCTGAGCTGAGTAAGGAGGAAGGCAATTGAGAGAGGTAGGAGGGGCTGGGGGGGGGGGGGCGGGGGGGGGCAAGCCCCCCGCACAGTAAGGTTAGACCTGGAAGGACTGGTAAGAATTGGTCAGGTAGATGAGTGAGAAAGGCCTTCCAGGCCAGGAGAGCAAGAGCAAGAACCAAGGGCAGGAGGAACCCAGCTCATGATGTGTTTGGAAAATGACAATTACTCTTACACTACCTAGAATGAGGCCAGGGCTTGGCAAGTTCCATGATGGTCATTCAGCATGTGAGGTTCAAGAACAGCCTGGGTTTAAATCCCCTCTCACCTCTCACAAACCAGATAACCTGGGGTGGCCTGTCTCACAAGATTGCTCAGTGCTTATTGTTTCTCTTAGAAGTTATTTCACAAAGACAACCTCACTGAAGTCCCACCCGCTTCGGGACACCTTTCTCAGCTCCTCAAACTTGCTCTGACCTCTTTACTTTCTCTGAACCTCACTTGCACGTTCTGTCAGTATTTATCCAGTTGGGGCCACTCAAAAACCTTAGTGAATTCCTAAATGACATTGGATACAAGTATTTTGTGTGGCTTAGTCTTGTTTCACAAACTAAATTGTAAATCTTGGCGATTAGGGGCCAGGTTTGGTGTTTCTTTGAGTTCAGTCTCTGTCTGGCACAGGGTGATGCTGTTACACAGTATGTACAAGGCAAACATTGACTGCTTTGCTGTGGCTTTTTCCCTCCACGTGGAAATATGGATGGTTGTCCAAGTCCTGTGGCCTGATGTTACCACATTCTGTCATTCCTTCATCCGTGCTGTCACAGACTGAGCCCTACTACGCCAGTACTCACCATAATGCTTCCTCTTAGCTCCTCAGTTTGAGGCTCAGACTCATGCAAACTGTTCTGACCAGACCTTGGTCTCCTGGGAGGTCTCTGAAATGCTGTATCTCAAGGAAGGGAAGGATCTGAAAACAGGAGCCCTGCCCAAGTAAGTCAGAACGCAGGGCAATTGCAATCCAGTTCGGTGGCATGCATTCCCGTCAAGGTCTCGCTCATTTTCTTCATGTAACCTGATGAGGAGCGTTTTTCAGTGAGAACGGTTACATTCTGCCACTCAGTGGTTTGGGTGGACGCTGGTGGGCTGAGGAATGTGTGTGCATCCAGGGGTGCGCGTGGCCTCCCTGAATGTGTGGAGAGGCCCCTTCGTGCCTGCGGACAGGGAGTTGCATAAAGCCCAGTGTCTCCACCATAATGCACCCCAGTATGAGGAGTTCCTTTTCAGCAGCAGAGCTACAGATCTCACTGTGATGCAACTTTGGCTCTGTTTTCCTGAGAGCTCTCATGTCTCAGATTCTGAACCAGCCAGGCTTGGTTAGTGTCATCTTTCCATTATGACTCCGTCTGATGAAAGCCTAATTTCCCTTCCAAAGTGCAAAGTGACTGAGCATAAGAAAACATTTTAAAGACTAAAACAGAAATTAAGATTTTATAGCAACATGGCCTTGGGAAAATATCACGAGGTAGCTATATCACTTACTGTGGATCAGACAGTATCCTGTGCAAGACTGCCACCAGAGAGCGCTGCCTGGAATCCAAAGCCTTAGCTTCTCCTTGGAGTGTCTGGCCCCTAGCCTCCCAGTGGTCAGATCTTACCATCACTTCGCACCTCCGCTACCACCTCCTCCAGGAGGCCTTCTCTGGCCTTCGACATGTTCCCCTTCTGAACTTCCAGAGGGCTTTTTTTTTCTCTTCTCTTGGAACCCTTACTTTCTTCTTTGTCCTATCTTAATACATGCCTCAGTGACTTTTACTCTTCTGTAAGGTCTTAAGGGAAGAGGCTGTGTCTTCCTAATCACTATATCCTTATTAGAGGCCTGGTGCACGAAATTCGTGCACCGGGGGTGGGGGGGGGGGGGCGTCCCTCAGCTCGGCCTGCGCCCTCTCATGTCTGGGACCCCTCAGGGGATGTCTGCCTGCTGGCCCACGGGAAGCGGGCCTAAGCTGACAGGTGGACATCCTCTCACAGTCCTCTCACAGACCGCCACTGCGCTCATCAGCTGAGAGCCCGGCTTCTGGCTGAGTGGCGTTCCCCCTGTAGGAGCACACTGACCACCAGAGGGAAGCTCCTGCATTGAGCATCTGCCCCCTGGTGATCAGTGCACATCATAGTGACCAGTCATATTGATTGCTTAGGCTTTTATTACTAGTACTAGAGGCTCGATGCACAAAGATTCATGCAAGAATAAGCCTTCCTTTTCCTGGCTGCCGGCACCAGTTTCCCTCTGGTACCCAGGACCCAGGCCTTTGCTCTGGCCACCACCTCCTGCCTTCACTCCAGGCTGGCCACCGCCATCTTTGTACGTTAACTTGCATACACCCTCCTTATTAGCTGTGAGCGCTGCCATCTTTGTCATGAAGTGACGATCAATTTGCATATTCCATTTTTATTAGATAGGATATAGATAATACCTAGCATTGTGCCTTACATACACAAGACACTTTTTAGATATTTGGGGTATAGGGGTAAAAACTGAGTGATTGGGAATTATTTGAACTATCATACTCAACCATTTTGTTTTGTTTTTGTCATTTCATTTTATTGGTATATTATTGATACATAAAATTGTATTAGTTTTATGTGTATAAATATATACATATGTATGATTACCACAATAAGTTTAGTTAACATCCATCACTTCACATAGTTACAACTTTTTTTTCTTGTGATGAGAACTTTTATGATTCACACTCTTAGAAACTTTCAGGTTTACATACAGCAATCTAACTTTAGATGTGTTGTACCTTATATCCCTAGAAATTGTTATCTACATATTCAACCATTTTTAATGAACTTCATGACTGGTTCATTACTATGTTGTCTGATAATGATGATGGAGATTAAAATAGTGATGATGGCCATTATTAGCTGAACACTTGCTACATTCTTGAAACGGTGATAAGCACTTTATATATTATGACTAGGGGCCCAGTGCAAAAATTCATGCACCACAAAAGGAACTGTGGGCCGAGAGGCTGCTATGGCACCGGGTCTCGGCCCATCCTCCACGCCCCTGCCCAGCCCCTCCCACTGCGGCCCTGGTCCCCTGTCTGCCTTCAGCCCCGCCCCTGCCCAGCCCCTCCCACTGTGGCCCTGGTCCCCTGTCTGCCTTCAGCCCTGCCCCTGCCCAGCCCCTCCCACTGCGGCCCTGGTCCCCTGTCTGCCTTCAGCCCTGCCCCTGCCCAGCCCTTCCCACTGCGGCCCTGGTCCCCTGTCTGCCTTCAGCCCCGCCCCTGCCCAGCCCCTCCCACTGCGGCCCTGGTCCCCTGTCTGCCTTCAGCCCCGCTCCTGCCGCTGCCACTCCCACGCACTAGTGGCGCCAGCCCACTCTCACCTGCTGACAGTCGGGGCCAGAGCCGGGTGCCAGAAACAGGTGCGAGCAGGGCCAGCGCTGGCAGCAGGTGCGGGCACCAGGCAGGACTATGGCACACGGGAGCAAAGAATTTTCAGTAACCACCGGAGACTCACCCTAATGACAGGTACCAGTGCCCCGCCGTGGTCTGGCGCCCCCGCTCACCTGCTCTACCATCCCACCACGGCCAACGCCCGCCATGTTCTGCGCGCACCCCCGGTGGTCAGCACACGTTATAGCGATCTGTTGTTCTGTTGTTAACTGTTCGGTCTACTTGCATATTAGCCTTTTATTATATCAGATGTCCATCTTAATGGTGAGGAAACTTTGTTTTAGAGAGAGTAAATAATGTGCCTACAGCCCACATTGGGTAAATGATGAAGCAAGATTTGAGCCCAGGTCCATCTAAGTGCAGGGAGCCAGCCTTAAGTGCTCCATTACACTAAGCACTGTCATTGGACAATTCTTGCTGGGTGAGAGCAGGCTTTTCCCTTTCTTCCCTCCACAATTTTGCTGGGGGAGTGGGGAGCACTAAGGCATTTGTGAGCTCAGCCTAGAATGAAATCATTTCACAGCTAGAAAGAGCATTACAGATCATCTACTCTTACCCCAGTTCCAGCCACTGCCCCTGGCCTGCATGGTGCTTCCAGGACAAGGAAATCAGAAACTGGCTGAGCATTCTCAGGTAGCTGGACTTTGCAAGGAATTGTCATAGGCCTGCCTAGCCTCTTTCAGGTTAGCTACTTTCTAAATGACTATAATTGCACCAGTCTTTGGTGGAAGACTTTGAGTCTAATAAAAATGTCAGACTCATTAAGAATGTTTCCAAGACCAAATAAACTCTGAAGAGACTGTAATCTTTGGTGGTTCTAAATTTGCAAATTGCAAGAATATGGACAAATGTAGCTGCCATGTATGGTGCTGCTGACATGTCACTATTTATTGTTTTAATGTAATCTTGTACTAGAGGTTTGGTTGCAAGATCAGAAATCTCTTCTGAAAATACTGTAGCACTCTTTTTGTTCTTTCAGAGCAGCTGTGTGTAGGAGCATCCTTGTATGTATCACAAAGCAAAATCTAGAATAAACACAAGTTTGATTAGCCTGGTGTCATAACCAGAATCTCATTATGTTGGAAATGTTTAACATTGGGAAGAAAGGGCTCTTTTCTCTCTTGAGGGGAACTTAGCAAAAACCATGGGAAAAATAGCAGTTACACCAGCGAAGGTTTCACATGTGGAGATGGGATTTCATCTGGGTCTTGCATGTTGGGTTTGGAGAGGTAGAGACCTAGGAGACAGAAATGAGCTGAGGAGAGAGAACAGAGAGGTAAGGTGAGGCAGTGATAAGGAAAGTGAGGTGACTGGAGCTAAGGGTTTCATACTGGGGAATTGGAAGGAGCCAGAGAAATAATTAGCATATTCTAAGTAATTTATTAAAGTGCTTTCAGATGCCAAATTCTGAAATAGAAACTTTGCAAGATTGCCTCTATCCTCATGGTAGTCCTATAAGGTTAATGTTATTATGCTCAGTTTAGAGGCTCATACAAATCCAGAGACAGAAAGCAGATGGGTAGTTGTCAGGGTCTGGTTGGTTGGAGGGGGGTGAAGGGGAAGGAATGGGGAGTGGCTGCTAATGGGGCTCCCTTTGGGGAGTGATGGGAGTGTTCTGGAACAGGATAATTTGATGGCTGCACAATTTGTGAATTTACTACTGAATTATATACTCTAAAAAAAGGCAAATTGTATGGATTATGAATTATTTAAAAATAATTAGGTAAAAAAAATTGAGGGTCAAAGAGATCAAGTGACATTCTAAAGGTCATGAGGCTGATGGTCAGTCAGCAAACTGGGATTTGGACCCCGGCTTCTGGGCTTCCTGGCTCCAGAGTTTGTGATCTTCTCCCTAGAGCATTCTACCTTCTGTACTTTCAGGACTTACGAAGGCTTATTAACCAGGAGGTTGGCCACACCTCATGGCTAATAAGGGGAGAGAGGGAGGGGGAGGAGAGGAGAGGGGAGGGGAGGGCAGCAGTGGGGAGGGGAGGGGAGGGGAGGGGAGGGGAGGGGAGGGGAGGGAAGGGAAGGGAAGGGAAGGGAAGGGAAGGGAAGGGAAGGGAAGGGGGAGACCTATAAAGTTGCCAGTGAGTTTTATAAGAAGGATAAACTTAAATCTTGTTTGCCTGGGACAATCCAAAATTTATACCAATCATCTTAATGTTATTTTATTCTAAATAGCATTCTTGTTTAGATGGTAAACTTTATGGTAACCCTACATATAGATCATTTAAAGGCTTTGGCCTACTCACATATTGAAGTGGGGGGCCCTGGAGAGTTCTGATCACAGATCTGATTCTGACATGATTGTCTGAGTGTTACATGGAGAATAGCTAGATGATGAGTGGACAGAATAGGCAAGGGGAATGTAAGTTAGTTAACTACTGAACGAACCCCAGTGAAAGGTGAGGTGTCTTGGCTCACAGGGCAGCAATGGAGGTGATGAGAAGTGTCTGTCAGAATTATTATGAAGTGTCTGTCTTCATAATAATTCTATTATTATGAAATCTCATAATAATTCTGGAAGTATTTTGAAGGGAAAGTGGCATACTGATGTGGGGTGTGGGAGGGAAAAGTGAGCAGAGGGTGACATTAAAGTTTTTGGTGGTGCCTTTTGGATAGCTAAGTGGAGATGTCGGAGAGCCAGTGGGTATAAAGTTCAGAGGTTCAGAGTGTTATATTTAATGCCAAGAGACTGGATACACTTTCCAAGTGTAAACAGAAGCGAGAAGGTGGTCAAAGAACTGAGCCCTGGGATGCTGCAATGTTTGAAGTCAGTGAAATGGGGAGGACAGCAGATAAGACAGAAGAATCAACCAGGGAGAGAGGAATAAACCAGAGAGCATGTTGTGCCTGAAGCCAACTGAAGACAGTATCTCAAGGAGGAGGGGGTAGTCAGCTGGGCAGAACGTTTCCGTTAGAGGTCCTGTAGAATGAGGAGTCCGATCCACCATTGGATTTAGTATCACGACAGTCCTCAGTGCCCTTGACAAAGGAGATGTCTGTACATAGTGAGGGCAGAAGCCTGCCTCCAGCAAGTTCAAAAGGAATACTGTCTGTCTGTGTGTGTTGTGTGTATGGCGCAGGTGGGGGGGCGGAGTGGGGGGTGTGTTCTGTGTTTTATCTTTTTACCACTCTCCTCAGCCCTCTCCTCAGTCCTTGTGAAAAGCAAGAGATGTCTCCTAACCTCCTCTGCACAGAGAACACAGAACCCATATGGTTTTCAGTTGGCATCTGGCTCCTTTGGGGGATGGGGCATTTTGCCGCGATGTGATAACTCATTTTATATTTTTTGTCACTTAAGCTCCTGCAGCAAAGTGAATGCAATTTGGGAGCCACAGATTCCAGCAAGGAGACAGGATAAACTGCTCACAGGAACAAGACCTCCCAGAAATAACATATTTTGCGTGGCAATTGTAATGTGGTTGTCCTTAAAATTGGGAGATGAAATTTGAAAACATCTTGGAGGGGGGAAAAGGCAGAGCTGGATGACAGCCTGGCTTTGGGGATGCATTGGGGGAAAAGAAAGAATTCATCAAAGCTTTTGGGGAGCCAGAAGCTTAGTGGTGTTCCCACAGACATGTGTTGGGAGAAGAGAGGCCAGCTGGGAGCAACATGGTAAGAGTAATGCAGGACCTTTCAGGAGATACAAATGGAGATGGTCTGTCACTGGCTAGATGCTGAGATCAGAGAGCCAGAATGGGTCCAGGAGTCCCTGACTGAGACGTGGCGGAGGAAGGTCTGTGCACGGGGAGAGGTGGGCTCTGGGAGCCACTGCAGAGGTTGGAGAAAGGCAGGTTAACTGTCTTGGGAATAAGTGGGAAGGGGAAGGGCAGGCAGATGGTCCAGCTTGCAAAGAGACTCAAAGGCAAGGATAGATGGCATATGTAAGTGACAAAGACCTTGAGAGGTGACTGCAGAGAGTTAAGGTATTGAAATAAGAGCCTCTCACTTCTGCACTCATTCTGCACTAATTGCTAAGACCCAGGTATCATGCCCAGCACTGAGAACTCAAAGGTGCAGAAGGTGGTGCCTACACTGATGTAGTCCCCTCACCATACTCATTTGGTGAAGCAAGTATGTGGTCATCACCGCAGAAAGCGCGAGGGCTGTAATTGGGGAATGAAGAGGTAGGTCCTTGCCTCACCCGAAGTCTCGGTGGAGGTATGCAGTTAGTTGGCTGAATGAGGCTTACCTGGGTGTGCGTAGGAGGGACCTGTAAAATTTTCCAACACAGGCAAGCACATGTGGAAGAGCATGAGAGGTCCTGGGATGTACGGGACCTGGGAGTGTAGAAGTGCCCAGAGTCCCGAGGGAATGAGGTAGAAAAAGTGGACAAGGCCCAGATCTGCAGCAGTTTGGTCAGCGTACTAGGAGGGAGGGAACGGGACTGGTATTTGTAGTATGCTTGCGGTATACCGGGCTCTTTGTGAAGGTTTTCTTGTTTTTAAGTTTAATTGTGACCTTTCAACTTTAAAAATGTACTCATTGTAGAAAAATGATAAAACACAAAAAGTAGAAAGAAAAAATAATCCTCTATTGTTAGCATTCTAAAGTACTTCTTCCTTTATTATATAATTTCTCTTCCATCCTTTTATCACTTAACATTTAAAGGGGACTCCCCACATTATTAAAAATTCTTTATAAATATTATTTTAAGCAATATGTAACATTCCATCATGTGAAAGTGCAGTAATTTATTTAATCATTCTCCTAGCACTGCATTTTAAGTTGTCTTCAGATTTATGTAAATATAAATAAAGCTGTGATGAGCATCCTGTATGGAAATCTTTTGGATTATGCCTTTAGGATTAATTCCTATAATTAGAGTGACTGGGTCAAAAGGCATGGGCACTTTAAGTCTCCTGATTCCTATTGCCAAATGGCTTTCCCACAAATACTTCCAATCTGTGCTTCAGCTGGCAGCATGCACTGCATACTCTCCAAAAGTTAATGTTGTAATTTAAAATTTGATATCACTTAATCTTTATACTGTACTGTTCTCATGAAATTAGTGTTATCTCCAACTTATAGCTAAGGAAGCTGAGGCCGACAGGTTTTCCCATTCGCTCCAAGTCACACAGCCCATGAGGCGCAGGGACAGAGCCAGCCCCAGGGTTAGGTCATTCGAGAGCCGCGTCGCTCGCGCTCCCTGGGCAGCAACGGGCCCCTGGAGAGTGGCATGAGCTACAAGGCCTGCTGGCCTGCTCTTCTTAGGGCTGCTTGTGTGTTGGTGATGAGGCTAAACATAAACTACCAACTGACACGAGAGAAGCCTTTCTTAACACACTGCTGCTTGTTCTTTGGGGCATTTATGAGCTGAAGACTGATTATGGAGAGAGGAGGGGGAGAAGCAGAAAACGTAATGTACGTTATTAATGTTAATAAGTAGCATACATGAGTTCATGCAAATCAGTTAACCAATAAGACCCGCTGCAGTCATTTCTAAAGAGTGTTGCATAGTTCATCAGTGTTGAAGGTCATTTCACCAGGAAAACGAGCTGTTCTCAGCTCGGCTACATGCCTGAGCCCTCCTATATCGCTTCTGCTTTTCAGACCTTAAGATCACAGGTAATGACATCCAGGTCTGGAGTCACCTCAGGTTTTAACTCAGGCTGTGAGCCAGATCGGCCACATGGATTTGATTTGCTCTCTTGAAAGACCCACATTAGCCAATAATCTCACTTGGTCACACATGGAAGTGTAAGAAAAATAACAATCAGAACTACCACTTATTGAGTGCTTACTGTATGCCAGGAACTTAGAGAAAATGAACTCCACTGGCACATTTAGGGGCCAGTAAGCAATTCAAATTAAAGACAGGCTCCCTGGCATGGAGCCCAAGACTGTTGTCAGCAATGAAGAGGTGAAAACTGTTTGCAAAGAGATTTAATAATCTGTTATAATCTGTTCAAAGCTCATGGAGTCAAGTGCATCCCTTCCCTAACAAGAGGAGCGCAGTGGTACCAGCTGGGGGACCCCATCCGATTGAGGAGTAATTGATGACAACCACTCCCATGTCTCTAAGGAAATACATGCTGGTGCCTCCCCCACCTCAGAGCCCCCTATCTACCTTCTGCCCTCCTTGATCTCCCCCTTAGTCTTGTATCCATTGCTCCTGTCAGTAAGAGAAAATGAAAACGCCACAGTTCCTAATTAGGTGTGAACTAGAGACCCCTACCAAGCAGAGATTGGCCATCCTTAGAAAGCCCTGGGGCATACTCAAGGCCATGATCGTTTTTTCACAACAAAACTCCTCAATTTGGCAAATGGACTGTCCTTTGAGAAACAGTCTGTCCTGCACCAGGAGAGAACTTACGCTGGGGGTGAGGTGCCACTTAGAAGGCACAGGTGTGCAGGACATTCGGGTTCCAGTAATTCACTAACACTCTCCGTGCTCACAAGTAGACTCAGGGGATTTATACACATTATGTACAGACAGGAATACCTCAGAGACTCTCACCTCAGTTCCATGTCACCACAGTAAAGCAAGTCCCAATACTTTTTGCTGTTGGAGGGTCATACCTTCAAATTGTAAAAAACACAACATTTGCGGGGTACAGTAAGGCACACATGCCAGGAATGCTCTCCTGTCCTGTGTTGTATAAAACACCTGTCTTTATACCTCTTTGCTCACATAAGGGAAACTAACACTTTGACAGTCACTCTCCAAATGTAAATTGGTGGTGACCAGAGAGCATAAAGCAGACAGGACAGTTGTGCCATGGGTGTGGGGGTCTAGATAGATGCCTCAGGTGAGTTGGTGTGTGTGTATATGTATGTCCACATGTATACTATGTACATATGCATTTACAAGTGTGAATATGGGGGGAAGCAGGAGAAAGAGAAGGAGAAAGAAAGGCTGGGCTGTGGAGAGGATTGCATGAATGAGCAGCATGCTGATCTCCCTCTCTCTCTTTTCTAATCCTCATTGGAGGATATATTTTATTGATTTTTAGAGAGGGGGGGTCAATATGAGAGAGAGACATCGGTCAGTAGGTGCCCGGACCGGGAATTGAACCCAAAACCTTTTGATGTATGGGACTACACTCCAACCATCTGAGCAACCCGGCTAGGGCCTGACCTCTATTCTTAATATACAGCTATTTGCAGAGGCCTTGGCAATTTTAAAAGTGCACTTAGATACCTTAAAAGAAAAAGCATTGAAGTTACTGCCAATGTGCTTGCACTGCACCTTCCCAGACATGCAGTCGGTAAATATGATAAGAGTCCGTGGTAGTTCCAGTGAACAAATTACATTTCCCTTCTGTTTTCCTGGCTCTTCCAGTTCTTGTACCGTTCTACTGGTCTCCTATTTTCTGCATCAGGCTTTCAGAGGGGCCTGGGTTTTTCATGGAAAGTGAAAGTATTACATTTTCCTTCTAGAACTAGATCGAGGGTGGTACCAGGCCAGCCCGTCTGTTTTGCTGCAACTTGCATCCCACTGCCAGCGTATCCTATGGAAGCCAGCTCTCCCTCAGCACCCCTGTGCCCACTCACAGCGGAAACTTGGCAGTTCTCTTTTTTTCAGTGAACACGCTATGGACACCTGCTTTGTGCTAAGCTCTGGGGACCCTCAGGAGCTCCCAGTCTAGACATAGGAGAGATAGATCCACAACTAGCTATTGTGTAATATGACCAGTGAGTGATTGATGGTAAATGCAGAGGAAAGAGTGGATTGACTCTGCCTGGGGAGGTCAGGGAAGGCTTCTGGGGAAATGACATTTCAGTTGGAACTTAAAGGATGTTGTGTGTCTGGCCAATGAGGACAGTTAAGGCAGAGCCTACCATGTGGTAGGGTTAAGGGTCTGGAACGCCTGGATCCATGTGGGTGCTGGTGAGCGTGAAAGTCGGGGAGTGGGAAATGGTTATAAATAAGGTTGGAAAGCTAGGCAGGGGTCAGATCTTGAAGGCTTTGAGCTGAGCAGAAGTAGGGTAAGGCTCTTTGCCAGGAACTGCTGCTGTATAGAGGCACTTAAGTCCGTGAGCATCGTGTACCAATTGTAGCTAAGCTGTTTGGAGCCCCAAGAGGACTGGTTATTTGGAAGACATGCCATTAGCCAGTTCTCAGGAAATGACGGGAAACACTAGCTGTGTGGTCAGGGAGGGGCCAGGCCTGGAAGATCTATGGAGAAGGGTCATGAATGAACAATGTCTGTGTGCTTGTGTCAGTGTAATCACTGAAGGGGGATTAAAGCCTTTTGTAAAAAAGGTAATGAGGCTTTCTAAGATTGGATGAGCTCACAGTTTCAGCTAGTCACTCCCTCCCCCAGTGGGCTTGATGCAAGACTTCTGCAAACTTCTTTGTAAGAGGTGCCTTCAATTGAAGAATTTCTGAAAACAGATATTTCACAGAGTAAATGCACGGAGATGGCAGATGTGGAGTTCAAAGGGCAGGGGTAGGCCACAGGACGCCAGAATGGCCCAGGCTCTCAGAGGCTGTGTGGGTTGTCAGTGGGAATCTGTGCAGGGTCTTCCATGGCCGCAGCTGTTGGCAGAGAAGAGGGATGTGCAGCTGCTTAAACGTTTGACACCTTGCCGTGGGACTTGAATGGGAGGCCATTTAACTTCCTCTCACTTCTGCCGCATTGCCTTTCGAATTCTACAACTGACAGGGTCACACTCGGAAAGAGGCCCAGGCTGTGACAGGGTCAGAGCATTGATATGTTTCAAAGGCTCACTCCAGCCTCTCCAGTGAGCCTGAGCAGGGTGGATGATGCAGCTTTCCTGAAGTTTCTGGCTGCTGCTGAATGTGGCTGAAGACAGTGCGATTGCCATCAGTAGGAAGGAGTTAGCAAATTTATAAATTGTGCTTTTCATAATGATTCCGTCTTGAAGGGTATTGTTTGTTTAATAAAGGCCTTAGAGCCACCTGGTCATAAGAATAACCAAGTAAAGCATTTGTTGAGTCTGCTTCCTTACTTAAAAAGTGTTGTGAGCCTGACTGGTGTGACTTAGTGGTTGAGCATTGACCTATGAACCAGGAGGTCAAAGTTTGATTCCGGTAAGGCCACATGCCTGGGTTGTGGGCTCTATCTCCTGTGGGAGGTGTGCAGGAGGCAGCCTATCAATAATTATCTCATCACTGATGTTTCTATCTCTCTCTCCCTCTTCCTTCCTCACTGAAATCAATAAAAATATATTTAAAAAAGAAAAAAGCATTGTGAAATTCACCTTGACTTAATGGAAAAATATGATTTCATGGCAAATGTCAGCAGAAGTTTATGGTGACAAATCAACTAACATGAACTTTAATCTTAGATTTCTTGAATTCCTCAAATTCTTATCTCAAATTCCTCTCCTTGGTTGTTTTTAGAACATTTAATAGCAATCTCCTACATTTTAAATAAAATCAGATACAAGCCAGAAGTAAATTAAAGGAAGTACATGGAATTAGACTATAATATTTTTTCTTAAATTATTTTAGTTTAAAATTTTTCAGCCATCGTTTAGATTTAACTTGTGTTTTGGTCGGTAATTTCTCACTGCCTTTCCCTTTTCTTCTTCATCCTCTCTTTTCTTTCATCTCCTATCCTCTAAAAATTTCAAATTTTCAATCTTTCCCAGGACTCAGTTAACATCACTTAAAAAAATGTTTGTGGGACCAATGAAGTCTTGGAGCTGCTGCATTTAATACTCAGCCAAGCCCTGGCAACCAAATCTGTAGCCAAACATTTGGCTTTGGTTTAGAGGCAGAAGTCAAAAAAGGGAATTGACATGCAGGTGTGGTGCAGAGCTGGTCTTTAAAATACAGATGTTATTACCTCTGGGCCCTAGGGACCTGGAGCAAAACGAGGGGAGCCACCCCAGAGGTGAAACAATGGTCATAAAATGGCTTCTCGACTTGTGAGTTTTGCTGAGCTGTCTCTTTGCAACATATAGTGGCTAATAACACTAACAGCTCTTTGAGCTAAATTGCTAACATTTGGGGAGCAAGGTTATGTAAAACAAAATTGAATTATGAAAACAATT
This sequence comes from Myotis daubentonii, assembly GCF_963259705.1. Classification (NCBI taxonomy): domain Eukaryota; kingdom Metazoa; phylum Chordata; class Mammalia; order Chiroptera; family Vespertilionidae; genus Myotis; species Myotis daubentonii. Next base: position 112,891,630 of record NC_081840.1, on the reverse strand, counting down.
TTCCAGTTAGCTCTGGCATTTCTTTATTTCTGTTGATCTTTTTTCTCAAAGGAGCCATTTACCAGTTCTTACGCGGCTGGCATGAGCCGCTGTCCACTGACCCCAAACAGTCAGCACACACCTCTGAACAAGGGCTCTTGTTTCCCGTCCCTGGGCCCAGCCCAAAGCTTGGAAACACATGCAGTCATGGAAAGATCTAAAACCAAGAAGTACCCAAAGTGATCTTTTGAAGAAAATTATGATGCTCATTTGACCCCACTTCAGTTTTCATAAAACTTCCCTCTTAGCCTCGTGCTGTTGGAAGTAGTCTTACTTAGATGTAAAAACAGCATGAATTGATAAGCGAAACCTAAAGACAGAGGCACTTTCTAGTAAATTTGAAAATGTGCACCCCATAAAAGCAAGCAATTCCACTTGTAGGTGTGTACGTTAGGGCAACCACATGTACACACTTAACAGCCATTAAAATGAATCAGCTAGATGCATGTGCCCGCATGGAGGGACCTCAAGAACAACACAGTGAAGAAAAGCTACTGGAAACATGTTACATGACGCAGGTTTTAAATAAAACACAAAATATTCACTATAAGAGCATGGTTACACCCAGCTTCAGAGACTGCCTCTGGGAGGGGATTGGAGGGGTACCAAAGGCTCTTCAACAGCATCTATCACGTTGTGTTTCCCTAAAAAAGAAAATATCTAAAGCACGTTTAACAAAAAGTTAATTTAGTGAGCACTTGGGTATAATTATCTATACTTTTCTGCATCTTTACATCATTTAAAAATTAAAAATTAGGCCAAACCAGGATTTACATAAAAAAGGAGGGAAGCACTGTCAAGCACCCAAGGTTTCTCTCAAAGTCACCTAGCAGAGCAGGACACTGGCATCTGAGGAAACCAGCTGAAGTGCCAGGAGAATTATGTTCAAGCCAATTCCCTTTTTCCTCTTTCAGCAACCTGCTCCTAAGGTTCCATAAATGCTTGTTGTTTAATGGCTTAACTTCCTGGTTACATTCTACTTGCCTGGCACAAATTTTTAATCCTATTTGGTGATAATATAGATTGAAATTTCTATGTCTCCTATTCATTGTGTCACTTTGTGGCTCAAGTTTTCTCTTCTCTCTGTACATTATATTCACATGTATAGACCCAAACAGGACATAAAAGTGAATGGCACAGCCCACTCTCTGTTTCAGGTGGAACTTTATTTAATAAGTGGAAACACCTACATGTGGAGGGAAGTCTGTTCAACACTAACAATTTCTTTTACCAACTAATTCAGTTAACACCTGATTGGAAATCCCGACCAAGTTTTGAGGTTATTTAAATGTTCCTTAGTATTGCTTCTGTTCAGCTAGTATCCAGCGTTTCTATCAAGAGTAACCAGCCCATAAGACTAGAATTATAAACAGCTCTTTAGAAATTCATGTGCAGTCCCAGAAGAAAAACATTCAATGCGCTGCACATTGTGCTGGTGCCGTGATTGCAGGCTGGGAGACTCCTGTGAGGGAGGCATAGAGGAGACAACCCAGTGTTTGGGGTCCGATAGCTGGGGCTCCAGGTCCCAGGTCTGCCACTTCACCATCTGTGGGGCCTTGGAGAAGATACCTAACACCTCTGCTCTTCTGTTTTCTCATCCAAATAATAAGGTCAGTAATACCTACCTTATGAATATGTTGAGAATGTAATAATATAAATAATGTAAATTGCTTACTCCAGAGCCTGATGTATTGTTGGCATTTGAAAGCATAGTTGTGGGTTCCTCTTCCTCGTCCCTGACGGAAGACAGAGACATGTAGATGCTGCACATAACCATAAGGACACCTGGTCTGTGTGTGCTGCATTGCCCAGCTTTGGTCAGATTGGCATATCAAGGTTTTGCCCTTGGATTGTAACCATCCATATGTTCTTTACCAAACAAAGGTCAGCATGAAGATTTGTCATCATAAGGGCATCAAGATTAGCTCATTGTTCCAGCCAAATAACTCAGTTGAAGCAACCCTAGTAATACTAGTTGTGGTATCAAATGACAGAATTAGATCTACAAATTCTGTGTGCCCCCCGTACAAGCTTTAAGAAGCGAAGCCTCAGAGTGGATAGATTCAGGCTCCCACGCCATCCCTCTAGTCTAGACCCACTACCCTAGTGGCCAGTGTTACTGGTGGGGCATGTCTTAACCCTCAGATGGGGTTGAGGGTTGAAAAGGTTAACAACCAATGGGGCAAGCTTCTGGCTGGGAACCAGCCTGTTTTCATTCTCACTGTTGGACTCCCTACTGTGTCATCTTGGGCAAATAACTTATTTGGCTTGAAATTTCTTGGTCTTTAAAATAAGGATGTAGGCTGTTAGACTAAAAGATATCTGGGCTTCTTTGCTTCAGTATTCTGCATGTTCCAGATTTCTTGTTCATTGCATATATGATTGAACACTAAAACTACCATATGTTATTGATTCTAAAATGCACATGTTTTTCACATTTTTACATCTAGGAAGTCAGTATATAACTTACTAGTACAATTGAATGGCAATTTAGATTTCTGTAAAATATATTAAATTAATGGCTAATACTAAGTACTATTTTATCAAGAGTTTCTACGGGAAAAATTGAAAATTTCTGTCAACATATTGACTGGAAATTAGAGTTTACAATCCTTGTAACTTCAGTGGAGATTGTTAACATAGAAAACACCCCAGGAGCCGCTAGGACAGTTATGCCAGAGGAGGGATAGGTTTGGGTGTCCCTGAAGATTCCGTTTGGTCCTGAGATGCTATGACACACTAAATTTATTTCGGTTATTTGGTTTGTTATTTTGTGCACTCGTTAAGTGACTATAGAACATTTTGGGAAAATAGAAGGTGGTTTAGGGAATGACATAGTAATATTTTATCTATTAAATAATTACATGTAAAATTTCATTGAGGTGTTAATTGATTAGCTGAGTGTTACTATAGCTGTCATATTATTTATTTTCAAATAAATAAATTTGGACACTAAAACTATAGTCAAAATAATTTCATATTGGTTGATGCCCTAAAAGGAGTTTTAGAAGCGCAAGAGTTATTTGCTGTGAACATAGTGCCATCTAAGAAAAATATTTATTACTAGGGGCCCGGTGCACAAAATTCGTGCACTGGGTGTGTGTGTGTGGGGGGGGGAGTGTCCCTCAGCCCAGCCTGCCCCCTCTCACATACTGGGAGCCCTCAGGCGTTGACCCCCATCACCCTCCAATCGCAGGATCGGCCCCTTGCCCAGGCCTGACGCCTCTGCCAGAGGTGTCAGGCTTGGACAGGGGACCCCCATCTCCCCCTGATCACTGGCTCTGGCCCCCGCCCAGGCCTGAGGCCTCTGGCCCAGGAATCATGCCTGGGCAGGGGACCCCCATCTCCCTCTGATCGCTTGCTCCACCCCCCGCCCAAGCCTGACGCCTCTGACCCAGGCTTCAGGCCTGGGCAAGGGGACCATCATATCCCCCCAATCCCCGGCTCCGCCCCCCGCCCAGGCCTGATGCCTCGGCCAGAGGAGTTGACCCTCATCACCCTCTGATCACCAATCACCGGATCGGCCCCTTGACCAGGCCTGAGGCCTCTGGCAGAGGTGTCAGGCCTGGGCAGGGGACCCCCAGCTCCCCGCGGTTGCAGGCTCCACCCCTGCCCAGGCCTAACACCTCTGGCCTAGGCATCCGGCCCGGGCAGCGGGGACCCGCAGCTGCAGCGGCCCCGCGATTGTGGGCTCCGCTTTAGGCCCAGGCAAGGGACCCCTAGCTCCCGGGACTGCCAGCTTTGACCGTGCCCAGCTCCCATCGCTGGCTCCACCCCTACTTCCTGCTATCACTGGCCATGGTGGAAAAGGCACCTGATTCTTCGATCATGGCTGGGGGGCAGGGCAAAGGCAGCCCCAAGGCCGCCTTTGCCCTGCCCCCCAGCTCTTAGCTCCCCCCTGGGTTTCCGATCACTGTCAGTGGCAGGGGGCTTCTTCCTGCTTTCCCTTTCGCCTCCCTGCATTGTGCCTACATATGCAAATTAACCGCCATCTTGTTGGCAGTTAACTGCCAATCTTAGTTGGCAGTTAATTTGCATATAGCCCTGATTAGCCAATGAAAAGGGTATCGTTGTACGCCAATTACCATTTTTCTCTTTTATTAGATAGGATTTGTACTATAGACAAATGGAACTTTCATATTAATTTGTAACCTAGTAATAGAGGAGATATAACTTTATTATAATTGCTAATGATATTTTGTTGCTGTTCAGCTTGTACTAAAAAAAGAAGCCATTAGTTACTTTGGATGACTTGTTGCTTGGTTTATCGAGCCTCCATAATGATCACAACACATGCTGTCTGTAGTCAGTTTCACTGTGGCGATTAGCATGCTGCCAATTGAAGCGATTTTGAACCTGACTGTCCCAGAATAAGGGCCAGAGGTGTGGTACGGTTGATCTTAGGAAGCAATTTCCAATGCCAAAATCTGGGACCAGTTATCCAATGGGCCACCTCTGGCTTTGATTTCTGGGTTTTCCTAATTGACAGTAGGAATCTTATATTATCACATGTGCCATGAATTTGTTAGTCTGAAGGAACTAATCAAAATGCTGTTTCTATAAACATTTTTATTGATTCATCATTTCTGAAATCGTGCAGTGTAGTCCTATTTTGGGTAACGCAATTACTTACGAAAGCTGCTAGATAGTTTCTGTCAAGCTTAATTAAACCTTTTTCTGCTGGGAGACTTCTTAAAGAGTTTGTGAACTGTTGACTGTTGATATCATGTCCCAAATATTACTCATAAGATAGAATCTCTACCAGTAAAAATAACTCAGAGGCATCAAACCTCCAAATCTGGAAGCCAGTTGACTCCTTTTAGACAAATTCCATATATGTGTCATTACCTCATCATGCAGCTCAGCATTTGGTCTTGTGCATTATTTATGGGTGGGATTCACTTTTTTTCCTAACATGTTCCAAATCTTTTTTTCAATGTCTCCTCTCTTTTTTACTACCATTCTTTCGTAAATTTTAATGATGTGAAAAGTACCTACAGACCAATGGAGAGGCTCAGAATAGCAACCTTTGTAGGAGGCCCTGATGAAGAGCTTATCAAGGAAGATTTTGTCCCAATTATGAAATTGGAAGAAAATCTAGAATTTTAGGGATGCCTTTGACTGCACAGCATTGGAAATGTGGGAGAATGTTAGGCTAAGTGAAGGCTCAGGACTTAGATTGAGGAGAAGTTTGATTGTTGAGGTGCACTTTGAGCTGGGCAGGGTTTGGACTGATAAAGAAAATAAGGGAGAGCAATCCCTAAAAAACTTTGAATTGAGGAATGAAGTAATGAAAGCAATATTTTAAGAAAATTAATTCGGTAGCATTATAGAATTGGAGGGAAGGTGTAAGGATGAGGAAAACCAAGAGGCAGGAAGACAAGTTTATGTATATATGGAGTAAGGTGATGACTGAGGAAGGTACTGTAATGACTGAGGTCACCAGGTGCCAGTATTATGCCATTAATAGCAATAACAGCTACCATTTATAAAATGCTTATTATGTGCCAGGCATTGTGCTAAGTGTTTTACATAGATTATATCATTTAATCATCATAGCACCTTATGAGATAAATACTATCATCCCATTAATCCCATTTTGCAGATGAAAGAAAAGTTAAATAATTTCCCCTAATTGGTAGAGCTAGGATCTCGACCTAAACCGACTGACACCTGGACCCCTGCTAAAAAAGAGGAACATTAGAAATATTTGAAAGGCAGAAAGGAGAACTGTCCAATATTTTTCTTAGCACTGTACTTGGTATTATGGCATCTTAAAGTATTTTATCATAAGAGTTTAAAATATAACCAGAGAATTAAGTCCTTCAACATGGACCAAACAGATATCATGGGTTGTATTCCCCAGAAAACACTCTGAGATTTGTGCATAGAAGGTTTAGAGGGGACGACGGGGCTCAGGAATGGGCAGATGTAACAGAGACCTCAACTGATCATATAGGGAGTTCTGGGGCTGGAATGACCCTTCAGAGTTGCCCCAGTAAAAGCAAGGGACAACTTTATAGCCCCCCATCAAGCAGTCAGTAGATGAGATGCTGGCTGTGCTCAGGAAGGGAGAGTGACCTTTGAACAAAGCAGCTTTCTTCTGCTCGTGGCAGATCCTGGGAGGGATTCCACTGTGAGTCTCCAGCCTCAATCCTGAAGGGAATCTACACAATATACCACAGCATCCACTGCAACAAAATATAAAAACATATATTTTTTAATTATCTACACTTCAATACGCGAACAGTAGGTAAACACTTAAGTCACATTTGGGGGGAATACTTTCCTTTTAAAGTACTATTCGGTGGAGAGGAGAAACCCAATAAATCTGTCAGTACATTTCTTTGCCATGGAATGATGGCCTTAATTCTTGAAGAAAATAATCAACAAGGAAGGCATTTGGTGTGTGGCTTAATTGAATCACTGTGCTTTGGACCCATTTGGTGTTAATGTGTAAATCCAATACTGTTTTCACACCTGCTCTCTTTTTTATGATGCCTTGTTCAAGCAGAAGTCTAGTCTGAATTTCTTGTTTCAGACTAAAGAAGGGGCATGGACTACCATCACTGACCAGGAATCCAGCTCATATGGTATCATGAGGTCATCCTTCAAGTCTGTCTTTTTACACCTCACCAGGTTTGCCTGCAGAAAGGAGCTGTGTGAATCGTGTCACATGCCAAAATCATTTAGGGAACACTCCAGGGTGCGACTGCTGATCTGGACAAATATTAGGCACACACACAAAATACAGGCATACCTGAACTTTATCTCTCAAAGAATCTGATTCCTGGTGGCTGGACTGGGATCCAGTCATATTTTTTTTTTACAGCCTTTAAGATTCATTAAAGTTTGAAACCCCTTTCTAGTGGGCCAGTGAAGACCTTTGATAAATCAGTCTATTCTATGGCCATCTTTGGGAATGAGGTTCATAGACCTTCTTTAACTTCCTCTTATTTATTTTCATTACCTCATCCATTATTCATTAATGAAGATAGTCCTTGTGTTTATTTTGATGGATAGCAAATAAGTGGGAGCATGCAAGCAGGGGTCTGTGTCTCTTTTATTCGTTTGTGCAATAAGCCTTCATTGAGCAGTTACTATGTTCCAAGCACTCTACAAAATGCTAGGAGTACAGCAGGAATATTCACCCTCTGCCTTTAGGGAGCTCACTTGTCTGGGGAAAAGTATAGAGACTGTCAGATGACAACATGCTGATGTAGAGAGAGGCACAGGGGCTGCGACAGCACAGACCAGCAGTTCCTAAGTCCTGCCCTGAGAGTCAGGGAGGGTTTCCTGCAGGAAGTCGCCTCTAGAGGACTCTGCAGAACTGGAAGTGAGTAAGTTAAATGTGGTGTTTCCATCCATAATTGTGGCACATCTTCCCACTTATTTAGCTCTTCCTTTATATCCTTTAAGAGGATTTGTATACATTTTTCCATAAAGATCTTATAAAATGTTTTTGAACTTAATTTCTAAGTAATTCACATTGTTTGAGGCCATTGTGAAGAGTATGTTATTTTATATTGTTTTTCTGGTTGGTTATGTTGGTTATAGAGAACTACAGTTCAACTTGGTACAGTACCTTGTATCTTATAACTTCTCAGAACTCTAAGTTTGGTGATTTTGTTGGTTTCTTCTATGTAGATAAACACAATATCTGTAAACAATGGCAATCTTTTCTCATCTTTTTCAGTCCTTGTATTGCTTATTTCCTTCCGTGTGTTGTTGCACTGGCCAACATTTCCATATATTATTGGCGAGCAGCAGTAATTGTGAGCGTCTTCGCCTTCTTCCACACCATAAAGGAAATGTGTCTCTATTTTCTCTTTTGAGAGTGATGTTCTCTGTGGGTAGGTTTTGGTAGATAACCATTTTTAGTTTCAGGAAGCAAGCGCCCTTCTAAGTTTTTCTAAGAATGCTTTATTTTAAATATGAATTGGGATTTAACAAATGCTTTATTTAAATTGTATCTTTTGAAAGGCCAATATGATTTTTATTCTTTAGAACCAATGACAGGATGGATTACACTAATAAATTTATCAGCGTTTGTACCATCCTTGCATTCTGAGATAAAAAATCACTTGATTATAATTATTACCATTTTGATATACTACTAGATCTCATTATCTAATATTTTATTCTACATTATAGCATATTAAAGTAAAGAACATTGGCTTATTATTATTGGTTCTTTCACTGTTCTTATCCAGCTTTGGAATCAAGGGTATAACGATGTCATTAAATGAAATGAAATGCCAGCGATGTATCTTCTTTTTCTGTGTTCAAGGAGCAGTTTGTAAAGTGGGGATTATCTGTTCCTTGAAAAATTGGTAGGATTTACCCATAAAATCATCTGGGCCTAGTGCTTTGGGGGAAGAAGGGGAGGCATAAGGAGATCTTCTACTACTAAATCAATTTAGTTAGTGTCCACTGATCTGTATGTCTTCCATAGCCTTTGTGTCGGTTTTGGCACCTATTGTATTTAGGTGCTCCTGAAAAAAAAAAAAAAAAAAAAAAGAAGAGTGTCCACCTGGGTGTTTCAGGAGGAGAAATAGTACCCCAAGAGCTACTCAAGGATAAGAAGGCACCATCTCTGAGCCAAGGACTGTCAGAGTATATGTCTGTGTCCAGGGCACGCAAATGTCTCTTCTCTAATCAGTGTGTCCTGTTGGTCCTAGGAAGGTAGCCTCAAGTGGCAAGATGCTTAGACCCTGTGGGTTTGTGTAGGATGAAATCCCTCTGACATCTTCATCAGTGACAAGGCCAATAGTTCTTTATCCTGTCACTGGCATTTTGGGGGATCACTGACTTGGGGCCCAGGAAATAAATGGCTAGCTAGCACAGTAATTACTTCTTTGGGAGAGTCTGAGCTTACATGTAAACCCTTCATTAGATGAGAAGTAGGTTTACCTTTTAGAAGGACACATGAATATTCAGTAGCCAACAACTGGCCTTCAGAGGAGTTTGACTAAGGTTGTGAGGGGTCCAGAAATCTCATACAAGGATCGCTGATGGAGCTGGACTGGAAATGACCGTAGGGGCTGATAGATGTCTTCTCATATTTAAAGAATACCCATGAAGTGGGGGTTGTAGACTGCTTTCAGTGCACTGTGTTGCACAGAAGACAGGAGGGAAGCAGATTTGGGTTCAGAGTAAGAAGAGATGTTAGTCCTCCATTGCTGGAGGAGTTTATTTATGCAGAAGTTTCAAGCAGAACATCTCCTGGATTAAGGCAGAAATTCAGTTTCGCCAGTGGAAAGGAAACCTAAGTGAGCGCTGCAAGCAGACCGTGCTCTCAGGAAGACAATGTTTTAGGAAGGGTCACACGTGCATGACCAGACCAACATTCCCTGGGCCCTTCTATATCCCAGATTATGCACTGGATAGTTTTATATCCGCAACCTCTTTAATGCTTCATAACCTGTGCATTATTTATCCCCAAGCTAAACATGAAGACACCAGAGATCAGAACAGCTAAGTAACTTGCCCAAGGTTGCACAGCACTAATTAGCAGAACCAGGATTTGAACCAAGATGCACCAAGTCTGAGCTCATTTGGCAGAGACCAGGCTGCTCCCGCTTTGGTGCACATACAGGAGTCTCTCAGGATATGTGTTAAAATGCAGATTCAGTTTCAGGAGGTCTGGGGTGGGACCATGTTTCTGCATTTCTAACAAGCCCCCAGGTCGCGCTGGTGCTGCTGGTCCACAGGACACTTTGATGTGGAGGTTTTGGGTCATCTTGATAAAGTTGTTCAGGAGTCTTTGGTTACAGATGAATCTGATGACTGTTTCCCAGGTGAGAAACAGAAGGAGCTGGCCCTGGCGTCCGTGCATGTCTGGGAAGCCTCACCTTGACTCACAGCTGCTGCTTGTCCTGCTGAGGCATGGGACAGGCTCCCCGAGAATTGGGAAGAATGGGCTTGGCAGTGACAGAAATAGGCTTGGGCACAATAGTATTCATTGTGTGCCCACGGTGAGCTGGAGACTGTTCTAGGCACTTGAGATGCAAAGATAAACAAAGCTCTTTTATAATCTAGTGGAGTGAACCTAAACCAAAGTTATCACAGGGTTTAGTTACATGTCTACCTTACAGTTTTCCTGGCCCAAACCCTTGAAATATCCTGACTTTTCTCACTCTGTCAGCTTCTCTGTGCAGTCTGTCACCAGATTGGCTCAGTATGAATAAACAATGTAGTGGACCTGCCAGAAAACTAATGCGGGCTCCATCTGCATGGATAGAAGTGGCCTGAACTAGCTCTCTCTGCCCGGTCAGCGTGCAGCTGCAGGACTGGCTTTGCATCTCTGGCCCCCATCTCAAGGGGAATTGTGGCAAACTGGACCTTGTCCAGGGAGAACAGCCAGTCAGGGAGGAGACCCAAACCGCGACATAGTAAGCACCATTGAAAGTGCTGGCAGTGCTGGTCCTGCTTGGAGATGGAGAGCTCGAGGGATGCTGAGTGCTTTCCCAGCTGTCGCTCCATCACCATGTCCCCTTCATAGTCCTTCCAGGGAAGATGCCTGTCTCTCCAGAACTCGGCCTCCTTGGCTGTCCAAGCTAAAGCAGCCTCCCCAGGCACTCCCCATCCCATGCCCATGTAGATCTTTTGCTTAGCTCTTATCACCTCTCTGGTCACACCTTCCTTTCTTATTTGTTTGTGAGGACAGTTTGCGAAGCTCAGCTCAGCTCTAGAGGCTGTGATACATAAGGAGATTCTCAGGACTTCCCAGTTATTCCTTTGTGATGTTCAGAGACTTACCCCTTGCTCATCCAGCCCCCACCCCACCCCGCATCCCACACCTAGACTATAGCGTCAGCCTCCTTGTAAGTTTCTCTGTTTGTTACTTCCCTTGTCCCCAACAAAATCCATCTTAAATGCAGTTGCTAGAGGAGTCTTTCTGTCTGTTTTCTCATCCAGGATATGTTGGTTGCAGCCTCAGCATGCAGGAGATTGATTCCTCCGGTCCTCACAGCCCTCTGTGGCCAGTGATGGCTCCACTCTGGGGCCTGTGGTGGCTCCTTTGCACCCACAGCTCATGCAGTCATACCCGCTGTGTACCCAAAGAGAGGCCTCCAACCCCTTGGCCAGCTTTCCTCCTGCCTCAAGTTGGAATCTCTTGAGAAACGTAGACATGCTTTCCAAGCATCAGACTTAGTTAGGTCTTTGAAAGCTGGCTCTCACTCAGTTTCTTTTCTTAGAACGTGTTACTATCTAATGACATTACAAAGTTCTCACAATAGAAAGAAAACATACACTCCCACACCCCTCCTTTAATCAGTGCTTGCTTAACTAGTGCTTCATACAAGCACGTCTTAGGCAAATGGATGGCCACATGGATACATCCGGGAGGGGCCTGGGATGTTGAGTTGGCATGAGCTCTGCTCTGCCTCGTCACGGCACTGCCTTTGATCTTTAATTTGAGCCATTCTGGGCAGGACTCAGTACACTCTGAAAGCACACTTTGTGATTGAAAAATGTGCACTCCATCAGCCAAAACATTTGTTTATATTTTACCCCCAGTTCTAGGGTTTTCGTTCCTTATCATGCTTTCCCCAAGCACTTTCTTCATATAATTAAAGAGGTGTGAGCGCTCTGAGCAGGACTGTGCAATAGGCTCCTTCCCTGAAGACAGAGAAAGGTTTCTCCCCACCATGTCAGGCACAAAGTCCATGAGGACATGACAAAACAACCTCCACGGCCACATTTCCAGAATGGTAACAACGGCCAGGCTGTCCAGGAAGGCAGGAGCCCCGGAAAGACTGCCCTTCCAGAGGGCCATCACAGCCCCGGGGCTGCCCTGGGAGGCGGGAGGCTGAGCGTGCTCGTGTGTCTCCAGTTGTATTAGAGCGGGTGTCTTATCAGTGGCACTGTTCACATTTGGGACCAACCAGTCCTGTGTCCTGTGCATTGCAGGATGCTTAGTGGCATACCTGGCCTCTACCCTCCAGGTGTGCGTTCTGATCTCCTCCTACCTCCACCCATTGTACAATCAATAATGTCTCCCCCGGGGAGAGCAAAATCTCCTGCATTGCGAACCATTTGCTTCATTGAATGGACTTGCAAAGAGGTCTTTCTAGGAGGCAGGGTCTGTGGGACCCAGAGTAGTGGGCACACAGTAGGGTCACCTGAGAAACGTTCAACAAATTACAATGGCCAGGCTCATGCCAGACCAACTAAGTCAGGGTCCGGGGGGAAGGCCTGGACATAATAACTTCGAAAGGTCCCCAAGTGATTCCAGTAAATGCTTAGGGTTGAGAAAGAGAACTTTCATGACCTCCTCCAGAGGACTAGGAGAGGAGCAGGAAGCTTGAGATATCACAATTTAATGAGAGAGTCAGGCAGGAAAGGCCAACGAGCACAAACAACCATCCTAAGTCTGTGTGTGTTCTATTTGTCTTCTTTAGAAGTTAGTAGAACTCCAAAGGAAGAAACCGTGTGCTAGGGAGCCTGGGTAATGCCTCACAGCCCGCCTGGGAGAGAGGAGAAATCCTGAAGGCAGTAGACATTGTCTTGGGGATTCAAAAACAGAAAAGTAGGCTGAGTCTTAGAGACCTCAGGGTAGAGGGAAGGACAGGTCAGGATGGGGAGTGGTCTTGAAACTGAAACGCAGTCCTTCTGGCCACTTGGCTCCAGCTAACCGAGGGTAGGGAAGTGGCTCCAGCAGTGCGGGCATGGGGTCTTGTGTGTCCTTCCATTTCCCTCCATGATACAAAGGTTCTACTGGTATACTAAAGGGATAAGAAAAACAATAGGGCGCGTCCGTGTCCGACATCTGGGTTTCAGTTCAGGCTGCTGGAAGACCTCAGTCATCTTGCATCCTCATTTCTACTACTGCAGGGAGACGAAGAGCACGAGCCTGGGAGTTCACTAGACTTGTTATTAGTTAAGAGATCGCATGCTGCTTTGCCTCTTTGGGTTTCAGTTTTCCCATCTCTAAAATGGGGATAATAGTGAGGCCTATCTCATATGCAGACCTGGTCAAAGAATTAAATAAGATAATTCATAAAAAGTACTATGTAGACAGATGGCTTGCTAAATACTAGCTACTACCACTATTTATTCTTTGGCCTCAAAGTCCAGTAGATCAAGAAGTCCTGTGACCTATTCTTTGGAAGTGTCTTTGGAAAATCTGGCCGCCTCCTCCCCATCTCTGTTGGCACTACCTGAGTTCTGCACTGCTCACCCTTTCTGGCAAGTCTACCTAGCTCTGCCACCCAGCAACCTCTCCCCAGGTGTTACTAGCCTCTTGTGATTCTGGATTAAAATTTCCAAGGGTTTGCCGAAACCGGTTTGGCTCAGTGGATGGAGCGTCGGCCTGCGGACTGAAGGGTCCCGGGTTCGATTCCGGTCAAGGGCATGTACCTGGGTTGCGGGCACATCCCCAGTAGGAGATGTGCAGGAGGCAGCTGATCGATGTTTCTCTCTCATCGATGTTTCTAACTCTCTGTCCCTCTCCCTTCCTCTCTGTAAAATATCAATAAAATATATTTTTTAAAAAAAATAAAATAAAATTTCCAAGGGTTCTTTGCAACCAACAGGGTGAAGTCCTTTGGCCCCGCTGTGGTCCCCTCACGTATTAGGATTGTTGGTTTGGGTTCCCACGACCGAGAACCTTGACTGGCTTCCCTTGTTTGTATTTTAAATGTGTGTGTGTTTTCCAGTCATTCAGAGTGTTGTTCAAATGAACTCCCCTGCTCCCAGTTTATGTGTCTTGGACTGAAATGTTGCATATTACCCCTGTCATGTTTTAAATACAAAGTTTTGTTTTCCCAGTAAGTGCTGTGAGTGATTTGGAAATATTGCTGGTCCTGATGAATTTCTCTCCTACAGCACATGTAAGGTCTTGTTTATTTACATTAATAAGAAGACTGTGCAAACAGCTTGCATGTGAAATTCTCTCCTGAGGACACAGAGGCTGATGGTAAAGGCTAATTCATGAATGAGGAGAAATTGAATCCTGGCTCTTTCAGCTCTTTTCTGAGCCTATTGCTGCAACAAATCTCCTGTTTACTACAACGGTTGTTTTATTACAGGTCACCCCAATTTGGCAGCTTACCTCACAGCTTGCCCTTTTGTGGGGAGTCAGGAAGAGATGAGAAACAAAGAGAACATAAAGGAGGAAAGGCAAACTGCCTCAAAATCAAACTCTTTGGAACTTGTAGGCATTGGTTGACCCTCAACAGGAAATGCTTCCACGAATATTTTGTTGCACTGCCCCCAAACTTGGAATCTTCACATTCTTGTTCTAAGTCACCACCACCACCCATCTCTTAGGTGTGAAAATAACCAGTCCTGCCTGTGAGGGTGATTCCACTGAGGCTGAAGATAGGTGTAACTAGGGAAACATGGTGAATTGAAACCAAAAGCAGTATTTCTTTTGAAGGGACACATTTTAATTTCTTAAACATATCGATTATTAATATCTGTCTTCCTATTCATTCATTTTCCTACTAGGTTCTGATTACCACCAATTGTGAACCTATTTGCCTATTTCTCTTCACTAGACTGGGAGGCAAATGACTAGAAAGGAATGTCTGCATAGTGTAATGTATAAAGGCATGGGTGGTTGACAACAGATAAGCCTGATTCTAGTCCTAGCTCTGCTGCTTACCAGCTCCCTAGTGTGGGGAAAGTTATCTGATTGCCCTCTTTCTCAAAATTCAGTTTTTTTATCTGTCAAATGAAAGACTTGCTCTTGCCAGTGTCGCTTGGTTGGTTGGGCATTGTCCCATGCACCAGAAGTTTGCTGGTTTGATTCCTGGTCAGGGTACATGCGTGGGTTGCAGGCTCGATCCCTGGAAGGAGGCATGCATGAGGCAGCTAATGGTTGGTGTTTCTATCTCTCTCCCCCTCTGCCTTCCTTTCTCTCTAAAGAAGAATAAATAAAAATATTTTTAAGAGAAAGAAAGAATAGCCACCTCACTGGGTTGTTCTGATGATTAAGTGGGGTCATATAAGTAAAGCAGCCAGCAGAATGCTTGGCATACCCAATCCGGGGCAGCTGCTGCCCTGAGGATGAGGGTGGTTTTATAAGTTCCCTGGGAACATGGGGTCCCTTGTCTGCATCACCAGCTTCTAGGTCTGTACCTGGAAGTGAAGGGGTCTGAAATGAATGAATGTACAGCATGCCCACGTGTCCAGGTCTTTGCTGTCACCAGGGTGAGTATTTAGGTAAGCATGAGCACACCCACAATCCAATGACATGTCCAGTACTTTGGCCATATCTGGACAATTTCCATTCTTAAACCCCTATATGACTTGGGAGAAAGAATCTCCCTGGGGAGCCACTCACATAGAAAATGTGAACAGAGAACAGTGACTTAGGGCCTGACTCTTTGAGGGGACGGAAGGAGCAGTTTGAAGAGAGGACACTCAGAAATGAGAACAAAGTACTAGCCTCAGAGGTCAAGGAGGAGTTTCTTGAAGGAGCTGATGCTCCTCTGTGCCCAGGGTGGCAGCAAGTTCAAGGGGAAGGCTACTCCATGGAAACTGTACAAATACCTCTGCAGGGCCACTCCCTTGGGCACCCAGTTTCATTAAGGGTGCATTAGGACAGCGGTTCTCAACCTGTGGGTCGCGACCCCTTTGGGGGTCAAACGACCCTTTCACAGGGGTCGCCTAAGACCATCGGGAAACACATATATAATTACATATTGTTTTTGTGATTGATCACTATGCTTTAATTATGTTCAATTTGTAACAATGAAATTGGGGGTCACCACAACATGAGGAACTATATTAAAGGGTCGCAGCATTAGGAAGGTTGAGAACCACTGCATTAGGCCATCAGCTCACTTTTCTCTGTTCTGATTAGTGGCTGTTTAAGAACTTTTTCACAGCACCAAAAAGGAAAACTATTCTAACAGCTCTCAGCTGGGCTGGGGTTTGCTCGCCATTATTTGCACACAAAAGCCTGAGCCCATTAAGATGGGCAGATATTTCCTGCCATGGCATGGCATCATGCTCACAAACATTGGATGCTATTTAAAGCCTCTCCTTTGCAAATATGCGTTGGTCACATTTGTGCAATGCCCCTTAATTAAGGCCAGATTTGAAGCTCTCACAGCTGTCACTCCTTTAACTGATGACAGAGACTGTAGGACTTGATTTTTCCAGGAGATAATTTGGACACCAGAGAAAAGCCAAGAGATCCTTGAAACACTGTAGCACTTACCTTAACTTCCAGGCTTCTAATGAAAAAGGTTCTTAGACAAAAAGGGACACAAAGACCCTTTCACAGAAACCATCAATACTGTCTGCCAAGCAGGAGATTTATTGGGTGGGAACACACACACACACTCACACACACACACACACACACATGCATGTTTTATTTGAGGCACCCTGGAAAATGAAAAGCTATCTGATAAAAATAATCATGTGAGAAGATGGTCTTCAAGATTGCAGCTTGGATTTCTGTGAAGGCAAAAATGGACCAATTTATAACTGAAACTCTGCTAGGAGGCTAAAAAGAGTAGTCTACCCTCTCTTATATCTGCCTTTCTCTAAAGGAAATACATCGTGGGTTGGTTGGAATGTGATCTTTTGGTTACCAAATGCTTTAATTAATAGAGAATCAAAAACATACTATACAAAGATTGCTAGTTATCAAAGAAATAAAATACTGATTCTTTCCCAACCACGTTGTTTGGAGCAGGAATGTGGTGGTGCAGATGATACTAACAATAATCCTATGTAATAAAGAGGTGATATGCAAATTGACCCTCACTCCATCACGCCATCACAAGATGGCTGTGCCCACAGTGGAGACAGGCTTCCCATAACACAAGATGGCTGCGCCCACAGCAGAGGCAGGGTTCCCATAACGAGCCCTAACAAGCAATCAGCAGGGACCTGAGGCTGCGCACTCCCCCTCCCCCCCCGCCCGGCAGGGCTTGATGGGATGGGGCCAGCTGGGTCTGGATCTCTCCCAGTGGGGGGTGGGGCCAGCCAGGTCTGAGTCTCATGTGATTTTGAGGGGCACGCAGGTGGGAGGGACTTGACTCTGAGTCCTGCGGCGTGCCCCAGACTCTGACAGGAAGAAGATTTTCATATACATTTTACTATTTTTCTTTCATCTCTGACACTTCTATTATAGAGAAAGGGCAAATAGCAATATTAAAATATTTCCTCTAATTAATTCACTTTTAATGTGCACGAATTTTGTGCACTGGGCCACTAGTAACAATCATAATATTCATGGTGTTAATGTTTATTAGGTACTCACTCTGTGGCACTTTAAATGTACTCATTTTCATGAATCATCTCACTTGGCTCTTGAAAACCGATGAGGTAGGTACTATTTTATGTATATTTTATAGATGAGGTAACTGTGGCTTCACAGCTTAAGGAATTTGCCCAAGGTCACCCAGCTGTAAAAAGGCAGGGTCAGAACTCAGAGCTCTTGAGCTCTCTCTGTCCTGAAGTGCCTGCTCAGCACTACTGTTATCCTGAGACAACAAAAAGCATGTGGGCTTTGGAGATAGACCAGAGTTTTATCCAGGCCTGCCATGTGACCTTCAACAAATTGCTTCACTTTTCTGAACTTCAGTTCTTCAACTGAAAAAAAATAACAGCTGCCTCATGGCTATACAGATTAAATGAAATTAGTATAAATGAAATCCATAGGTATTTAATAAATGTCACTTCCTTCTCCACCTCTGTTTCATTCCATTCTAATTATTTTCTTTTTCCACCACTGGATTGAAGCATGAGGAAGGCCCTTCTGAACAAATGAGACCTGAGAAAACTCAGTTTGACACAGGGAAAGTGATGAGGTCATTGACATCTTCAAGGGAGACGCCTCAGTAGCCTGGTGAGGGCAGAAGTGTGTAGCGCAGGTTAGGGAGACATGATTGTGAAGCTGGTGCTTGTTCCAAATATTTGGTGGTGAGAGGACACTATGCAAAAGTGGAGGCAGCATCAAACTTGGGGCTATAATGATCCCAATGTAACTTCTGTGTTTTTGCAAGACCCGTTACTCTGTTGTAATATCATATTGAGCTGATAACTGTGAAGTGTGAACAAGTGATGCAGGATTCTCTGGGTTGTGTTTCCAGAAGGTTGAAGGCCATCTGGGTACTTATGGGCCTCTGCTTCCCTCTGGCTTTGGGTGATATGTAAAAGTTGTGATGAAATGTCTTGTAATGGGGTTTTCCAAACTATGTCTCATACCTAGAAGCACTTTCTTAACACTAAAACTATACATGAAAATGAGGAATTGATGTGTAGCATTTCATATCTATTTGTAGCTTGTCTTTCTGATATAATAAAGAAAAAACTTATTTAAGCCCTGGCCAGTTCGGCTCAGTGGATAGAGCTTTGGGCCATGGACTGAAAAGTCCCAGCTTCAATTCCGGTCAAGGGCATGTACCTTGGTTGCAGGCTCGATCCCCAGTAGGGGTGTGCAGGAGGCAGCTGATCGATGTTTCTCTCTCATCGATGTTTCTAACCCTCTATCCCTCTCCCTCTCTGTAAAAAGTCAATAAATATATATATATTTTTTTTAAAAAAAAAACCTATTTAAGCAATTTCAACTACTCAATTTAGAGCTTTTTTATTCACATAGTCACAGTACTTTCCTCTTAATTTAGGACATATTATTGTGAAAAGTACACACTTATTTGGGCAACAGAAAGATTGAATTCATGGCATAGTTTGACTATATCGAATATTAAAAATTAGTATGGTCTAGTCATTTGTCGCCTAGCATGAAATTCTACATAATTTTTTGGCTGTGGATTTAAGAATTTAACCAGAAGTTCTGAATCAAGTCTGCAGAATAGGCTATATTATGCCTGAGTGACAAATACAAAACACACATTTCTTTTTCACACTAGTCCTTAAAGGGCCAGCAGGGGCTCTGCTCATCACAGTCCCTCAGGGACTCAGGTTGGTGGAGGCTCACCATCTTAGGCAGCTGCCACTTCACCCAAGTCTGTAAAATTTGCTCTGGCAGAGGAGGAAAGGGTTGGAGAGCTGAGCACCAGCAATTAAATGCTTCAGCCTGGAAGTGACACCTGCCACTCCCACTCACATCCCATTGGCCAGAAACTAGTCACATGGCCACACCTAACTTTAGAGGGGTGGGAAATTGTAATCCTCCATTTACAGAAAAATCAAAGAATCAGATACTGAGAAACATCAGTATTGAACAGGAGTTCATTTTGTTTATTCCCTTTCCCTAAGAAGAAAAAATTAGTACTTGCATCAACTTTGTAAACTGTAATTTTGAAATAAATCCTGGTGGCTCACAGGAGGAGGGGTGGGGAGTCCCAGTTGGCCAGTAAAACTTGGGAGAAACATTTGCTGAAGCTAATAAGAGTGTCTCTTTGATTTAAATGCCCCATTTGTGGTACAGAACCAAAATGCACTAAGCCATAAAATTCCACTCCCCCAGGATCTAAGCTGTAATTTCTCCATTCTCTGAACAAGAATGAAAGCCCAGTTGAAATCATGGAATTTTACTCTTAATTTAAGAAGTATTGTCACTTAAAATGTGCTAGTTCTGAAAGGAATGCAGCATTTAATTTCACATGTTCTTTTCTCACGGGATTTAGATGTAATTTTAGTCTAAGGCCAATGATAATGTTTGGATTTAAATATTTTAAACAACTTACTGTTAAATTGTTAATCAACAAAGCATTATGATCTTTATTGCATGGCTTTGTGCAATCCTGACCCACTGCCCATATACTCTTGGGGATTCTCATTCCCTAATGCTTGCAGGGTGGTCTGATTCAATTGTTAATGACCTGTTTAGCAAAAAACATCAAGCCAGAAAATCATTAAAATGTTTTTTCTTATTCAAAATAAAATTTACTTTAGTTTTATGAGAAATATTACATCTTACAATGAATACTAGTATTATGGACTTTTTTCAGGAGCGACAGGTCAAAAAAGAAATTGTTACGTTTTTGAGCCACCAAATAGTAGTATTGGGGATACAGTTGAAAAGTAGTTACAAAGGCAACTTTCTAATCTGGTGACTTGAAATTTGAGGACAGATTATAGCAAAGCCTGGTCGGTAATTTATGGCAAAAGGGCCAGGAGTTTCCCAGAGGCTGCCCAGGACTGGTCTCCAGTTCTTCCAAATTGGGCAGATGTAACTGAACCAGGTGATTCCTTCATAGCTAAGAGCAAGAAAGACAACATTACATGGATAAAGACCCAAGTCACACTGACTATTGTGTAGACATTCAATGCTTTCCCAAAACTGCATAATTGTTTAATCTTTAATTTTATTTCGAGTTTAAAAAGCCATTCTTTATTGTATGAACCCCAATTCTGCCATGAAGCCATCTGTGAGCTCCTTAGCTATTGCTGCCTAATTGAGTCATCAAATCCTGGTCCTCTGGCAGTTGATCTCATTTATTTTGCTCAAGAATCTTATCTCCCCAGACAGATACTAATCCCATTGGGAACAAGGATGTAACACCTGCCACTTTTGATTTCTCTAGAGAACTGGGTTAGAGATAGGCGCATGATAGATGTTTAATCCTTCATCAGTATAGTAACCCATCTGATGGTTCAAACCTTTCTTTACACTCACATACACACAGGATGGAACAGGTAGTTTGGGGAGAAAGTGAGCTCCTCATCACTAGATTCATTCAGGTAAAGACTGAATAATGGGGGGAGGGGGCACTTTGCTTGCTTCCATATCTTGGCTATCTATATATATAAAAAGCCAGTGACCAGAACACTGTAAAGACCAGACGACTGGTCGCTATGACGCCCACTGCAACCAGTGAACTGACCGATCAAGGGTTGGGGCCGGCCGGCCAACCTCCTGCAGCCCCACCCCCTGCCCAGCCCTACTCCAGATCAGCCCCTCCCACCCTGATCGGGGGCAGGGCTGGCTGGCCAACTACCCACGGCCCCTCCCCCCAGCCGGTCCTGCTCCCGATGGGCCCCCACCACCCCAGTCGGCCCACAGCCTCTTCCCCAAGCCAGCTCCAGCCCCGGTCAGCCCCCCACACCAATCAGGGGTGGGGCTGGCCGGCCAACATCCCACAGCTCCTCCCCTGGTCTCTGACCCCCATTTGGCCTCCCCACCCCAATTAGGGGCGGGGCCCGCTGGCTAATCGCCTGTGGGCCGGGCCCTGATTGGCCCCGATTGGGGTCGGGCCAGCCAGATCTCACCCGTGCACGAATTTGTGCATTGGGCCTCTAGTTGTAAATAATGCTACAATGAACATAGGAGTGCATAAATTCTTTTTGAATTAGTATTTTGAGTTTCTTCAGATACACACTGAAACAGAATCACTGGCTCATAAGGCAGTTTCATTTTTAATTTTTTGAGGTAACTCAATACTGCTTTTCACAGTGGCTGCACCAATCTGCATTCCCACCAACAGTCCACAAGGGTTCCCTTTTCTCCACATCCTCACCAACACTTACTGTTTGTAGATTTATTGATGATAGCCATTCTGATGGGTATGAGATGATATCTCATTGTGGTTTTAATTTGCATTTCTCTGATGATTACTGATATTGATCATCTTTTAATATGTCTGTTGGCCTTTTGTATGTCTTCTTTGGGGAAGTGTCTATTCAGATTTCTGCCCATTTTTTAATTGAATTGTTTGGCATTTTTTGGTGTTGAGATGTATGAGTTCTTTATAAATTTTGGATATTAACCCCTTAATATAATTGGTGCATATAGTCTCCCATTTAGTAGATTGTCCTCTTGTTTTGTTGACGGATTTCTTTGCTGTGCAAAAACTTTTTAGTTTGATGTAATCCAATTTGTTTATTTTTTTCTTTTGTATGCTTTGCCCAAGAAGATATATCAGAAAAAAAGCACTGTTAAGAAAAATGTCAGAGATTTTACTGCCTACATTTCCTTCCAGAACTTTTATGATTGCAAGTCTTACATTTAAGTCTTTAATCCATTTTGAGTTTATTCTTACATATGGTATAAGAAAGTGCTCTAGTTTAATTTTTTACATGTACCAGTTATTTTTGCATGTACCTATTTATTTCTGAATTTTGTTTTTGTTTACAACTCTTTAGGAGTTCTTGATTAGCCCAGACAAGAAAATGCAAATTGTTAACAGATAATCTCTTTGCCCACATAAACATGAGAGCCATTTGTCCTCAGGGTTGCATAAAAATGAATTAGTGTAGCATTGTGCCCAGTGTGTTATAATTAAGTATATACTATGATTTAGTATAACGTATGATACTATCAAGTTCTTCATATTTTTTAAGTGCTTTAAAGATTATAAAAACATTAAAGTAGAACCTTGAAACATCTTGAAAGCCGCTGACTTATCTTGTCTAGCAGACATCTTTTATCAGTTAAGTTAGCCCCAGTGACCCATCCAGGCTCTCAGCAGGTCCCAGTGTTCAACTTGGCCCCTTATAGTCCCGCCTCTGACTTTGGTTAGATGAGCTCTATGGTTTTTTCCTACTCTAAGATTCTGTGATTCTAGAATTCTATGTTTAGTGGGAATGCTTGCTACTAAGCCTAATTTTATTAGGATAAGCTTTCTCCTTATCCTATTGGTTGGGCCATTTTGTTCTTCTCTGGATTACAAATATCTGTTATAAAATGAAATTTCAAAGTTATATTTTCTAAAAAAGATAGATGTCTTTTGTTTCAAATTCATTTTATTTTTGTTCGTATCCATTTTAATGTTTATATAAAATAGAAAACTGTGATCTTCTACAGCAAGGAGAGTTAGTGAGTTTTGCTAACACTCATTGGTAACTGTAAGGTGCAAATTTAATTTTCATGACCAGCGAGGTCAGTGACATATGCCTTGTTTGTATTTTGTTCCCTGACATTTAGCCTATATCACAGAGCCTGATTCAATTTGTTGATGGTTTTGAGCCACAGCACAGAACAATCCAGCCACCCTAAGAAGTAGATAAATCATTTTGCTAGTTTACATGGCTTTGCTTTGACCATGTCACTATTACCAACTTATTTGAGGCAGGGATTTTCCAGTGTTTAAGTAGACACTTCCAGTAACTTTCTAGCTCACTCAACTCGGGGGAAATGCCTTGGTTAACTCATGGAACCTACAGGAATCATGAACAATTCAAAATCAATGTTCTACAGTAATGCCTATAGGTTACAGGTTTATAGCTTTCTTCTGCTCACGAACTCTAGAAGTATCTTTATCTTAAAGGGAGCAGACTGTTTTCCTATCATTATTTAAAAGCACAAGTTGAACCAAGATGGCGGCATAGGTAAACACTGGAGAATGCTGCCTCGCACAACCACTTCAAAAATACAACTAAAAGACGGAACGGACATCACCCAGAACCACAGGAAAGCTGGATGAGGGGAAATTCTTCAACTAGAAGGAAAGAGAACAGCATACCGAGACTCAGAGGAGGCGCAGTGCGGAAAATACAAAGGTGTGGAAGTGCTCGCAGAGCGGGCTGGCGGCTAAGGACACGGTTGTCTGTTTCAATCGGGAGGGAGGCTCAGGCCCTAAGCTCCAGTTCTGGGTGAGTCTCTAGGGACCCAGACTCAAACGGGAGAAGCAGGACTGTCTGGCATCAGTCAGAACGCGAGGGCAGCTTTCTCTCCGAGGTTTGCAGCGGTTGCTGGGACTCTGAGAGGCAGAGCCTCTGGGGATGGGACTGAGAGCAGCCATAACTGCTCGCTCTGCCCACCCTGTTGATCCCATGCGACCCGCCCCGCCCAAGCCCTGCACAGAGCCATTTGCCGGATAGCCTCAGGCAAAGGCTAGATTAGCACCTCCTCAGAGGACAGAAGTTTTCCCACTGCAGACACAGCTGACTCTCACAGCCAGTTGGCCTGGAGGTCAAATCCCCCCAGTATTAACTACAACAATCAAGGCTTAACTACAACAAGACTGTGCACAAAGACCACAAGGGGGTGCACCAAGAAAGCATAAAAAATGCGGAGACAAAGAAACAGGACAAAATTGTCAATGGAAGATATAGAGTTCAGAACCACACTTTTGAGGTCTCTCAAGAACTGTCTAGAAGCCGCCGATAAACTTAATGAGATCTACAAGAAATCTAATGAGACCCTCGATGTTATGATAAAGAACCAACTAGAAATTAAGCATACACTGACTGAAATAAAGAATACTATACAGACTCCCAACAGCAGACCAGAGGAGCACAAGAATCAAGTCAATGATTTGAAATGCAAAGAAGCAAAAAACACCCAACCAGAAAAGCAAAATGAAAAAAGAATCCGAAAATATGAAGATAATGTAAGGAGCCTCTGGGACAGCTTCAAGCGTACCAACATCAGAATTATAGGGTTGCCAGAAGATGAGAGAGAGCAAGATATTGAAAACCTATTTGAAGAAATAATGACAGAAAATTTTCCCTACCTGGTGAAAGAAATAGACTTACAACTCCAGGAAGCGCAGAGAACCCCAAACAAAAGGAATCCAAGGAGGACCACACCAACACACATCATAATTAAAATGCCAAGAGCAAAAGACAAAGAGAGAATCTTAAAAGCAGCAAGAGAAAGAAACTCAGTTACCTACAAGGGAATACCCATACGACTGTCAGCTGATTTCTCAACAGAAACTTGGCAGGCCAGAAGGGAGTGGCAAAAAATATTCAAAGTGATGAATGCCAAGAACCTACAACCAAGATTACTTTATCCAGCAAAGCTATCATTCAGAATTGAAGGTCAGATAAAGAGCTTCACAGATAAGGAAAAGCTAAAGGAGTTCATCACCACCAAACCAGTATTATATGAAATCCTGAAAGGTATCCTTTAAGAAGAGGAAGAGGAAGAAAAAGGTAAAGATACAAATTATGAACAACAAATATGCATCTATCAACAAGTGAATCTAAGAATCAAGTGAATAAATAATCTGATGAACAGAATGAACTGTTGATTATAATAGAATCAGGGACACAGAAAGGGTATGGACTGACTATTCTTGGGGGGGGAAGGGGTGTGGGAGATGCGGGAAGAGACTGGACAAAAATCGTGCACCTATGGATGAGGACAGTGGGTGGGGAGTGAGGGCGGAGGGTGGGGTGGGAACTGGAATGAGGGGAGTTATGGGGTGGGGGGGAAGAGGAACAAATGTAATAATCTGAACAATAAAGATTTAATAAATAAATAAATAAAAGCACAAGTTGAACAAATTAAAATTACACAGTGATTTCTTTGCAGACCTCAAACATCCATAGAATATAGTCTCAAAGAGGATAACCTTGGGCTTCAATAGGGGTTCCCAGTATGCTCAGATGACTCAATAAACCCAAAGGAAAGATGGTCTTGGGGAAATCCTCATCTATTAGCTCATGATGCTATGATTTTTTTGTTCCCTTTCTGGTAGTCAAAGAGCATTCTGGAGGCCAGGGGCAGAATGAGCCCTGTAGGAAAAGAGGCTCTCCAAAGGATCTGAAGTCCCAGACCCTTGGGCCTGCACTGGAGAGAAAGCTCCCATCAAATCCCATTGTTGCAACAGGAAAGAATGGTTGGGAGAGTTTTCAGTGCCAGGGCTTCGGGCAGCACAGGGAGACCACAGGAAAGAGAACGCAAAGCTTCTGAGAAATTGGAGCTCTCCTGTGAGACTAAAAGGGGAAGTCCGAGGTGATAATAAGATGACTCCTTTCCATGAAGTATCAGGGAAGAGGAGGCATTCAGAAGCCACCTGAGCCCTTTCTCTCCCACCACCGCCTGTCTACCTCAGGTTGCATGCATTCATTGGGTGGAGGAGGGCCTTTGTGGGCCTTCTCAGGCCACTGCGTCCCTCCACTTCCAGCGCCGCCTTCATTCGGAGCTCCTGAAGCCCCTGCCCTTCACTTGGTGACATGTGCTGTCAGTCACTGTGTTAACTTGCCTGCTTGGCTTCCACCTTATCACTGTGCTTCTGAGTTTTTCAACTGGATAGATAGATATGGGTTCATAGCCTGATGCTTTGGTATGTGACCTTGGGCAAGGTACTTAACCTCCTCTTTCCTCCTCCACTAAAATGGTAATAAATATTGTCACCCTAGTCGGTTCTCAGCAAATACCAGTTCCTTTCTTTCTATTGCTTTACCTGGTGCTCATGAGCATTTTTGTAGATCTCTCTGACTATGAGAGCAAGCTTTTCTTGCAGGGCCCAGAGAGTCTATCAGTTATCAAAATTGAATTTTTGACTCTATTTGACTTTGACTCTGGCTCTCTTTTAACTAGGGTTTATTCTACTCTGCCCGAAAAATGCTTTTCTTTTTACTTTCATATTTGCTGTCATTCCACATTCTTAAAAGTATAGGCAGGCTGTTTTCTAGCTAATTAACATTCCAAGGCTGCTGTTGTTTAAGCTAGGAATGAGTATCCTTTGTTTGTATGTCTTTGAATGTACCTCTATGTTATCTTTAATGTTACTTTAAATAAAACATAATATGTATTGAGTTCTTTCCATGTGTCAGATGCTTTTGACAAACTTTATCTCCCTTTGTCATCATAAAACCAACCCAATAAATTAAAATATAGAATTAATAATTAGTATTGCTAATTAACATGTACTGTCACTTTGACAAAGTATTTTTGCTGTCAAAGCATAAGGAGGCTGGGTCATTTTCAAAATTCCTACTTTTGTTCAGTTACCCAGACCTGGGATAAAGCTTATTCTTGAGCTGCTACAGACCTATGCTCTCCTTCTCACCTGGAATCAGGGACCAAATATAGGCATAATACCTAGGAGGAAATAATCATCTTGTTTAATCGACAGCTGACATCAGGAAGCTTTTTGAGCCAGAGCAATGACATGACGACGGCAGTTTTCTTGAGAAGATAAATTTCACAGTCACATGCAAGATAGATTACCTGAAACCACAACATTCGCCTTTCTTATGCTCACACATCCGGGGGGCATGATTTCAAAGCTCATAAATAGGATCTGTTTAAAGAAGGAACTGGTGGAAATTCAGAATTTCAAGGTTGCACCGAAGAAGGTGAAGAATCAGTGCTCACTCATCTGTTTTGCAGGTCCTAAATGCTACGTACGCAAGTGCGTATTGTTGATGCAGTCACTTGGAAGCCATCTCTGGGTATCAGAGGCCTTTTCCCTTCCTTTCGCCAAAAGTTGCAAGAGAAGGGCAATTATTCATCTGGCTGCCACCTGAATTATTGTTATGGAACACATTGAGTTTGACAGATAATTTTTTTCTTAGCTATCCTTCAAAGGTCACATGAAAAAGCCTTCATGTTTATATATTTCAGCCAGATTTCTTCCTTTTGAGTATGCATGGAACACAATGTTTTTATTTCTTAATGAAATGAATATTCATATTAGATATGTATTGGATGCATCTATGTTTAGAAGAGAGAATAAGGGAAATTATCCTTATTTGATTTTTTTGTCATTCTCGCCCCAAAGAGCAAGCTCTTGGATTGGGTAATATCTTCCATGGAACCTGATGTCTTTCCTTGATCATAAAAATGTCCAGCTTGGTAAACAAACAGTTTCCATTCCCAGGAAGACAAATGCGAAAAATTGTTACTATTTTCTGAATAATTTTGGACCTAGAAATTTCTTATGAAAGGAAGGATGGTGTGATCGATGTTCTTTCACTTGGGTGAATGAGCACTGCATGATGGGAAAGAGACAACCTAGGACTTTGGGGGAAGAGGAGAATAAAGAGAAGCTATAGGAGATGCTGAAACAATTCAGTTAGTGGTAGGGGAGGCCTCAGACTGCAAGTAGAGCCCCTGTGGAAAGATGTTGGGCGAGCCAGAGAGCAGTCTAGTAATAGAAACAGTAAGAGGGAATTGTCCTTATTTCTGGTCATATATGGCCCTTCGTTGGCCATCTACAGGCCCTGTTCTTACAAGTAAAGAAGAATATCCATTAGACTAAAGGATTAGGCAACCAGCAGAGGCAACAGAGCCTGGACTTTGAGCCAAGGGCTCTTCATTCAAACCTACCATCACCACTTCTCTGTGACTTTTGACATCTTACTTGCTTTTTCTAAGCTTCAGTAAAATACGGATAATCAAGATAATTAACCAAGATGGCATATGAGCATTCTACCTGTGATGGCTGTCTCATGTATGTGTGGGGCTTCCTACTGCCTGCCTCCCTGGGAGCTGCGTCTGTTTTTCACCTGTAGTTTCTACAGGACTTGATCCCACAAGCCCAGGTGAGAAACTCCTTCAGCAGCTTCCCTCGCTCTGTTTCTAACTGAACATCACCTTTTTATGACATTTGAGACTTTCCATAGCTGGTCTCCCAGACAAACTAGGAAAGATTAACAAAAGAAAAGTTTACATTAAAAAAAAATAGAGAGGTACCCAAGTTACAAGAAAATCTCTCTGGAAACCTTGATTACCTTTGTCCCTCCAGACCATTACTGAAATGCGACTAGATCACAGCAAATTGCCTGTTACAACTCTGGCTTCAAATACCACTTGAGAATCCTGTGTAAATAGAAGTGGGCTTTCAGTGAACAGTGCAAACAGAACAGCCTGCTGTTAGTGGAGGAATGTGTGTGCCTGTGTGAGAAAAGGTATTCTCATGGCCATGACAGGGACAGGTCATTGCCAGGAGGCAGCCAGCCACAGAGTCAAGGAGGAGGAGGAGGAGGAGAAGCAGGAGGAGGGGGGAGGAAGAGAGGGAGGAGTAGGAGGGGGAGAAGGAAGAGGAGGAGGAGGAGGAAGAGGAGGGTTAGGATTGGGGGGAGGAGCAGAGGGAGGGGAAGGAGGAGAAGGGAAGGAGGGGAGGGGGGGGAGCACACCAGCATTTCCCAGCCTTCCTCCATGCCAGTGCTGAATTAGGTGCTGTCATCTGCTTGTTCCCCTATAATCCTCACAAGAGATTTGGGAATTAGATTTTAATGCCATTGTTTTACAGGCAAGGAAACTAAGGCTCAGAAAAATGATGTCACCCGCCGGTATCAGGTGCTCTTAGATGAACATCATGTCCTAGAAGAAAAGGCTTTTAAAGATGTAGGAACACACAGGTTTTTGTTTCAGGTTATGCAAATGGAAAAGGGACTCATGGAATGTAACCCAGGAGCTCTCCAGGCAGGAACAGCAGCTTAAGTAGATGCAGAGCTTCAGTGAAAACAAGCAAGGGCTGGGAACGGGGAGAGGTTTAAATCACAGCAAGTGAACTTCCGATTCCAGGCCAGTTATTAACACTCAGACCTGTCATTGTCCCTCTACCATCTCCTAGCTTCTCGCCTCCTCTCCTTCTCTGTCCCTGTCTGCGCTCTCCAGCCCTGGAAGCAAAGCCCAGCTCCTCTCCTGTTCAGCCTGATCTCAGGTTGGCCCTTATCTCTTGTTGCCTGGGTTTCTGCTGACCCCCCAGGCCTCAGGTCCCCCACCCCCATCCCAAGCAGTTTTTCAAGTATTTTCACAAAACAGTTTGCTCTCTGAAAGGAGTTGCTATTCTAACTGGTAGGTACAAAGTTGTTGGCATGGTTACAGAGACATAAGAAGAAAGAAAAGAGACAATTTTGAAAAACGAAAATCATATCTTAACACCATGGCAGAAACTTGTGAGGAAACAGTAAAACCCTGCCTCAGACGGAGCAGGAGGACACCATGGTGTCACGAGACGGAGTCTCTACAGGAAGTCCTCTCCCTGGCACCCGGGGAAAGTCACTTCTCCTCCCAGGATGCGGCTTGTCCGCGGTGAAGCCAGGGCTGCATCCCCAGAGTCCTTCCGGCCGTCCGGCATTGAGATTCTAGAAGGCTGCTTGCAAACACGGGTCTTACTGCCACCCTGCCCCCATTAAGTATCTCACAGAGAAAAGCTTTCCAAAGCCATTATTGCTTTTCAGATTGTAACCAAAAGGAAGATAGTGTTGTATTTTCTTTTTTTGACTGGATGAGAGAGTTGGTTGTCATTTGGGAGTTAGTGTGCAACTTGAGAAAAGAAGAAAGTCCACAGAGTAAACAAAAAGTGACCTGAAAAGTCAAATAGTCCAGGATTACAGGAATCCCCCGAGGATGCTGCCTAAATGCACATTCCAGCTCAGTAAGCCTGGCTGGACCCAAGGTTGCGGACAGGCTTTCCTGCAGATGATGCCTGTGCTGCTGGTCTGTGGACCGCACTCTGAGTAACGAGGGGCTAGAGAAGATCAAAGAGGGCTTATTATTTAAAAAGAAAAAATAGCAGAGAAGTATACACTTTGGAAAGATTCCCATCCAAAAAACTAAACTAAAAATGTTTAGAGTCCTAGAGGAAAGTTCCAATGAGAGGGAGAGAGAGAGAGAGAGAGAGGCTTACTATGGCCCAATTCAATGAATGAAGTACTGATTATCAGATCCACACTCAGACCCTCACTCTAAGATGACTCATCAAAGGCCTGCTCCCTCCGTAAAATTTCTGCCTGAAACAGTCAAAGCTATTGTTCACTTAGGTTCCCAGACCTCCAAGCCTTCCTTATGTCACCTTCAGTAGTTTAGGGATGAGGCTGCTTCTCATCCCTAAACTTATTCCTTAGGTGACTACTCTTTCAGAAAGGTTTATAGGTGCCATCCTTCTTCAGCCCATCGGCCATTCCTTCAGCGTAAGGTTGTGTGCGCCCCTGCCCACCATTCTAATTTCATCTCTCTGGTCCGGGCCCCCGTCCCTCTGTGCTCATCTTAATGCAGGTGTCTGTGTCTCAACCTCTGGTCTCTTCAATCCCCAACCCACTGCCTGTGTCTGCCAAGCATCTTCAAAAATCGCATTTCAGTATGCCATTCCCCCACTCAAGATCTTGGGATTCGAGTCCACATGCTTTGGTAACCAACCTTTTCTCTCATCATCTCCCACCCACCAGCCAGCCTTCTTAACGGTCCCTGAAGATCACCCAGTGGCATCTGAAAAGCCATGTAACCCCCAAAGTTTATTTCATTTATACAAATTTTTAAGCATTCTCTTGAACATTCTGAAAATAAAAGGCCTGAATATTCCTCCCACATTGTTAAGTGCTCCACAAAAACATTTTGAGAAATGAAAATCATATCTTAACAAGATGGCAGAAACTTGCCCGTAAGAACACAATAAATATGCAGCCAGCCTGGCCCTAACCAGTTTGGCTCAGTGGATAGAGCGTCGGCCTGTGGACTGAAGGGTCCCAGATTCGATTCTGGTCAAGGGCATGTTCCTTGGTTGTGGGCACATCCCCAGTAGGGGGTGTGGAGGAGGCAGCTGATCGATGTTTCTCTCTCATTGATGTTTCTAACTCTCTATCCCTCTCCCTTCCTCTCTGTAAAAAATCAATAAAATATATTTTAAAAAATATGCAGTCAGCCTGAATTACCGAGTTCACCCTTCCTGTGTTGTTCAACTATCATTCCATTAAATATTTAACCACTGTTTCTCATCCCTAAACATATTCCTTAGGTGACTACTCTTTCAGGAAGGCTTATAGGTGCCATCTTGTGGAGAAAAATGCCCACAGGCACATTAGGTAATAGGATTTGTGTCAAGAAAATGATGACACATGCGTGGGTCTCCACCATTGTCTTCCAGTGACTGCATTCACCCACAATCCTCTGAGAGCCTTCTGGTCGTGACCCACACCTGTGGGCGTGGGCTGTCTGCACCCAGGAGGCCATGGGAATTGGGCCAGTGTGCAAGCAGCCTCCACCCTGGAGCAGAGCTCAACCGGATGCCCTTTTGCCGATAGAATAGCTTCCAGAACGTTGCCCATGTGGCAGCATTTCTCTGAACCTTTCTGCAAGAAAAGTCCTAGTCCCGACCTCTTAGCGCCCAACCCATAGCCTCTAACCGACCCGTCCCACATGGTGCTGGGGCTTCACGGAGTTACAGTGCAATCTGGTCAGATATTTCTAACAGAATTCTCTTAAACAGCGCATTCAGCATACAGCCTTACACTAAACGTAAAGTGCAAGTCCACAGGTTTCTATTCCATACAAAAATATGGATACCTTACTTTTATAACAAAGCAATGGTCAGACTTGTAATTTATTCCACAGGAAGACTGTGAAAGTGGAGTACTGGAATCTTGGCGTTTGAAATACTCTGCTCTCCAGGGAAAGGGGACCTGGAGTGAAGGCGTGTGCGCGGTCGCGGGGAAGGCAGTTCTCTCCCAGCCTAGCAACTGTTTCCCTCTCGGGCTTCGTTCCTCAGATCTGTAAACAAGTGCTGTCGTTGATTCTCCTCAATTTTATCCTGTAAGGGTGCCAGCGTTTTCTTCCATGGAGCTGCTTGGTCAGGTGCTGTTCTCTCATGGAAAAGGATGTGGTACTGAGAAACAATAACCATAAGCTTGATTAAAACCATATCGCTGGTTTCACAACTGCTGTCACTAAGGAAGCCAAAATACCGTTAATCCCATGGACCCCTTCTTCTCGTGGAATGAATGGCTTTGTTGGTCTGTTTCCCGTTGATTCCTGTCTCCGGTTTAATTTTGTCTACATTGAGCAGATTCCTCTGACTTTAGTTGTAGCAGAGTCTTCTCATCAGGGCTCTTTTATTCAGAAACATTTCGGCACCAGACGAGACCTTAGAGATGATCCAGTTCAAGGAACAAATAGGTCCTATAACTTTGACCTCCACCACTCTTCTTTCACTCAGAAACACTTCTTAAGCACTTGCTGTATGCCAGGCACTGTGCTCATTTCAGTACATAATCCTGCTCATTCTGGTTAAACCACAGGCAAGGTTAAAGAACTCTAGCAGGCTAGTTTGGTTTGTTGGCAGCAAGGAAGTAATTTTAAAACTGGGCAATTAAGTATTCTTTGCTCGTTAGTTTCTCTAGCATGTTTATGCACATCTGTGGAATTGCCATTGTTTTAAACTTTAAACTTCTGGGCATTCTGGCCTGTGCCCCTAGGTGTCCCATGAGCTTTAGCATAAACAAGAGCAGTGATTCTCAGCAAGCTGTGATTTTGTTCCCAGGGGGGACATTTGGCGATGTCTAGAGAAATTTTTATTTATCATACTGAGGGGGATTCCACAATGCACAAGACAGCCTCCACAACAAAGTCTGTCTGGCCCAAAAACATCACTAGGGACAGGGTTGAGGAACCTGGGCCATGAGGGGTGTCTGTGATTCAGGAGGAGGGCACAGAGGGGGCAAATTTGGAAGCATCAGCCTGAGCCCCAAGCTGCCCAGGCTCTGCACATTCCCTCAACATTTCCCACCGTGTTGAGTGATGGGATTGTGTCTGCCTGTCAACTTAGAGCAGGGTTGGCATTTTGTTACTGTAAAGGGCTAGGTCATAAATATTTTAAGCTGTGTGGGCCATACTGTCTCTGTCAGAACTACTCAACCCTGTGTTGCAACACAAAAGCAGCCCTAGAGTCTAGGGCCTAGACCAGTGATGGTGAACCTTTTGAGCTCGGCGTGTCAGCATTTTGAAAAACCCTAACTTAACTCTGGTGCCGTGTCACATATAGAAATTTTTTTATATTTGCAACCATAGTAAAACAAAGACTTATATTTTTGATATTTATTTTATATATTTAAATGCCATTTAACAAAGAAAAATCAACCAAAAAAATGAGTTCGCGTGTCACCTCTGACATGCGTGTCATAGGTTCGCCATCACTGGCCTAGACAATAACACTCCAAAACACTTCATACCCTAAACCAGTGGTTCTCAACCTTGGCTGCACATTAGAATCACCTGGGAATCCAGTCAGAGAAAAATAAATACCTCATGATTTCACTCATTTGTGGAATATAGAGAACAACATAGACTGATGAACAGGGAAACAGCGATCAGACTATTAATCCCCAGAGGGAAAGTAGGGGAGGGAGAGAGCAAGGGGAAGAGATCAACCAAAGGACTTGTATGCATGCATATAAGCCAAATCAGTGGACATGGACAACAGGGAGATGAGAGCATGAGTGTGGGGGGGGGGGGGGGAGATGGGGATTTAATGGGGAGGATGAGGACACATTTGTAATACCTTAACTAATAAAGAATTTAAAAAAAAAAAAGACAAAAAAATATGTTCAAATAAAGGAGATCGTCTGTGAAAAAAAATCCTGATTTCTGGGCCTCATCCTCCGGAAATTCTGTTTCTTTGTTACTGATGTTGTGGCCCCACCTCATAACAAAGAAACAGAAGTTCCGGAGGATGAGGCCCAGAAATCAGGATTTTAAAAAGATTCCCAGGTGATTCTAATGTGCAGCCAAGGTTGAGAACCACTGCCCTAAACGAATGGGCATGCTTGTGTTCCAATAAATCTTTATTTGCATAAACAGATAGTGGGCCCGATTTGGCCTGTGGATTGTAGTTTGCCGACCCCTGATTTAAACCCTACGTGGGAACCGGGTCTGTTTCACCTCCAGCCTCCCTGGCCCACACCACATGGGCGCCAGGTAGAGCTGCTCAGGGAACACGGAAGGTCAGTCACGCCGGCACAAGCACTGGAAGATTTTAATGAGAATAACAACTGGGAAAAGACCCATCCAGTTTTTCCCAGAGAAGTTCTATATATTGTTTAACTGTTTCCCTATGTAGGAAACTTAAGATGTTTCCAATTTCTATATTAATAATAATAATACTTTGAGAAGTTGCTTCATACAAAACTTGTTGGCCTCATTTCGTATAATTTCCTTAGATAAATTCCTGGAAGGAGAACACTGGGTCAAACAGTATATATTGCTAAATTGCCTTCCAGGAAGATGGTATTGATCTACATTCCAAACAGTAATAAGAGGGAGATATTTATCATATGCAAAGGATTTCTCTCAACAGAATGTCATGAATAAAAGTTTTGGCATCCATATGTATGTCCACCAGTTAGCTCTCTGTAAATTTGATGTCAGCTACTAATTATTGTGAAAATAACGTTCTCCACCAGCACTGTTGTGACAGCGTGATTATTAAGGCACGTCGTTTTACCTGCTGGTGTCATCTAGCCGACCAGCTGAGGCTGTGCATGTTGCACACACACAGAAACACCTGCTTCCCATTAGAGAATCAGGAGCTCCACGGTCTGCACCCTGCACTGGCCTCCCTGCCAGGGTGCACAGAGGTCCCTCCCCGTGAAACCCACCACCAAATATGTCATCAGATTGTGTGTTTCCCTCAGGAAATTCCATTTAGGTTAATCTTGGCACACAACTGGGGGCAGTTCTTGAGCAATTTCTGCTGTGATGACTTGCAACGTGTAAAATGTTCCTGCAACATGTTGCAAAAATCACTGGAAGGCCCTGGTGTTACTCAGTGGATAGAGTGTCAGCCCGGGACTGAAGGCATTTTCTTAGCTCTTTGGACTTTTCTACATTTCTCCAAATGAAGAAGATATTATCTGTGATTAAAAAATAATAGAAAGTGTTATAGAAATATGACCCAAGTATGGTTACATGATGATGGGGTTTACTTAAAAATAGATTCCAGATGAAACCAATATATGAAGTCAGTGGTAGAAATAAGAAGACACCCTGTTAACAGCATTCTGCTAAGTGCTTTCCATGTTTACCTCTTCTGATCCTCCCAGCAGTGCTCTGAGGTAGATATTGTGCCATCCCCAGCCACAGATATCGAAATTGAGGCTCAGAATGCCTAGTAAACATGTCCAAACTGGCAGTGCCCCCAAGTGGCAGAGCCAGCCCATGACCTAGGTCCAGCAGAGACTAGTGCAGCCGTGGGCAAACTACAGCCCGTTGGAAATGAATAAAACTAAAAAAAAAGACCATACCCTTTTATGTAATGATGTTTACTTTGGAATTTATATTAGTTCACACAAACACTCCATCCATGCTTTTGTTCCGGCCCTCTGGTCCAGTTTAAGAACCCATTGTGGCCCTCGAGTCAAAAAGTTTGCCCACCCCTGGCCTAGTGCCACCTTAAGCTCCCACTGATGGCACTTTGGTGGTGCCTCTGAGAGAGCAGGGAGACATAGGCCATCACTGTTAAGTCATCCGCTTCAGAAACCAATTGACCAGTCTCCCAAGATACAAACCAGAATTCAGGCCAAATTCATTTTTGGACACTATCTTCTCAAAGATCTGGATGTGGTAGAAATGTTTTCAGTGCCAACTCCACAGAGAAGTGACCCACGGGCATCACACAACCAGTCAGTGGTCGAGCAAGGGCTCACCCGAGGTGTCCTGAGGCCCAGTCCAATGTGCTTTCCATGGTGCCGACTGCCTTTCCTGCTGACAGAAGCTCCACTGATCAATTACATGGCCGTGATCTGGAGAATGCCAGCTGCTGTACAGTAGCACAGTACAGGGATCTAGACATGTTATAACATTTATAGAACTACACACCAAGAAAAAGTGGTAAAATCAAAGTCAGGTTTACTCATGAGTTAATGTGTCGTGCTGATGGCCATGTTTTGATGCTGGGCTATGCTTATGTGAGGTGTTGTCATGTGATAGGCTGAGTAAAGGGGCACTGAAACTCTGTATTGTTTTTGCAACTGCTTGTGAGTCAAACTGTTTCAAGATAAAAATTTATAACAATAAAAACTAATGTAATAGGAAGATTAACTAAAATATTTAATCACTTGCTATGTGTAAAGTACAGGGTTAAAGCAGCCCATGTGGGAGAGATACGTACGTGGTTGGTGCTCCATAATATTGGAAGAGGAGAATGCCAGGCTCTCACTGAGCTGTGGCAACAGTGCTGGACTTCTTCCTCTGCATTTAGCCACCGCTACCATCCACGCCTTCAACAAAGCTGGAACTCAGGGCAGCCTCTGGTCCTTGGGCGGGGCGGGGCCAGAAGTTGGGAGGATTTTTGCATAATGGTTAAAACATGGGATTATGGTTCAAATCCCAGCTCTAGCTTTTTAAAAAATATTTTTTATTGATGTTTAGAGAGAGAGAGGGGAGAGAGAGAGAGAAATATCAATTGGCTGCCTCCTGCACACCCCCTACTAGGGATCGAGCCTGCAACCTGGGCATATGCCCCAACCAGGAATGGAATCTGTGACCTCTCCATGCATGGGACAGTGCTCAACCAACTAAGCCACACCAGCCGGGGCAAAACTAAGTATCTTGGTGTGTTCCCGTGGTCCTAACTTCTTTCCTAAGTCTTTCCTACAAAAGCAATATCACAGATTGCTTTTAAGGTTAAATGAGAAAAATGCATGTTTAGAGGACTGTAATTGTGAATATGAAGATGCTGAAAAGGATTCAAACTCCGCCAACCGATCAGTCACAAAGGCCTGTCCATTTTGCTTCCTAGATGTCTCTCAAATCCTCTTCACTCCATCACCATTCCCCTAGTTCAGGCTGGGGTGTTGCATCATCCTCTAGACTTTATGTACCTCATTGTTAATTAACAACTTTCTAAAAGAGTGTAAATCCTGGCCCAGCACAACATAGAGAATGCAGGCCTCCTCTTGTCTAATAAATCCACATGTGTGTCCCATCACCCCAGTTAGACTCAAATTCCCGAAGGCCGAAACGGAGCTTGACACAGCCTGGGATGGCCTCGCCCACCTGCCTGGTGTAGTCACGCCACAGCATCGGCGATGAAAATGCATGTTTGCATGTTCAGGTTCTCCCATGGCTGGGCCTTCCTGTCATTCGGGTCCTGGCCCATGGATCACTACCTTAGGCCACACCTGGACACCCAGTCCAAATGGCCCCTCATTATATCATCTGATTCTCACATATGCCCTGGGCTGGAGAAGGGACAGTTGTCAGGTATGTAATTACCTAAAAATAAAGATCTTGAATGCATGTTGTCTGCCCAGTCCTCCTTGTAGTATTGTCCCTCCTGCTTTGTGAAGTGCCTGTGGGGCATTTGGCAACTCCATGGCAACCCAGTCTTTCAGAGACCTGGGGTAATCACTAGAACACTGAAAGGGTGCTCTGTCAGCTCTTGTCACCCCCAAGCAAGGTTTGCATACCCCTAGTTCTGATTTCTTTTTTGAGGAATGAACCCTGGTCATTCAGAGTCCAGAGCTGAACCCTGAAGAGACAGAATGTCGCCCCTTTAGTTCTTGCCATTGCTTGTATGGCCATACAGTCAGAGGCACTCCTTAATTCTGTTAGGATCTTGCAACAATCTCTGTTGGTGGTGGCATTTTGTTTGTTTGTTTGTTTGTTTGTTTGTTTCAAAGCAAAGGAGAACTGAGGAGTTAAGAAGGTGGAAATCATATGTGGAAAACATTTTTCCCCTGCTAAAATATGCATGGGGCAGGGACAAGAAATATTTGAGCAAACATGGCATTTTGAAAGGCTAATTGCATGTGAATGAACATATTGAGATGATGTTCTGTTATTGTCAGAAATAATGTTTTGCAGAGAAGCTATTGGTGAAGAGTGACCAGTTATTGTTGATGGACTAACTGCTTTCAAGAATATGGCAGTAATAGTGCAGACCTGGAGTGCCTGCAGAATGATGTCAGTCAATGTGAACTTGGAGGGAAAGAATGAACACCTCCTGACTTGACTCTGCCTGTATGATGTGACCCGCAGGACCCACATGCACAGACCCAGGCTTGTTTAACAAGATCAGAAGTGGACTTTTAATGGTTTGCAGACCACTTTGCCCCTGAGATGAGGTCTGATGGTTAGAATTCAAAAACCAACACAAGCCTGTCTTCAGCAAACATGTGTCTCAAGTTTTAGAATTCCATTCTGGTTTCAAGTATTGTTCCCTGTTCCCATACCTCAGTGAAATGATTCTGTCATTCCGTATTTCATTGTCCATGCCACAGTCCACTGCTCTGTCTGCCTGGGGAGAGGTGATGGAAGTCTTTGCTCAGATCACGTATTCCTATTTGGGGTTTAGGAGTGCGCTGTGAGTTCTCTGCATCAGCTCCAGGAGTGGAAAAGGATTCCATGCCAATCGTTCATTCTGACCCAAGGTTTAGCTTTTTTATGCAAAATAAAATTGCCCCAACAGAAACATAAATGGGGACTGGAAAGATAAAGCAAAAAAATCTTGGAATGAGAAATGGGAGATTCTTTCAGGAGGAAATGTGGGAAGTCAGAGTTCCTTTAAACGCTGATGAGAATGCCTGTACCATCTTTGTACACCACTGATTTAGATGTGATCATCCAGGTTGCTGATGTGTCTGGCCCCTGCTTCCCTGCACCCTCTGCCCTGAGGAAGTGCGTTGAAGGAGCCAAACAGAAGTCCTCTATCCAGCTCCTCAGAGCCACAGTGAACAATGGGAACCCAAATATCAACAAATTTAATTTCCTAAGAAACTGGGCCTGAGAACATGACTTTTAGGGGTACTTTGCTAAGTGTTTGTATCATCAAGTCATTTAGAACAGAAAACTTGGGGGCAGACCCCAGTGTTGAGTGTGGCACTTATGGTCTCAAAGAACTTGTTTATATAAAAGTCCCAGCGTGGCCCTGCCTCTCCTCTCTGCGTCCCTTGGGGGATGGATCTGCAGGACAGCTTCATTGTCCAGCCTCCGTGATAAGTGTCTGTAGCCCCACACTCTCCCTACCCCTATCCCTGCATTATTTTTCTGCTGGTCATTTTCTACCACCAAATGCATTCTTTTGTTTACTCGTCTTATTACTGTCTGTTTCCCCACCAGCCCCTAGAATGTACATTTCACAGATACTTAGAAGAGAAGGTCCTTGCCCAGAGTAGATGCTCTATGATAATCTGTTGAGTGAAGGGAAGCAGAAACTTGCTCATCTGTAGGAATGGAATGGGGCAGGAGGAGGGTCAATTTGAGCCCCACCACTAGATCTTCATCCCTTTTCCCTCTTTCCTCGGATGCCCCTGAGAGATGCTACAAGAATCTTCTGTTTCCACCTCTTTGCAGAGCATCGGCTGTGACGATTACCTAGGCTCCGACAAAGTGGTGGACAAATGCGGGGTGTGCGGAGGCGATAACACAGGCTGTCAGGTTGTGTCGGGCGTGTTTAAGCACGCCCTCACCAGCCTGGGCTACCACCGTGTTGTTGAGATTCCCCAAGGAGCCACAAAGATCAACATCACCGAGATGCACAAGAGCAACAACTATTTGGGTAAGCTTGGTCTTTTTCCAGAGAAAACATCTGTCACTCCAGCTGGTTTATTCCAGGGTGGTGAGATGAACACAGCAGTGTCCAGAGGTTCTCAGACACATAGTGTCACTAGGAATGCCAAAGCAATGTCTTCGCAGTGAAATGAGCAGCTTGGGTGGGGAAAATTTAAAAAGTCATAATTGTAAGTAAATGTTTAGTATTTACACTAATAAGCTATTCTTTGCTCTTTCCAAGAGAAATATGGTTATGATTTCAACTAGAGGCCCGATGCACAAATTCATGTACCAGTGGGGTCCCTCAGCCTGGCCTGTGGGATCTGGCCAAAAATGGCTTTCCGACATCCCCCAAGGGACCCCAGATTATGAGAGGGACAGGCCAGGCTGAGGGACTCCACCAGTGCATGATCGGGGCCGGGGAGGGACGTGGGAGGTTGGCCAGCTGGGGAGGGACTGCAGGAGGGCTCCAGGGTGTATCTGGCCCATCTCGCTCAGTCCCGATCAGCCAGACCCCAGCAGCAAGCTAACCTACCGGTCAGAGTGTCTGTCCCCTGGTGGTCAGTGCACATCATAGCGAGCAGTTGAGCAGCCTTAGCATATCATTAGCATATTACACTTTGATTGACTGAACAGCCAACTGGTCAACCGGACACTTAGCATATTAGGCTTTTATTATATAGGACTAGTGACCCGTTGCACGAAATCACGCAAGACCAAGGACCCCTTCCCCTCCGCCCCACGCCATGGGACCGCCCTGAGTCCCGCCCCGCATGGCTGGCGTGCCACAGGATGGCCCCAAGTCCTAGAGTGCTGCTCCAATGCCCTGCCTCTGGGCCACATGGAGTGGCCGCTGGGCCCCACCCCCAAGGCGTGCACACGGGGCGTGGAAACCCTGGCAGAAGTCATGCAACGCAGCTGCCAGGACCCCCGCAGCACGCACGCACACAGGGCCACGGAAACCCCGGCAGAAGCTGCACAAAGTGGACACCGGGACCCCTGCACCCCCACAGGGCCGCAGAAACGCCTGCGGAAGCCACGCGGAGTGGACGTCGGCCCCACCCCCGCTGCCTTGCCCCTGCTGTATGCGCTGCCATCTTGTGACAACGTTATGGTGTGAGGATCAATTTGCATATTACCTCTTTATTATCCTATCTAATAAAAGAGAAACATGGTAATTAGCCGTACATCCGCTACCCTTCCCATTGGCTAATCAGGGCGATATACAAATTAA
This sequence comes from Myotis daubentonii, assembly GCF_963259705.1. Classification (NCBI taxonomy): domain Eukaryota; kingdom Metazoa; phylum Chordata; class Mammalia; order Chiroptera; family Vespertilionidae; genus Myotis; species Myotis daubentonii. Next base: position 112,850,534 of record NC_081840.1, on the reverse strand, counting down.
CTGCCAGCCAAGATGGCGGCCAGCAGCCAGGAAGCTTGAAGCGAACATGAGGCTTGCTTGCTTCAGTGACGGAGGACACCAACGTTCCCTGCCTGCCTTGCCGGCCTCTGAGCTAAACTAAACCCCAGAAACCTGCTTTCAGCCAGCTGGGATCTCAGAGCTGGAGTTGATACAGTGTTTCGATTATAGAACCCAAACAAACCAGATACCTGCTTTCAGCAGCAGAGGCCTCAGAGCTGGAGCCAGAGCTAAAGCTGGCCCAGAATAAAAAAAGATAAGAAAAAAAGGAGCAGTTGGGAGCTTCAGTCACCCGCCAGCCTGAAAACAGCCCTCAGCCCCTCACCCAGACTGGCCAGGTACCCCAGTGGGGACCCCCACCCTGAAGGGTGTGTGACCAGCTGCAAACAGCCATCATCCCCTCACCCAGGTTGACCAGGCACCCCATTGGGGACCCCCACCCTGATCCAGGACACCCTTCAGGGCAAACCAGCCGGCCCCCACCCATGTACCAGGCCTCTATCCTATATAGTAAAAGGGTAATATGCCTCCCAGCACCGGGATTAGCAGAGCCGAGAGGCCTCCCGGCACCGGGATCAGCATGACAAGGGGCAGCGCCCAAATGCCTTGATCACCCTGCAGCTCTGTGTGTGACAGGGGGCAGGGCCACAACCTTCCTATCCGCCCTGCTCTGTTCATGACAGGGGAAGGTGCCCCAACCCCCTGATCGGCCCTGTTCTGTGTGTGACAGGGTGCAGTGCCCCAACCCCCCCCCCTACCCCCCACGGGCCCTGCTCTGTGTGTGATGGGGTAGAGCCATAACCTCCCCATCGGCCCTGCCCTGAGTGTGAGAGTGGCGGCGCCCCAATCCCCTGATCGGCCCTGCTCTGTGGGTGATAGAGGGCGGCGCCCCAACCCCCTGATCTGCCCTGCTCTGTGTGTGACAGGGGGCGGTGCCCCAACTCCCCTATCGGCCCTGCTCTGTGCATGACAGGGGGGAGCTCCTCAACCGCTTGATCGGCCCTGCTCTGTGCATGACGGGGTGGTGCCGCAACCTCCCTATCGACCCTGCCTTGAGTGTGATAGGGGGCGGTGCCCCAACCCCCCAATTGGCCCTCCCCTGAGTGTGACTGTGGGTGGCATCGCAACCTCCCAATCCGCCCTGCTCTGTGCATGACAGGGGGTGGCGCCCCAACTCCCCAATCGGCCCTGCTCTGAGCCTGACCAGGGGCTGCACCTAGGGATTGGGCCTGCCCTCTGCCACCCGGGAACAGGCCTAAACCAGCAGGTCGTTATCGCCTGAGGGGTCCCAGACTGCGAGAGGGCACAGGCCGGGCTGAGGGATGCCCCCTCTCCCCCGAGTGCACAAATTTTTGTGCACCGGGCCTCTAGTATAGGATAATGGGCTAAACCAGTGGTCGGCAAACTCATTAGTCAACAGAGCCAAATATCAACAGTACAACGACTGAAATTTCTTTTGAGAGCCAAATTTTTAAAATTTAAACTATATAGGTAGGTACATTGTTATTAACTTAATTAGGGTATGCCTAAGGCTTAGGAAGAGCCACACTCAAGGGGCCAAAGAGCTGCATGTGGCTCACGAGCCTCAGTTTGCTGACCACAGGGCTAAACTGTCTCTCTGAGACGGGGAAGCTCTTTATAAAGCCCAGAGATCTGCCAGTCTTTGTCCTGCTGGAGTTTGAAGTAGCCAGTGGCAGTTGATGATCCTGTCTGGACCTTTACTCCCTGGGAGTCTAAAGCAAAAGCCATTTTTCTCTTCTTTCTGCCTCATCTGCCTGGGGTAACAGTACATCTGTGTCTTATGAACAGCTGCAGAGCCGCTCAGCAATCATTTGGGGCAACATCATCAATAGGAGAGGCCATTTTTAACCCATTTTCCCACGAAGGGAAATTTTTGTTGCTTTCTGAGTTTCTAGCTGATTGCGTTTATGCAAAACAATAGAGGCCTTACAAATTAATTTTTACCTATTTCTAATTCAAGTAAGCGTGTACAAAATCAGTTAACAGAATACTATAAGGAAAGCAATTTCTTTTAGTGAACAATGCTCATTTTTAGGTTTGAATTACCTATTTAACAGGAACTTAAATAGCACAGCTGGTGCCAGGCATTGTCCTTAGGGCTTTCCATGTGTTAGATTGCTGAACACTCTCAACAGCCCTAGGGGACAGGAGCTCTTCCCATCCCCATTTTATAGATAAGAAAACCGGCACAGGGAGATAATGTAACTTGTTAAGGTCACACAACAAGGAAGAGGTGGAGCTGGGATTTGAACCCAGGCTGTCTTTTCCAAGCGCAATAGTATACTGAGAGATAATGCCCAGGAGCAGTTCTCAGAACCAAGGCCTTCCGGTATGCCATCAGCCATGCAGCAGTCAGTGGCTGCAGCAGTTGAGAGATCATTAATTTTGCAGACTTCAAGCATCAGGATCACCAAGAACTCCAGGTTCTGCAGCTCTTCTTTCTCTGTCCAGTCGAATGCAACCAAAATTAGCCTCACTTAGTTTTATTGGTGGGAGGAGGAAGTGGTGGCAGATGGAACTCTGAGACAAACCAAATTAAAGTGGAAAGGCATTACATTGGCTCTGACAAACCCAGGAGCCGTCAAAGTGGCAATAAGCCTAGGTTCCCAGTGAATGGTTTGTGTGTTATTTTTTCTTTTTAATTTTTAAAAATGTTTTTTTATTGATTTCAGTGAGGAAGAGAGAGAGCGATGATAGAAACATCAGTGATGACAGAGCATCATTGATCAGCTGTCTCCCACACGCCTCACACTGGGAATGGAGCCTGCAACCCAGGCATATGCCCTGACTGGGAATTGAATGGTGACCTTCTGGTTCATAGGTTGACACTAAACCACTGAGCCACGCCGGTGGGCTTGTGTGTTATTCTTAGTTGTAAGAAATAGTCTTGCCTTATCTGGTTTGGCTCAGTGGATAGAGCGCCGGCCTGTGAACTGAAAGGTCCCAGGTTTGATTCCGGTCAAGGGCATGTACCTTGGTTGCGGGCACATCCCCAGTAGGAGTGTGCAGGAGGCAGCTGATCGATGTTTCTCTCTCATCGATGTTTCTAACTGTCTATCCCTCTCCCTTCCTCTCTGTAAAAAAAAAAAAAAAAAAAAAAAAAAAAGTCAATTAAATATATTTTAAAATAAAGAAATAGTCTTGTATGTTTCCTCCTTTCTTTTGTATTATTAGACCACATTTGCATAAACATCCTGTCTCCTAGAATGGGAGTGTTCTTCAGGATTATTTGAAGTGTGGTGTTCAAATGTACCAGCAAACAATGCCACTTTTTATAAGCTTTGTGTTGTTTTAGTAAGTTTTCCCTGGCTTGAATTAGTCCTATGCAGTAAGGGGTTTTTAAAGTTGTGCCCTCTGAACATAAGATCCATATCCTGGGTGCATAAACACTGGGTGTCTGAATGGAAACCGCTCAGTGTTTCCATCTAGCATATGGAATAAGAATCCTGATCTTGGAAGTATTCGTGAGAAACAATAGGGTAAAGACATTCAGGGCTCAGCAGAGCCCCTGGCATTTATTAGCAATGGTAAATATTCAGTCCCTTTCTTTTTGTCTCAGAGAGCTTGTCATTAATCAAAGCTTTCTGGAATCAAAATTCCATCTCCCCCTCAAAAAGATGAAGAGGAAATTGGAAGTACCAAGAGTCCATGAGAGGGTGATTCAGAAAGTTGAGTTAAATTTCCTATGCCCAGCAACCAGGGGGGTGCATGAGAAATTCAAAGTCTGTGCAATATTACGTGGTGCCACATGGGCAAAGGAGGAGGAGTGGAAACAGACTAGCAAGCTATAGTGAAAGGCGGCTCCAGAGGTGATGACCAGGAGATTCTGGCTGTAGGACTTAAACAGCACTGTGGATGCCCTTTTCTTTAAAACCTTTTTTAATTGAGATATAATTCACATCCCATAAAATTCACCCTTTGAAAGTGCACAGTTGTTGGGATGTTCTTTTTCTCATCACAAGCGCTTTCTTTACCTATCGGACTTATCCTGCTAAATCTTCTGTGAAGTCTGTATGTTTTGAAAATTAAAATTGCATGGGATTACTTAAGATCGTGTGTATATGCCATTAGAGCACAGATCTGTCCAGCTATTTTTGAACTGTCCATTGACTATTTTTTACGTTACGCATTTCCAAATGTTGAAACATTTTTCAAAGATATATTGGTGGGTTTCTCCACAATTTTCCAGGTAATGATGGAAGTTTTGGTTTTCTTTCTTACCTTGTGATATTGACTATGTAAACTGTATTTTGTATAAAAGTTTAACTTGGTTCACATAATTGATTTAGCTGTTTGTCCTGCAGAATAGGCAATATTGAGAAAATGAATAGTTCAAATTTGTATCATTGCTTTTAAAAAATATATACAACTTGAATGATTTTTTTCAGCTGCCCTGTTATTTTCCAGAACTACCTTTAGTTATTTGTGCTGCAAAACAAACTTTCCTTGGCAAACACTTTGTATTTTTTAATGACTGACTCTTCGAACTTGAGAGATAAAAAGTAGAAGGTGGTTTAATCACCTCATTTGAAAGGGTTTTTTTTAAGCCCTCAATATTTAAATGACTGGAGGCCACTCACTCAGTTTTTAACAGCAGTCATGCTATATGAATACATAGCACTTTGTCTCCAACCTTTTTACTTGCATTGTCTTCTGCCTTTTAAAATGGGACATTCTTTACTTTGCTTGCTTCAAAAAAAGATTAAGTTTGATAGTTACTAAAAATGCAATTATAGAGTTAGGCTATGAAAGTTGAAATTTAAAAATCAAAAACTACGTAGAAGAAGGAGGCATGTATACCAAAAACCTTGGATAATGTGTAAGTAGTAAGTTTATGGTTTGATTTGGTTTGGCCATCAGTAACTGAACCTTCTGGACTCAGGTTCTGAAGGTTGAGTCTGGCACCGGCCCTGTTGTAGCTCACAGCAGACTGGGCCACGCAGAGCGGGGGGACAGGCTAGTTCATCACTTCATGTTTCTCTGGACAAAGCTGGAGCAACCATGGTGTTGAATGGTGCACAGATTTCAGGAGGTAGGATGTTTGCCTCATTTTAAGTTAGAAACCAATTGAATTCTACAGGATTGAGCTCCACTTTTCAGTGGAGTGGTTTTGTTCACGTGCTCTAAAATGTAGACTAGTTGGTGGCTTAGATTCCTAGATTTTTTTTAATGGAAAAGACTTTGGAAATGCTATATTTGTGGTAGGCTATGTATTTTCCTTGTGTTACTCAGAACTCTTCTCTTGGAAAATAAAAAATTAAATCTAATTTTACTAAAATGATTAACATTTTATATTACTTTCCTCTTCCTTAATAAAAGATGTAAAATTATTTTAGCTGAAATATCAGAGTTTGGCATAGTTCAGCCAGTTCAGTTTCCTAATGTCATTATGTAACAGTTAAGAAATCAGACATAAAAGCATACCAGACAAAAATTGATTCTACAGGGCAGTCCTATCTGCCAACATGTTACATTGTCACAGAGCCTTAGACTTGGAAAGAATTTTTTAAAGGTCTGTAAGCTTTAAAAATAAAATGGCAATATCTTTACTTTTAAGTATGTTTTCTTAAACATTTTAAACAATAATAATAATGGTTCGCATTTTAAATAACAGGTATCATGGATCATCTATAATTTGCAAACTTTATTAGTTTAGCAGCTTTCTATATGGAAAAGGTTGGAGAATTTAAAAATGATGTCTTGTATTTGTATGACAATTAATCCCAAATATTTTTTCATTTGCATTGTAAAAATTTTGAACAGTAGAGACAATATAGAGCAAAAAGATAAAATTCCTCCCTCATGCCAACCCCATGCTTGATCCACTGCTTTCAAGGGGAAAGACAGAGATAAATAACCACTCTTTTTTTGTTGTTTTTGTTAATCCTCACCTAAGGATTTTTTTCCCCCTTTGATTTTCAGAGAGAGTGGAAGGGAGGGGAAGAGACAGAGAGAGAGAGAGAGAAACATTGATGTGAGAGAGACACATCAATTGGTTGCCTCGCACACATGCCTCAACCAGGGCCAGGGATGGAGCTGCAACCAAGATACATGCCCTTGACCAGAATTAAATCTGAGACCCTTCAGTCTATGAGTTGACACTCTAACCACTGAGCAAACCAGCTAGGGCTACTAGTAAATCACCACTCTTAACAGGTTAGTGGGTATCCTGCAGTCCTTTGGGAAAGTAGAAATAAATATATATTTTCTAAAATTGATATTACTGTACACACTTTTTGCAGTTTGCTTCTTTAATATTATATTACTAGAGGCCCAGCACATGAAATCGTGCATGCATAGCTCACTGCCACTTGCTGCCATGAGCCACCCCACTCGCCCGCCACCGTCAGCCGCCACTCGCAGGTGGGGGTGGGGCGGGGGGAGAGACCGAGAGGTGGTCAATGCACCTCATGGCGACTGGTCAAGCGGTCATTCCGGTCGTTACGCTTATGGTCCCTGGCCTTTTTTTATAGAGGATGATATCCTTTCATATCAATGAATATAAAACTCATTCATTATTTTTTGAATGTAGAATATTCCATACAATGGATGTAACACCATTTAAATATTTCCCTATTGAGGGATGTTTATATTATCTCCAGTTTTCTACTACTACAAATAATACTTTTTAGATTTCTGGTTCAAGATGGGAGACAGAGTATATGAGTTTTTCCTCCCTTCCTCCTAATATTCATCAAAATGATCCTAAAGGAATAAGAAAAGATATAACCTATAACCACCAAGAAAACAGGAGTGGGGGCATCTGTTAAATGATTTAAACAAATTTCTGGAAGAATGTTCACTAACCAAGGAGACAAAATAAGAGCCTAGGTAGCAGAGGGGACTGTGTTGAGGAAGGGCTGACCTGCATGCAGAGTCTAAGCCAGTGGTTTTCAACCTTCCTAATGCCACGACCCTTTAATACAGTTCCTCATGTTGTGGTGATCCCCAACCATAAAATTATTTTTGTTGCTACTTCATAACTGTAATTTTGCTATAGCTATGAATCGTAATGTAAATATCTGATATGCAGGATGTATTTCATTGTTACAAATTGAACATAATTAAAGCATAGTGATTAATCACAAAAACAATATGTAATTATATATGTGTTTTCTGATGGTCTTAGGCGACCCCTGTGAAAGGGTCATTCAACCCCCAAAGGGGTCGTGACCCACAGGTTGAGAACCTGCTAGCCTAAGGGGTCTTGAGTCTGGGGTCAGCAAGCAAAATGTAGAGTGGGGTGGGAGAAAAATGGGGGGATAGTGGAAAAAACTTGTACATGAACAGGCATCCAGAATGCTGGCATCTACCTCCTTGTCCAAAAGCCGAAGGGAACTAAGGCATGAGTGAGAGCATTGGTGCTCCAAGACCTCTGTCTTCATTCCAGAATTGGCAGAAGGAGGAGCTTAGTGACTGGCACCCCATTCTCTCACACTATAAAACTTGGCTTGTTAACAGGGGGAGATCAGGGGCTGGGCCGGCCAGGGGGAGGGGCCACAGCCGGCTGCAGTGGGCATCATAGCAACTGGTCGTTCCGGTCATTCTGTTGTTCCTGTCGTTCCAGTCAGTGGGCTTTTATATATACTGTATAGATAACAATGGATAACTGAAAATAACATGAATTTTTTTTAAAAAAAGGATGTACTTCATTTTTAGCATATCTTTTTATTTACTCTTTCCTGACCACTCATTTTTATCATTATTTGTCCTCCTATATGAATTTGCTATTTTTAAATTGTTTTTAGTTTCCTCACTGATTTTAAGAACTCATATATGTTATGAATAATAACCATTTTCTGCATGTATGTATATTAACCTTTATCTGTGTTCCCCTCTTCTTATGATATCTATTACTCTGTACAGAAAAATTTTAATCTTTTTAAAATCAAATCTGCCAATGATTGTTTTATGTCTTATTTAGGAATATCTTCCCACTAAAACATTATAAAATTATTCTCTAATATTTTCTTCTATTATTTTTATAATCATCTTTTTTATATTTAAATATTTAATTCATCTGGAATTAATTTTTGTGTGTGGTGTGAGATAGAGAATCTAACTTTTCCTGTCCAAACAAATAGACAGTTGTCCCAATACTATTTGTTAAATTTCCCTCACTAATTTAAAATGCCACCTCCACTATGTATGAAATTCAAATCTATCTATACTAATAAAAGGGTAATATGCTAATTACACTGGGTCGACCGGATATCTTCCGGTACTCTTGCCTTCCGGAAAAAGCCATGGTGGCGAGGGCTGAGGCAGAGGCAGTTAGGGGTGATCAGGCCAGCAGGGGAGGGCAGTTAGGGGTGATCAGACTGACAAGGGGGGGTCAGTTAGGGGCAGGCAGGTAGAGGGGTTCGGGGCAATCAGGCAGGCAGGCAGGTAAGCAGTTAGGAGCCAGTGGTCCCAGATTGCAAGAGGGATATCTGACTGCCAGTTTAGGCCTGATCCCTGTCTCTTCCTGCTTCAGTATCATATTGTTTTCATTACTGAAGTTTTATGTGTTTTATTCTCTTGTAGGCCAACTCTCTGTGCCCGCCCCAATTCCCTACTCAAACACTGTTTTTTCTTAAATTTTTCATATTTGTTCTACATACTCTTTAAAATCTATAAAACTTCTGTTAAGATTTTAATTGAGATTGCAGTAAACTTGGATTAATTTGAAGACAAAAATTTTCTTCACAATATTGACTCTTTTAAAAAATATTTCTATTTTTATTGCTTTCAGAGAGGAAGGGAGAGGGAGAGAGAGATAGAAACATCAATGATGAGAGAGAATCATTGATCAGATGCTTCCTACACTCCCCCCACTGGGGATCAAACCAGAAACCCAGGCATGTACCCTGACCAGGAATCAAACGGTGACCTCCTGGTTCATAGGTTGACACTCAACCACTGAGCCACATGGACCAGGCAATATTGACTCTTTTGATTTAGGAGCATGATATATCTCCCCACTGTATATTCTTTAATAATAAGTATTTATTTATGTAGACTTTGCATATGTTTTATTATGTTATTCCTAGGTATTTTATAGTTTTTGCTAATATGGTATAAGATCTTTATTTCCATTATATTTTTAATAAGTGACACAGGTGTATGTTGTCAGTTTATTTCATATATTTATTTTGTATGTTCAGTTGGTTTATTATGTTTTTAATGTTTTTATTGACTTTTAGAGAGAGGAAGAGAGAGGGATAGAGAGAGATAGAAGCATCAATGAGAGAGAAACATCATCAATCAACTGCCTCCTGCAAGCCTCCTACTGGGGAACAAGCCCACAACCTGAGCATGTGCCCAGACTAGGAATCAAACCAGTGACCTCTTGGCTCCTGGGTCAACACTCAACCACTGGGGTGGGGAGAACCTGAGCCTCCTCCCTCCCCCACCATTAGAAGAAAGACAAGTCCTAATTCCTTAAGGTATTTTTGTCCCCTTTACTCTGACCTACCCCCACTATGACCTCAAAGCTGGTTAAAATCATTTGGCTTACCCTCCCATCATGAATTCTCGTACTAAGTTGCCTTAGTTATAGCTTAGTCACCAGTTTCACCATCTGCCTCAGCAGAGTTCTTTTGAAACTATCATCTAAAAGGACATCCAGCCCTTAAAATGAGTACAACACTTTGGAGAAATGAAACAACATGTGGGTTCTTTCTCTTTTATTTTTAACTAGAGGCCCAGTGCACAAAAATTCATGCACTGTGGGGGTGGGGGGTCGGGGGGGCCCTCAGCCCAGCCTGTGCCCTCTCGCAGCCCAGGAGCCCTCGGGATGTCCAACTGACGGCTTAAGTCGCAGTCTGGCCTCCCTCTGTAAGAGGTGACCAGCAGAGCAATCAGGGCGTGACAACAGCCCCCATTGCCCTGCCACTGGTCACCACCACCCCCCTTCCACCCCACCACCACCCCATCACCATCCCCTCCCTCTGCCCACTGGCCTGACGCCACCTGCTTGCTGACCCCTTCCCCCCCTCGACCTAATGGTCGTTCCACAGTTCGGTCGATTTGCATATTATGCTTTTATTATATACAATTGTAGTAAATATATATAAAACATAAATTTTATCATTTTAAGTATATAATTCAGTGGCATTAGGTACATTCATGATGTTGTACAACTGTAACCCTCTCTGTTTCTGGAAATTTTTCATCATCCCAAAACCATACCTAATAAAGAATAATTACCCATTTCCCTCTATCTGAAACCCCTAGTAACCTCTATTCTACGTTTTGTCTCGTGAATTTGCCTACTCTAGGTAACTCATACAAATGGATTCATACAGTATTTGTCCTTTTGTGTCTGAATTATTTCACTTATCATAATGTTTTCCAGGTTCATCCATGTTGTAGCATGTGTCAACAATGTATTCCTTTGTATGTATATACACATTTTCTTTGTCCATTCATCTACTGATGGACAGTTGGGTGGTTGGACCTTTTGGCTGTTGTGATGTCGCTGTGCAGGTACCTGTCTGAGTCCCCACTTTCAGCTCTTCTGGGTGCCGAGCAGTGGAATTGCTGGGCCATATGGCTGTTCTGTTTGGCTTTCTGAGGAACTGCCAAACTGTTTTTGCCAGGGGCTGCACCTTTTTGTTTCCTCACATGAGGGTTCCGATTTCTCCACATACTCACTAAAATGCCAAGTATGTTTTTAAAATAATATTTTAGCAGGTGATATGATACGCAGCAGTGGTCTGCTTTCGACATCAGGACAGGATGCTCAGATGGGCTTTGTGACCCTCCTCGCTACCTGCAGCAGGTAGTGGCAGTCCCAGGAGCTGGTCAAACCACAAGCACCTTGAAGCTCCAACTGGGGTCTGGAGCTTCTTGACCTCATGGGAGAAGGTGATCACTGGCAGCTGGTTTCCGGTTGGGACTCAGTTCTCCCCTTTTGTTCAGCTAGCTTTTATGGTTCCTGTCCAAAACCAAATCTTCACACAGAGATCCCCTGCCAAGGAGATGGTGCCCTTCTGCTGCAATTTGGAAAGATGCTGCTGTTTGTTTTCATGCTCCTGGACTTAACTTTGCATTACATATTTCCACCTGGTGTCTGATTCAGGAAAGCTCTCATGTCCTTAATCTATTCACATGGGCTTTCTTTTCACCTTCACTGTCAGTAGCTCTGCCTTGAAAAGCTTTCAGGTCTGCTGGGTCAAACAGAACCTGCTTTTTACTTAGCACCTCATCACCTGGAAATGTAAGACTGGGTGTGCCTGTTTGTACTTGTATTTGCCATTGGTTCTGTGAAATAGTGAAGCTGCCATTTGTTTTTGCTTTTAATTGTATCATCTGTCTCCGACATATGCAAAGCATCCACACCTGCTTTTCTACACCTAATGGGATGCTTTCCTCAAATTCAAGAAACAGCTGCTGAGTGGGCTGGGTCGTGGACTTTTATGGGAGTGATCTGACAGCCCTGGCCCTGCAGGAGAGTAACATTCTCTCCCAGCCTGCTCTGGACCACAGCACCTCCAGACAGCATCTCCAGCAGGGCTGCTAATGGCTCCCAGGTCTCCTCCCTGGATTAGGTAATAGCCAGTAGCCATTGTCTGTGAGTCAGGTGCATAATGCTGTCCCAGCTCAGTCCATTTCCTAACCCACTTGCCTCCCTCTTTGAATCAAGGTCAGGCTTTGCCATGTGTTAGATTGATGAGCTTTCTCATTAGGGAATTAATACAAGTTAAGCCTCAAGAAGAGATATCTAAGCCGAAACCGGTTTGGCTCAGTGGATAGAGCATCGGCCTGCGGACTCAAGGATCCCAGGTTCGATTCCGGTCAAGGGCATGTACCTGGGTTGCGGGCACATCCCCGGTGGGAGATGTGCAGGAGGCAGCTGATCGATGTTTCTCTCTCACATCGATGTTTCTAACTCTCTGTCTCTCTCCTTTCCTCTCTGTAAAAAGTCAATAAAGTATATTTAGAAAAAAAAAGAAGAGATATCTAAGTTTAAACAACATTTAGTAAATACAGTTGACTTGAACGAGAAGGGACAGCTGAGAAAAACTAACCTCAAGGCTTTCTTAACCAGCAGCTGGGGCACCACCTTCTGCTGCTCTGTGGTCATGCTGTCATTAGGGCGTCCCTTACTTTCTTGCATGGGTCAAGCTTCAGGAGTGGGAAGTGTGCCGTCCAGGAGTGTCCCCCGCCCTCCCCTGCTCTCACCTTCCCACGGGAGGTATTAAGCACCCTTTTTCCTTCTCTCATCAAGCAGAACACCAGTCAGATTCTGCTCTTCTTCTGAAACGTTATTTCTTGCTAATAAATCCCTGAAGGAGGGAGCTTTGAAGATGAACCTCTCTCCTTCTCATTGTGGCCGCAGTCTGTCAGCTCCTCTCCAGCTGTCTAGCCATGCATCAACCAACTGCCCTTGGAAGTAGGGGCATCTCCTGATGCTATTCTACCTTTCCCCAAGCCAGACACCAGTCCTTGAACTAGGGATCACATAAATGTCAGTATGGAAAAGGCCCACTCCTTCTGTCTGAATTCTGAGTTGGCATTTATGTCCTACCTTAGAAAATATACTTTCACATAGTCCTACTCCAACTTTCTTTATGGCCTGACAGTCACATTCATATTTATTATTCTTTAAAGGCAAAATTTGTCTTCTTCATCAATATTTCTCTCTTTATCTAGTAGTTACATAATCTGATTAGGTAAAACATTGCCCTTCATCTGACTTGATATTTGTTATACAAAGAGCTTAGGTCTGAGGAAACCTAAGCATATGATTTGTCTATTCCAAAGAAATAATTCAGAGGACTGGCTGTGAAAGGCATGGGTATATTAGGACTTCTGGGCGGGAGAGGGAGTTGGAGCATGGGAAGGGGCCCATGTTCTCAGATACCATACAAAATAGACATTTCAATGAACCTATAAGCACCTTCTGTATGCAGTGCACTGCCGAGGTCTGAAGTTGAACAGTACATGGTCCCTGCTCCAAAAGACATTTATAATCCATTTGAAAAGCCTTTTAAGATTTTGATAAGAGACCCAGCGCTATGGGAATACAAAGGATGGGGAAATTACTTCTGTCAGGATAACCTGAGGAGGAACCAGGGGATGGTGTTTAAACGGGGCTTTCAGAGTGGGAGTTGGTCATATAGTAAATATTTTAGGCTTTGCAGGCCGTCTGGTCACAGTGGGAAATCAGCCGTAGGTGATATGTGAATGAAAGGTGAGGCTGTGTGCCAATAAAACTTAATTACAAAAAAAGGCAGTTGCCAAATTTGGCCTCCATGTGTAGTTTGTGTTAGAGGACTGGTAGACTGTTATCAGAAGGAAAGGAGGGGAGAGCATTTTCATCCAAAGGAGCAGCATGAGCTAAGCCACAAAATAATGGGAAATGGGAGGCAGGCCTGCACTTGGTGTCTTACAAGACAGGTCAGCAGCCTTGGTATTTGAGACTGCAGCTGTAGGCGTAGGCCAGGCCCTGGAAGACCTTTCATCCCAAACTCCAATCTTTGGATTAAATCTTTGGGCAGTGGTTGGCCACTGAAGATGCTGGGCTGGAGGAGGGTTACAACAAAGACTTTTTTGGCAATTGTAGGGGTGGAGGGTAACAGAAAGCAACCAACTGTTTCAGAAGTGCCAGGTCTGTGCCAAGAGTCTGAGGACCAGAAATGACTAATAAAGATATTGGTGTATCAGTGGGCTAGGGCAGTGGTCAGCAAACTGCAGCTCACGAGCCACATGCAGCTCTTTGGCCCCTTGAGTGTGGCTCTTCCACAAAATACCGACTTCTGCGCATGGGCCACGAAGTTTCAATCGCACTGTATGTGCGCGCCCACACGTGGTATTTTGTGGAAGAGCCACACTCAAGGGGCCAAAGAGCCGCAATGTGGCTCGCGAGCCGGAGTTTGCCAACCACTGGGCTAGGGGATTCCAAACAATGATCTTAACCTTCATTGAAAACTAGAGTTTGTGTACATGTGTCTTTAATGAGACTATAGGTTTAGTGCCTTATTATACAAAAATATAATGCACACCAAAGTATTGCTAGAACATGGAATGATAAAGTGCATTTAGCATTTTGAGATGATCTGGAGCAAATGAGAGTAGAAGGGACAGATGAGTACTAAAATTATTTAAAGTTGGAAATTTAAGTGATTAATCCTACTTAATAAGAAAAAGAGAGAGGAACAATATACAAAGGGAAATTTGAGTTGTTTGAAAGAAACTAAGTTTCTTTCCTTGTCTCTAAAGCAGAACTCTTGAAACCTACCCCAGTCTTTCCTTCCTTATTGGTGTGTTCTGGGGACACCAACGCTAAATAGTTATCTAGATCATTACCCGTGGCAATGACCTAATCTGCATAGCAAATTCTCACTGGACAGCAGAGGTCTTGTCCCGGTCCTTCATTAATGCTCTGTTTAAATTGAATTTTTCTACTTTTAATTATCCCAAATAAATCATATATTCATAAATTATAAGTTTCCAAAATTATTGCAAGAAGACCAATATTAATCCTTAAGATAATTTTTTATTAGTATGGTGGAAATTGGTTCATCAAAGAAAAAGGATCTAATTAACTTATTAGACTTGAGATTTCTTCTGATGAGTACTCCACATTGTAGCTAGCCTCTCCTTTACTTACACAAAAGTGAATAGCTAGAGACTAAGAAACACTGAACAGACAGTCCAACCTCAGAGAGAAGGCAGGGGTGTGGGGGAAGAGATTAACCAAAGGACTTGTATGCATGCAAATTAGCATAACCAATGGACACGGACACTGGAGTGGTGGGGGCTTGTCCTGGGAGGAGGGAATGGAGGGGAGAGGGGTCAATCGGGAGAAAAGGAGACATATGTAATACTTTAAAGTCCAGTGGTTCTCAACCTTCCTAATGCCGCAACCCTTTAATACAGTTCCTCATGTTGTGGTGATCCCCAATTTCATTGTTACTAATTGAATATAATTAAAGCATAGTGATTCATCACAAAACAATACATAATTATATATGTGTTTTCCTATGGTCTTAGGCGACCCCTGTGAAAGGGTCCTTAGACCCCCAAAGGGGTCGCGACCCACAGGTTGAGAACCGCTGCTTTCAACAATTAAAAAAAAAAGTGAATAGCCATAACCAGTTTGGCTCAGTGGATGGAGCGTCGGCCTGCGGACTGAAGGGTCCCAGGTTCGATTCTGGTCAAGGGCATGTACCTTGGTTGCGGGCACATCCCCAGTAGGAGGTGTGCAGGAGGCAGCTGATGGATGTTTCTCCTTAATCGATGTTTCTAACTTTCTATCCCTCTCCCTTCCTCTCTGTAAAAAAATCAATAAAATATATTTTAAAAATAAAAAAGTGAATAGCTAAGACTAACTTGGAATTTTTAAGGAAAATACTAGTCACTAATTTCACTGGCAAATGTATCCATCATTCAAAGTCGCAAACATCTCAATACAAACAGGATTGTGCACGTTGTGCCATTCACCTTTCTGGCTCTGTGGCCTCAGTCAGTCACTTGACCTCTCCAAATATCACTTTCTTTATCTGGCAAATACATTGACAACAATATTTATCTCATCGGGTCATTGGGAAGATTAAATAAGATACTACTAGTAAAGTATCCATCACAAAATACTTACTCGATGAGTATTCAAGTATCATTATTGCTTTTAGTGTTGTTACTATTATATAGACTAATTTTGATTTATATGGTTATAGACCCATGTCTTTGTGCTTTGAGATTTTGTCTGGACAGTATATACCTTTCCACAAGCAAAGATCCTTTTCTAACCATACCAAGCAAATAGTAAAATCAAAGTTTTATGATACATGCTTTTATAACTGGCAATGAACTAGATCTCAAGTGCTCTTGGGATTGTACCCAGTTGGTGTGATGTACTCTAACTGAGTGCATTGGCTTGAGGTGTCATCAAGATGTTCATAGATACAACCAGAAATTAATTAACACATATTTAAGGTCTGGACAAGTAGCAAGGATTGGGCTTTTAGATATTCTACTTTTAATATAAATATAGACTTTCTATTCTGAGTCATTTTTCAAAATGTTCATCTGCATCTCAGATACTCACCAAACAACAATATTCCTGCTGTGCACATGTGAGATTGAGGGTAGAGATCCTCAGCTCTGTTCAGCATGAGGATTCCTGGAGCCCCTGTGACACAGACCCTTCCTGGAAGGGGTGACGACAAGTTTCAACCCAGGATCTTTACAGACCCGCTTAATTGGCTTCAAGTAAATAAGGCCAACTTTGCACCACAGAGCTTTATCCCCACCTCTGAAAGCACAAGTGAAAAAGAAATGGATGTTTAAGTACAGAAACCCTAACCTCTGGCCAGAGCCATCAGCTGGCCTCACATTTACTTATTTGATAAATAAGCTTTTTATTGAAGTATTAAGTATAAACACATAGGATAAGTCCTCTGTTGAAAATTACACAGCTTATTGATTTTCACAAAGTGAACACACTCCTGGAGCGAGTACTCTGATCAAGACATAGAACCCTACTGGCATTTCAGGATGCCCTCTGGCGCCTCCCCCCTCAGTCACTAATACCTCCCACTCCCGAGAAGAATTTATACATTTTTGTTTTAAATTTTCCACCTTGATTTCCATTTTTTAAAAAATAAAAGTATTTGTGGCTTTGACCACTGTTACCAAAGATTCATTTTGCCTGTTTGTTTTTTTAACCTTACATAAAAGGAATAATACAGCATATACTTTTTTTTAATTGGGGGAAGCGGGGGCACTACACATTTTTACATTTAATTTGGAGTATAATATAAAATGAAAATACAGATTTTCCCTAATATTTAGCCAACTTTCCAACCCAATTTGGAAAGCTTAGAATGTGCTTAGTCCTTAGAATACAGTGATCAGATAATGATAAATGTAAGAAATCTAAAACTGCAGTTTTATATACTAACTAGTATCCCGGTGCATGAAATTCATGCACATTAAAAGGGAATTAATTGCCCTAACCGGTTTGGCTCAGTGGATAGAGCATCGGCCTGCGGACACAAGGATCCCAGGTCCGATTCCGGTCAAGGGCATGTACCTTGGTTGCGGGCACATCCCCAGTGGGGAGTGTGCAGGAGGCAGCTGATCGATGTTTCTAACTCTCTATCCCTCTCCCTTCCTCTCTGTAAAAAATCAATAAAATATATTTTTTTAAAAAGGGAATTAATTAGCAGAGATATTTTAATATTGCTATTTGCCCTTTCTCTATAATAGAAGTGTGAGAGATGAAAGGAAATTAGTAAAATGTATATGAAAATAATATATAAATTTATTAATAAATAAACAGTAACAAAAGGATATAACAACAACAGAGGCATGATATAAAAATGACAAAAACATGTTATGAAAACAATAAAAACATGATATGAAAACAACAAAAACATGATATAAAAACAACAGTGATGCAAACAATGACTGATAAAGTGATTAAACTTATTCTAATATCTCCCTGTACACCACATTAAGAGTGAAAACACTTTCAGAGTGCTTGACTAATTTCCCTTGTGATGAACTACTTAGAACTTTAACTGTAACATCACATGCTCTTCAAACTCAAGAGAAAGCAACATATAACTGACCATGTGAAAAAACGGGTTCAGGTAGGAATATGCCTACTTTATCTAGAGTTTGTCCTTGTGATTTATTAATAGTCATCACAAATGCTGGCATCACGGGAAACTGTCGTCGAATCAATTTAAATGGGAGGCCAGTGTCAGATGGGGACAAATTAATTCTTGGAATCAGAACAGCCTCTCCCTCTGCAGATCCTGTTAATACTTCAGCTTGGATAATGTTAGGTCGTAATCTTTTGATAATAAATCTGGTACCATTACAAAGACCCATTTACTATTGAGATTTCTCAATAGCATGATGATTGCACCCACTTTCAATTTTAATTTATGACATGGCTTTCCCAAAGGAGTAAGAAATTCAATGGGAAAATTTTCCTTTTCAGCATCATCTGTGGAATCAATGGAATCATCACTCAAATATGTGTGAAAATCTCCATAGAGTATATCCAAATTTTCTTCCTTTAATTTTTGAACATGCTCATTTTTTGGACAAAGAATTGCACGTTTAGATACATTTTTAATATTATCTATAGCAGTGGTTCTCAACCTTGGCTGCACATTAGAATCACCTGGGAATCTTTTTAAAATCTTGATTCCTGGGCCTCATCCTCCAGAAATTGTTTCTTTGTTATGGGGTGGGGCCACCACATTAGTAACAAAGAAACAGAATTAAAACTTTATTGTGGGGAGCCGTTACAGTGTTTTGGACAAGTTCAAGCCTTGGACTGATGAGAGGGCACAGTCTTCTCATTGCCACATGCAAGTCCCAGCTTGGAGGGCAGGGCCCTCCCAGCACAATTATAGCCAACAGCTGTAGTTGTAAGCTTGAACCTATGGTCCGAACACATGGCCCCACGTGCCTGAGTGATGTAAGCTTGATAGAGTTCAGGTGAATGTAGTTGAGTAGGATTGAAACCCAGAAGAATGTTGTAAACATCTTGGTCATGTCCTTTGCCTCATAGCATCTCCTATAAAATAAAGGCATGGCTGTGGGCATGGTTGCTGTCTCTCAGAGAAGCAGCCTCCCACTGAGACCAGGCTTTCATTTTCCTGTCTGTCTTTTCTAAGCCTTTCAGCTTCCCCCACTCAGGTTCACCCTAGGCTGTGCTGGTGTGGCACACTTTAGAAAGAGATGCCTCCATGCTCCCAGGGTGGGTTCCTGCCTCAAACCCCACCCTTACAGGAAACAGCTCCAGGAAACAGCTTGGGGGAGGGCATAGCCATTGCCAAGACAACCCTGCAGGGTTGCTTGGTCGTGATTGTGATGGTTGTGATGAACACCACCCATGGTTTTTATATAACTAGATAGCAATTTATTATCCTAAGTCTGTTTCATAGAGGTTTGCTCTGTTCCATTTATCTGTCACATTATTTCTGTACCACATTTTGACTATCGCAGCTTTAAAATGTGTTTTAATATTTGTCATGACAAGTCTTCCTGGTTTGCTTCTTTTTAGTAACATTTTAGATCATCTAGCATATGTATACTAGAGGCCCGGTGCACAAAATTTGTGTACTCAGGAGGGTCCCCCAGCCTGGCCTGTGTCCTCTCGCAGTGCGGGAGCCCTCGTGGGGATGTCCGACTAACAGCTTGGGAGCGGGCCTAAGCCGGCAGTCAGACATCCTTAGCACTGCTGCAGAGGTGGGAGAGGCTCCTGCCGCTGCCCCTGTGCTCACCAGCCTTGAGCCTGGCTTCTGGCTGAGCAGCACTCCCCCTGTGGGAACACACTGACCACCAGGGGCAGCTCCTACATTGAGTGTCTTCCCTCTGGTGGTCAGTGCGTCATAGCGACCAGTCTTTCTGCTGTTGGGTCAATTTGCATATTAGCCTCTTATTATATAGGATATATATATATATTCCCAGTGAATTTTGGAATCATTTTGTCACATTCAAGAAAAACAATTCTAGCCCTAACCGGTTTGGCTCAGTGGGTAGAGCATTGGCCTGCGAACTCAAGGGTCCCAGGTTCAGTTCTGGTCAAGGGCATGTACCTTGGTTGTGGGCACATCCCCAGTAGGAGGTGTGCAGGAGCCAGCTGGTCGATGTTTCTCTCTCATCGATGTTCCTAATTTCTCTATCCCTCTCCCTTCCTCTCTGTAAAAAATCAATAGAATATATATATATATATTTTTTAAATTCTAATGGTGTTTTCATGTGATAAGTGGTGTTAATTCCACTCAGTAAACATGTATTGAACATTTACTGTATGCCGGGCTCTGTTGTGGGCACTGGGAATACCACAGAGAACAAGATCACCCTCACCCTGACACACTTACATTCAAGTGGGGAAGACTGGAGGCAAAAGAATAATTTCAGAATGCAATGCATGCTATAAAGAAAAGAAAACATGGGGGGAAAGCAAAGTAACTGGCTGGAGGATCAGAGTGCTATTCAAGTTACATGATCAGAAAAGGTCTCTCAGAGGAGGTGGCACTTGAATTGAACCTGCATCATGCAACAATGTATTTAATCTCTAAGTCAACTGGGAAGGAATAGACATGGTTGAAACATCCAACCTGGGAACATAGCATTTATTTCCATTTATTCAAATAGTTTATATCTGACAGTAACATTTTGATATTTCCCATATAGATTCTCTACACTTCTTGTGAAGATTGGTCTTAGATATTTAATTGTATTTGTTGGAATATGGTAATGATGGTGATAATGATAATGATGGAGAATGAAATCTGTTTCTATATAATCTTTAAGATTGGTATTAGTAAATAGAACTGTAGTTTTAGACTTCTTACATTTATCATTATATGACCACTGTGCTGAAATTTTATTACTTCTGATATTTCTCAATTGATTCTCATGATTTTCTAGTGAAATAATCATATCATATGGAAATAATATTGACTCATTCTTTCCAATAGTTATACCTCTGATTTCTTTTTCATGATATATTACCAAAAGTTTACCAAAACTTCTAGAACTTTTGTTAACAAGTGATAGCAGACATCTATACCCTAACTCTGACTTTAATTTTCATCTTTAATTTTTGCTATCAAGAAAGAGAGGTGTATACTCAATACATATTTTAAATTACTGTACAATTACATGCTTATTATAGGATTGAGAAAATCTGTTTCTAATTCTGTAAGTATTTTTACCAGGATAACTTTTAAATGCCATTTTGACATCTATTTAAATTATTTTTCCCAATAATTTCCTCCATTAAATCATCCTTGCATTCCTGGAATACAACCTCCTTCATCTTGCTCAGTGATTCTTTTAATGTTCTGTTGAATGCAGTTTGCTGGTAATGTACTTAAATTTTTTAAATCTGTAATTTACACATGAAACAGGCCAATTGCTTTTATTTTGTGCTATTTAGGTTAGCTTTCCAATTTTTATATGCTCTGGAGAGGGTTTTATCATTACCTATTCCTTCAAAAGACATCTGGTCCTAGAATCTTTTAGGAAGAAGTTATTTTTTGTAACTTTTAAATTTTCTTCTAAGGCAGTGGTTCTCAACCTCTGGGTCACGACCCCTTTGGGGGTTGAATGACCCTTTCACAGGGGTCACCTAAGACCATCGGAAAACACATATATAATTGCATATTGTTTTTGTGACTAATCACTATGCTTTCATTATGTTCAATTTGTAACAATGAAAATACATCCTGCATATCAGATATTTACATTATGATTTATAACAGTAGCAAAATTATAGTCATGAAGTAGCAACGAAAATAATTTTATGGTTGGGGGTCACCACAACATGAGGAACTGTATTAAAGGGTAGCGGCCTTAGGAAGGTTGAGAACCACTGTTCTAAGGCTACTAATGTTTCTTGTTCATCTTAAGTCAGTTTGTTAATTCTTTCAATGTATCTTTTTCATGTAGAGTTTCAAATGTTAAATATAATTACATGTATAATTCACTTATAATTTAAAGTAACCTGATATATTTTTAAGTTGGAATATTATTTATTTGGACTTTATTGCTCTTTTCTTTATTAAAGTTTCTTATTAAAAATACTTTTTGAGAAACAGCACTTAGTTTCTAATTAAGTGGGGGGTTTTATTTTTTGCTTTATAAACTTTTAATAGTTCCACCTTGATATCAATTTTTTAAGAAATAAGAGTATTTATGGTTTTGACCACATCTCATAAATTCAGTGTTTGTTTTATTTATGTTATTTTCTCAATCAGTGATTCTCAAATGCTTTAGTCTCAGGACCCCTTTACATGCCTAAAAGTTATGGAAGACTCCAAATAACCTTAGTTTATATGAATTTTATTTATTAATATTATAGTATTCAAAATTTATACTGAAATTTTAAATTTATTTATTATTTTTTAATAATAATAATAATAATAATAAACTCATTATATAAGAACAGTTTTTGAAGAGCAACTATTTCCCAAAGCAAAAAAAAAAAAATTGAAAAGTGGCACTGTTTTACAATTTTACAAATATTTTTTAATGCCTAGCTTAATAGAAGATGCTGGATTCTCATACCTGTTTGTGCATTCAATTCACTGACATATGTTGTTTTGGCTGTTGTATGTGAAGAAAATCTGGCTTCACATAGCTGTACTGTATAGGTGGCAAGCATAAAATTGATTTAGTCTTCAGATTGTGAGTTGTTTTCTCTGATAGTACACCAAACTAGAAAAGTGGTAGCTTCTTAAAGTTGAGTTTCAGTATGGAATCTGAAACCATATCAATAAACTTGTCATGTTTTTATGTTCATGAGAGAGTGAGAAAGAAAAAGCAAATTACATCTTAGTGTTATTGTGAAAATAGATTTGATATCACAGATCCCTTGAAAGAATCTCAAAGACTATACTTTGAGAAATGCTATTCTAAATAAATGGAGTATGTGTAATTTTTTCACTTTTAAATAATGTTAAATATACAGAAGAATTGTAAAGATAATAGAGTTCCCATATACTCTGCACCCAGCCTCCCCTAAGTTAACTTTTTTTAAATGTAGTAATGTATATATATATCATTTCAACCATTTTAAGTGTATATTCAGTGGCACTAAGTACATTCACAATGTTGTGTAGCCAACCATCCATCTCCAGAACTTTCTCATCCTCTGAAACTAAAACTCTTTACCCATTATCTATAATTCTGATTTATTCTTTAACCCAAATTATTTAAGGCATTTGTCAATAGTATTTACATGTCTAGGTAGTTATATTTGTGCTGTTGATTTCTGGTTTTGTTGCCTTGAAAAATGTAATCTGTACAATTTCAGGAGTTGGGTGAACAAGAAAAGTAGGGAATTTTTCCTCCCTCTCTCACTGATTGAGTCAGAGCCATGAGGTTTATACCAAACACAAAAAGTGGCAGCTGTTTTTCCCTCCACATGAGTGCCTTTGTCTTGAGATGACTATAGCAGTCTTTCTTCATCACCTCATCAGTCCCTGTCTCTCTGTGTAAACCATGAAAGCAGAACATACCGGGGGTGGAGTAATGGCATGGCCTTTTACCCCCACACACCATGTTGTTAAACTCGGGTTGTAAGGTCAGAGCAAGGAAGAATCCCTGAAGCCATGCTTGCTAGAAAGTGAAGGAGGAGGTGGTGGTGGTGGTGGTGGTGGTGGTGGTGGTGATGGTGGTGGTGGTGGTGATGGTGGTGGTGGTGGTGGCGGTGGTGGTGGTGATGGTGGTGGTGGTGGTGGTGGTGGTGATGGTGGTGGTGGTGGTGGTGGTGGTGGCGGTGGTGGTGATGGTGGTGGTGGTGGTGGTGGTGGTGGTGATGGTGGTGGTGGTGGTGGTGGTGGTGGTGGTGGTGGAGGTGGTGGTGGTGGTGGAGGTGGTGGTGGTGGTGGTGATGGTGGTGGTGGTGATGGATTCCACTGATTCAGTCTCTGGAGGGAAAAGAGACAGTAGGGTCAGGGGAAGATTTCCAGCACTATTATACTAGACTTTTTCTGTAAGGAGCCAGAAAGTAAATATTCTAAGCTTTGTGAGCCATATAGTCTCTGCCACCACTACTCAACTCTGCTGTTGTAGTGTGAAAGCAGTAACTGGTTTCCAATAAAACATTATTTGCAAAAACATATGGCAGGCCAAATTTGTCCCACAGGCTATAGTTTCCAGCCTATGCTAAATGAATGCCTGGTAGATCTGAAAACGGGCTAAGAGTTCTGACAATCACATGCTTCACTAGAGTCTTGAAGGAGAATTCTACCCGCACACAGGTGAACAGTGACCAGGGAAGGATAATCACGTACCCCACCTATTGACAGGTACCAGAGCTGGACTCATTTCTCATCCAAGCATTTAGTTGAGAAAAGTTTCATAGTCAATTCTGAGCCACAAAGCTAGAAGGTTGCTAGAAACCACTGGGAAATAAAAATTAAGCTACCAACTTCTTATGAGGTGTTCACTTTTTTTAATTGCTTGTTCTTTAGAACTATTTAGTTCACTCATTAATGTAGTTATGTTCTGTTTTAAGTAAGAATTTTATTTTATATAAACAATTAATCCTCTTTAATTTTTCAAAGTTGTAGTTCTTGGCTGTTTGCACCAGGAGGACATAACCAGGCATCATTGCTTCCTCCTAGTAGTACTTTCCCTTTTTAGGAAATGCTGTCAGGGAAAATGAACCACCTCTTAAAGGGCTGAGCTCACACTAACATCTATAATTCATCTGTATCGACCATCAATCAGACAAAAATATTTGAATGCTTATATACAGATTATGCCCAATCATTCATTCATTCACTCATTCATTCAGCAGACATTTATTGAGAGCTTGTTATGAGGCAAGTCTGTTTTAGGCTGCAGTTATGACTTCAGCTATAGCTCCTTTTAAATGTTTTGTTCACATGTTCATATGTATTCTATGTAGTAATTTCTTCTACTTTCCCTTTTAATAATGAAAGATCCTTGAGTGCAGATCTGTACTTTTCCCTTTCTTCCTAATCCTCCACACAGCTGGATGCTCTGTGGCCATGGCGCACTGAGAAAGCACATTTTGATTTACTGACTGGTGGGAAGCCCTGATAATCCAGTCTCTGTCTTAAATCCCATCTGGAATTCTTCCTTTAATTTTCCTATAGTTCCCAAAGGTTGCAAAGAACATTTTCCTTCCTACCTTTAAGGGTTTGTGTAGAATTAGTCATCACCAAGACCCAGACTTCACCCTGAAGATGAGTGTATTTATATGTGCTGATGAAGTAATCCTGAGGTACCATTTTGACTTGTGTCCTGACTTTTAAAGAGACTCCATATTACGCTTAATTCATAAAACTGAAGCGTAAAATGCTAATGTGTAAAAATGTTATTCTGGGCAATGAAATCTGTTCCCAGCTTTTCATAATCAGTTCCAGCCCAGGTGACAAGCTTATTAGCAGAAATAATAGGGGTAAAGGGGAAATTAAAACCTTTATGATTAAAAAGAATAGCACTCTTCTATAAGTTACCTATTTAATACCTGTAGTTGTTTTTCTCTTTTTTCTTTTTGTGAGCTGCTTGTAATTTTTAAAAATCTGCTTTTGAGGGCAAAATGTTCACATCTTGAAATGATCACTCTGTGTTCATTATTTATTTTTAGTTATTCTCTTTGACATTTCCATCCCCAGTTGTGGTAGAAGTTCCAGAATCACGTGCATCTGACCCTCTCGGGGGCGAGGCCTTTCCCTCCTTGTCTCCCGTTCGGCCCACGGACGAGGCACGTGGAAGTCTCTGGTCCATGGCTGGGCGCCCGGCAGGTGCCAGGGGTCCTCCGATCCGAAGCACTGTCAGAAGGACCTGCAGAGAGTCTGACGGATAAACAGTATGTCTGAAATATGTCCCTCAGATTATAATACTCCCTATTGGAAATGTCGACAAAGTGTTTTTAGCCCCGGAAAGTGTTGTGTCCTCCTGGTTTCCTCAGGTGGAAGGAAACAGCCAAACCAAATATGGATTTCAGAGTTGGCATGTCCTTCCTGCTCTGGAAGCCACCACATATTCCTCCGGGCGCCTGGGAGCCCAGGGCTTCCCACGCAGCATCCATGAGAGCCCCAATGTTGGAGCCTCAGCGGGCCTTTGAACTCTGTATCTACCACTGGGCGGCCCTGTGGTCTTTGGCATGTTTGCTTAAACTCTGTGAATCTCTTTCTCCTCCCATATAAAGTGGGGAGGATATAAATGTTGAGGCCAGGCCAGCATGGCTCAGTGGTTGAGTATCCACCTATGAAACAGGAGGTCACGGTTTGATTCCCCATCAGGGCACATGCCCGGGTTTCCGGCTCCATCCCCAGTGGGAGGCATGCAAGAGGCACCTGATCAATCATTCTCTCTCATCATTGATGTTTCCATCACTCTATCCCTCTCCCTTCCTCCCTGATATCAATAAAAATAAATATCGAGAGGATTAAATTAGGTAATGTTATATGAAGGTGCCTCCACATGCAAAGTAAATTTTGTTTTCTTGCCTCCACTCCCAGTGCTATCGGGAAATGAATGAGCCCAGAGGGACAGCCCAGAGCACCCAGGTTTCACTCTGAACCAGAGAGGTGTGAGGGCCTGAGCGCCCGAGACTGCGCCGTCCTCCTCACCCTGCCTGGACAGCCGTTTCCAGGGGCAGGTCTCTGTGCCTCACCTCAGTTTTCTGATCCACAAAGTGGAGCTAATACTGTCACCTTCCTTGAGGTCCTGGGGTCTAAGAAAAGGTGCCGATAAAAAGACCAGCACCTCCTCTGGACCAGGGAGGGGATTCTCCCAGTGTTATTTCCCTCCTGCTTGGGTTCAGAGTCCAGAATCCTGTCTGGAATTCTGACCATGCTCCCCCTCCCTGCACACAGCAGGGGCACACCGCTGACTTCCTCACCAGGCAGCCTCTTCAACCCTGAGCAGCTCTGATTGTTCAGAAGTCCTTTATATTTAGCCAAAATCTGCCTCTTCCTACTGATAATCCATAAAATGGAATAATAAGTGCCCTGAGCCTTTCTCCACGTAAGGTTTTTTATCCTAATGGAATCAGGTTCAGTAAAGCATTGAAGCCAGTCTTAAAGGGAAATAATAAATAAAAGCTCAGCCGGTAGGATCTTCACAGAAGGGCCCTCCTTGCCCTCTGTCTTGACCCTGGTGTGAATGAGGTTTTGTGAGGAATGGGTAATTGCATCTGTGTGTGTTCCCAAGCCTCCTATTTTTAAGACCACTTGGTGGAACTGTCCCCTTCAGTGTTGCTGGCTCCTTCTCGGGACCACTGGGCATCAACTCAGAATCCTTTCTGTGGAGCTGTAGCTCCCATCCTTGCCTCCTGGGATGATGCAGAGTCGATATTTCTATCTTTAAATGGCACCCCACCAGGTTGCCTAGTGGGGTGAGAGCCATGGGTCAGTACACGTGCTGTAGGAGCCATGGAGACCTGAGTGCCATTATCTGCGAATCTCAAAATTGCAAAGACGTAGAATCTGTGGAAGGCAGAATAATGCCCCCAAAGATGTCCACGTCCTGTTTTCTGGGGACATGTTAGGTTAGGTGGCAAAGGGGAATTAAGGTCACAGATGGAATTAAAGTCACTAATCAAGACCTTGTGACAGGGAGAGCATCCAGGTGGGTTTGATGTAATCATAAGGATTCTTATAAGTAGAAGAGGGAGGTAGAAAAATTGAAGTCAGAGAGGGATTTAAAGATGCTCCCTGCCGGCTTTGATGATGGAGGAAGGGGCCATGAACCAAGGAGTGCAGGAAATGCAGCTCTAGAAGGTGGAAAAAGCAAGGAAATGGATTCTGACCTGGAATTTTCATGAAGGAACACCTGCCAACACCTTGATTTTAGTTCAGTGAGACTCATATTAGATGTCTGACCTCTAGGGATGCAAGATATTAAATGGGTGATGCTTTAAGCCACTAAATCTCTATATATAAGAAGCCAGCTGCCTTAACAGCCATAACAACCTAACAACTGGTCGCTATGACACCCAGTGTGGCCAGCGAACTGGCCAAATCAGGGAGTGAAGCTGCTGGCCAACCTCGAGGCCCCTCCCCCCTGCCAGCCTGCCCCTGATCAAACTCTCTCACCCCAATCAAGAGTGGGCTGGCCAAACACTCCCTACCTTCCCCCCCAGCCCCACCCCCATCAGCCCACCCCACCAGGATAGGCCCACAGCCCCTCCCCCAAGCTGGCCCACCCCTGATCGCACCCTCCCACGCCAATTGGGGGTGGAGCCCACCAGCCAATCACCCACGGCCCCTTCCCCCAGCCAGCCTGGCCCTGATCAGCCCCGATGATCAGGGCGCGCGGCCGGCCGACCTCCCACCATCTCCTCCTCCCGACAGGCCCAGCCCTGATCCTCCCCAGTTGGGCCAGGCTGGCCGGCTGGACCCCACCCATGCACGAATTTGTGCACTCCCCTTCTTTCATTATCAACCAACTTTGCTCCCCTCTCTGGGTGTCACTCTTCATTCTGTATTCATTGCCCTTGGAGAAGAGAGTGTTCAGCTGCCCTGAATCCAGCCGGTGGCCCAACTACCCACAGTGGTATCACTCGGCATCTCTGGAGCAAGGCTACCAGAGAGAATGTCACTCAGGGAGAATGTCAATCTCCCACACCCTAAAAGAAGAGAAATTCTTCCCAGAGTTGTGTGTTGAAAGTCTACAAGGTGCCAGGTAGGAGTACCTCATGCAGTTTAACCCTTTTACGATGCCCAAGCTTAGGACAGTAAAGGCACCTTGGATTCAAGGCAGCTGGGCACTCTCTTCTCCAAGGGCAATGAATACAGGAAGACTTGGCTCAGCACATCCAAGGGAAGTCAAGATTCCCAAAGCTCGCACCATCCAGGGGAAAGCAACCAAACACAGCAGTGTGGTCCTGCTGGAATGTGTAAATCTCTCCACAAAAGGTAACAAAATTCCAGCTGGGATGTTCAACAAAAGTAACAAGTAATCATAGGGTGTGTTCTTTCTCAAGTGACCAGAGCCTCAGTTGGGCCAGTTCCCACATGATTAATTTAAGAGTAACAAAATACCAGGACATTAGTACATACAAATGAGTGTTCCAGAACATCCAGACGCAACCTGATAAAAGAGATGTGGGTATGTATGCACATGTAAGAGAACATTTGAGTCTAATTTTGATTTTTCCATCATTCTAAACTGAATTGCTGCTATAATAATTTACAATAATTACAGAAATTATGAGGTCACCTTACTGGAATTATGCTCCCAGGCCATCTTTCAAAAACACTTCAGGACACCCCCCCCCACCCCACCCCCTGTCCACTTTGCTGGATGCCAAGGGGATGTAGCCAGGCAAACGCTGTACTTTATGGCAGGACACATATTCTTCTACTGGAGATTTGTTTTGTTCACTGAGTTGTAAGATTGAGCTCTGTGGGATGCAGGGGGCTACCAGAGCGGGGGGGCAGGAGCCAGCTGCGGTGACCTCGGCTCGCTGTCAGAGCCAGGTCTCCAGCTCGGTCTCCTCTGTGCTTGGGGGCGGACAGGACACCCTGATTTCCCGTGTGGCCCTGACGTCTGAGGGTGGCCTGGAGAAGCAGCAGCAAGTGAAAGTGGGTGGAGACGCGTGGCAGTGAGGCAGCTGAATGGCATCTGCTGGCAGTAAGGAGTCCTGCTGCACACCCTGGTGTCTGCAGGGACTCACGTCCCAGTGTATAGCGTTTGGGAAATGCTAACCTGGGGGAATTTACTATTTAAAACTACCTTTTAACTTTATCTACGAGGTATTATCCTGGAATTATAATTCCATAAAACTTTTCATTTTAAAGTCAGTCATGGCAAAAATAAACATTTAAGGAAGAGAACAGTTTCCACCAAGGCTGGCGCTTTGGTGAAGAACATCTGGGAAAGGCTGTCTGTCAGATGCTCTACTTGGAAAAGCATCGGCCATGGAATGGATTTTCATTTATGTTCTGGTGACTTTCTCTTTCTTGTACTGTCACAGGCAATTCACGAAGTTCTAAACTGTTTAGAGTTCAATAAATTATATAAATAAATACAATTATCTACACTAATAAAAGAGAAAAATGGTAATTGGTGTACGGCGCTACCCTTTTCATTGGCTAATCAGGGCTATATGCAAATTAACTGCCAACAAAGATGGCGGCTAATTTGCATATGTAGGCACAATGCAGGGAGGCGAAAGGGAAAGCAGGAAGAAGCCCCCTGCCACTGACAGTGATCGGAAACCCAGGGGGGAGCTAAGAGGTGGCCGAGGCGTTAGGCCTGGGCAGGGGCAGAGCCTGCAACCGCAGGGAGCTGGGGGTCCCCTGCCCAGGCCTGATGCCTGGGCCAGAGGCATCAGGCCTGGGTGGGGGGCGGAGCCGGGGATTGGAGGGATATGATGGTCCCCTTGCCCAGGCATGATTCCTGGGCCAGAGGCCTCAGGCCTGGGCGGGAGTCAGAGCCAGTGATCGGGGGGAAATGAGGGTCCCCTGTCCAAGCCTGACACCTCTGGCGGAGGTGTCAGGCCTGGGCAAGGGGCTGATCAGGCGATCGGAGGGTGATGGGGGTCTACGCCTCTGGCCGAGGCATCAGGCGTGGGCAAGGGGCAGAGCCAGCGATCAGAGGGGTCTGGGGGTCCCTTGCCCAGGCCTGACACCTGGGCCAGAGGCATCAGGCCTGGGCTGGGGGCAGAACCAGTGATGGGGGGAAATAAGGGTCCCCTGCCCAGGCCTGCGATTGGAGGGTGATGGGGGTCAATGCCTGAGGGCTCCCAGTATGTGAGAGGGCACAGGCCGGGCTGAGGGACCCCCCCTCCTCCCCAAGTGCACAAATTTTTGTGCACCGGGCCTCTAGTTTATTTATAATTGCATTGCCCAAGTGTGCATTCTTGGACCTTATAGTCTAGGCTTATCCGTTTTTAATTAGGTCCTCTCAGCCCCTCTTTATCTGCAGATGGTCTCTTCTCTTCTTTTTTTAAGGAGTTGGCTGTTGGAGGACCCAGGGTATTTGATTGTAAGGTTTTCCATGGTGGTGAGTTTTGCTGATTGCGTAGTCATAGTAGAGTTTAGTAAGTTCCTCTGTATTTTCTGCCAGTTGGCAGCTAAATCAGAGGTCTGATCAGAGGCAGGCACAGTCCCTTGAGCAAGATGCCAGCTCATATATGTTGATATCTCTATCATTGACCAAGCTCAGTAAAGACATTGGCAGACTGTAGCTTCTCTCCCTTCCAATCATACTCCTGTGCCTGCTGTCTACCCTTGCCATTCCAGGAGAGGGGCACCTTGAGACATGGAATGTCCTGGCCCCAAAAGGCAGATGCATAGCTCTGTGAGGGCTGGAAACAACCTCAAAGAAGGGAGGACTGCAGAAAGGCCCAGCCTCTGCTGTCCCTGGGCCCCCTGTGAAGGGGGAGATAGCAGCAGCCACAACGGAGTCAGGGAGGTGTCCTGACTGCCGCCCCACATCTAGGAACAGCTTCCGCACCACACACTCAGCAGCCAGCACAGATGCTCCTTCCTCCTTCACAGGAAAAAGAATGGTTTTGGAACCCGGCTCAAATCTGGCCTTGAACCATGGTAGCTCCGTGAACTTGGGCAACTTACTATGCTTGTCTGAGCCTCTGCTTCCTCTTCTACACAGTGGAGTTAATGATGCCTATCAGAGACTTTGTGAAAATTATATATGATAATGTGTACATGTTGGGCAAGTTACTTAGCTTCTCTCTAAAATGTAAATAAGTAATAGAGGTACCTACCGGGAAAGCATTTAGGACATGCCTGGTGCATAGTAACTTCAATAAATGTCTTACTATTTTTATATAAGTATCTGGTCTGTTGAAAGAGTTCTTTTACACTAACTATGGTCATTTAAGGTAGCTGAGGACTGGCTGGTGTGGCTCAGTTGGTTAAGTGTCGTCCCATGCACCAAGAGGTCACTGGTTTGATTCCTGTTTAGGGCACATACCCATTAGGGGGCTTTCTGGAGGCAGCCAATTGATGTTTCGCTCTCTCATCAATGTTTCTCTATCTCCTTCTCTCTAAAATCATAAAAACATCTTTCTAAAAAATTAAAATAAAATAAAAGGTAGCTGAAGAGAATGGCTAGGTGCCCATCTCCCAGTATTTCCTCCACAAACAAACTAGAACATTAAGAAAGGGAAAAATGAAACTGCAGGAAAATCACAGTCTCAGCATAACTTGAGGACAGAGAATGTCCCGACATTAAAATAACGAACTGAAAGGGAAAGAACACCAAATCCCAGCACATGAAGACCCACGCAACCCCCCCACTCTCTGACCCCCTGCGTGGGAGCAGAGATGTGTGCAAGAAACCTCTAGGGAAGAGAAAAGAAGAGGATAGCATGGAGGCCTCAGGTTGATCTAAAATGGCTCCCAGGCCCAGCTGCCATAGGTCAGTGGCTGAGCATAAACCTATGAACTAGGAAGTCATGGTTTGATCCTGGTCAGGGCACATGCCCGAATTGCTGGCTCAATCCCCAGTGTGGGGCATGCAGGCTCTCTCTCAACATTGATGTTTCTTTCTCTCCCTCTCCCTGCCTCTCTGAAATCAATAAAAATATATTTTAAAAATAAAAAGTGAAAAAATGGCTCCCAGGCAGAACTAAGTATGTTCTAAGCCCAAAAATACTAAACAAGCTGTCTAAGTAGATCAGACTGTGAACTCTGGGGCGGTGGTTGGCAAACCGTGGCTCGCAAGCCACATGCGGCTCTTTGGCCCCTTGAGTATGGCTCTTCCACAAAATACTGACTTCTGCGCATGGGCCACGAAGTTTCAGTAGCACTGTATGTGCGCGCCTGCACGTGGTATTTTGTTGGCAAGGGAAAGAGATGGGGTAAAACATCTAAAGGGCTCTGCTCTAAAGAAAGAGTACGCATGTGGGAGCTAGATGAAAGGAGACTGAGAATAAAGTGATGATTGTAGACACCATGGATTAGGAATGATGTAGAATTCAGGTCACTAAAGTCCAAAATGTACCATATAAAATGAGAGAAGGGAGACAGAGCAACCTTGATAACACTGATTAACACTTTGAAAATTGTGAAGTTTGCAACACCTGCATTTGAGTTAAGTATTTGGGGTGGGGGCGGATATCATCAGATATTTATAAAACCTCACATCTTTTCATTACATCATTTCCTGCCCTTGGAGAACTCAGAGTGTAGAGGGAAGACAGAAGATTAAACAACCCTCTGGAGCACAGTGAGGTGGGTACTAGATAGAATCAAAAGGAGACCAATGGACTCTGCCTGAAGGATGTGGAGAGGAGAGAAAAGGGCTTTTAGAAGGCCTTCTGAGGAGCTGCCTCAGAGCTGGATTGTGAAGAATAAAGTTCACCAGGTGAGAATGGAGAAAGACTTTTGAAGGCAAAGAGAACAAACTGTAAGTGCATTAAAGTGTAAATAGGCATAGAATGTTCTGAAAATGTTAAGGAGTCCAGTGTCAGGAAGTTCTAGAACAGAGGTTCTCAACCTGTGGGTTGTGACCCCTTTGGCGGTCAAACGACCCTTTCACAGGGGTCGCCTAAGACCATCCTGCATATCAGATATTTACACTACGATTTATAACAGTAGCAACATTATAGTTATGAAGTAGCAACGAAAATAATTTTATGGTTGGGTCACAACATGAGGAACTGTATTTAAAGGGCCAGAACATTGAGAACCACTGTTCTAGAACATAGCATGCTTGTGCAGGGAAACGGGAAATGAGAATGCCAAGGATGGGTGAGTGAATTAGGAAGTCCAGGAGCAATCAGAGAGGAAGGGGACCTTGTCAGCCAGATTTGCCAAATCAGCTGGACAGGGTTATGGCCTGGTCTTCCTCATGGGATTCAAGATGGCATTTGGAACTAGAATGTCTTATAAGACCTTACCTAAAGCCCAGAGTTGCAAAATGTTTCCTTTGGGAATAGCAAAGCTAGATATTAAAATATTTTTCATTGCTAAAATGTGTATGTCCTATATATATTGCATGTCTTCTTTTTTTAACTTTATTGATTTTTTTAGAGAGAGGAAGGGAAGGAGAAGAAGAACATTGATTTTTTGTTCCACTTATTTATGCATTCATTGGTAGATTCTTTAATGTGTCCCCACCAAGGATGACACCCACAACCTTGGCACATAGGGATGATGCTCTAACTAACTGCGCTACTTGGTCAGGGCCTGTCTTCTGATCTGTTATTTTTCTCTATTTCCCAAAGCAAGGTATCTGCAAATATTTTACTCCAGTATTTAGTAATGTTATGAATCCCTAGTGTCTATTATCATCTGTCTTAAAAATAACATTGTCGTTCCTTTGTTTCCCTGTTTTGGACATTTCACATTTTAGTTGACAGATACAGCCCAGGGTTTGCTAAAAGCTATCTTCAAATTGAGGCTATGCCCAAGGTCTTACAGCTTGACATACTACAGCTCTATCAAGGCTGTCTGTGCCTGAAAGTGCCAAACAGAGCAAAAAAAGGTTGAGAGATAGCAGGTCCTGCATCCTGAATGGAATGAATTTTCCATATGAATATGACAATCTTTGTTGTTTCATGGTCAATCCCATCAAAAAGGCTTTGTAGGGAATAAAAAACTGTAATGTTTAAAGTCCAAATAATTCTGGAAATAAAAAATAGGTGATATTAGGAATTCTGTTACTATCCTATCCTATATATTAAAAGCCTAATATGCTAAGTGTCCGGTCATCTGGTCATCCATTCAACCAATCAAAGCATAATATGCTAATGATATGCTAAGACTCAACCACTCATTATGATGTGCACTGACCACCAGGGGGCAGACAGTCGACCAGTCGTTATGACATGCACTGACCACCAGGGGGCAGACAGTCGACCAGTCGTTATGATGTGCACTGACCACCAGGGGGCATATGCTCCAACCGGTAGGTTAGCTTGCTGCTGGGGTCCAGCCAACCAGGACTGAGCGGACCCTTCCCCTCTGGCCAACCTCCCATGTCCCTCCCCAGCCCCAGTGGTGCACCAGGGGGGCCCCTTGACCTGGCCTGCACCCTCTCACAATCCAGGACCCCTCAGGGGATGTCAGAGAGCCGGTTTCGGCCCAATCCCACAGGCCAGGCTGAGGGACCTCACTGGTGCACGAATTTGTGCACTGGGCCTCTAGTAATATATATTAAATGAAAAAAATCATCTTAATAGGACTTAAAAGTCACTTGATAACATTTGCCACACAAGCTGTATTAAAACTTTTAATAATCACTGACCAACATTGCTCAATGGTTAGATTCCCAGTCAAGGGCATGTACCTGAGTTGCAGGTTCTATCCCTAGCCCTGGTCAGGGCGCTTGTGGAAGGCAACCAATAAATGACTCTCTCACATCGATGTTTCATTTTCTCTCCCTCTCTTCCCCTCCCTCCCTTCCACTCTCTGTAAAAATCAATGGAAAAAATGTCTTTAGGTGAGGATTAACAAAAAAGAAAATCTCTTAATAAGCTAGGAATAGAAATGAAATTCCTTAACTTGATATTAAATGTCTACTGGAATTCAATAGTATTCATCATACTTAAGTTAAAATGTGAAAAGCAGTCCTATTTCAGGAAAAGGTAGAGACACCCACTATCACTGTGACGTTTCTAGCAGATGAAATAAGATAAGAAAAAGAAACAAGTGAGTTTTCAAAGATGGCAGTGGATTAAGTGGAAACTACACTGATACTCTCCCAGGACCAAACTGGTGTTACAACTGAAATATAGAAAACCCATCCTGAATAACCAACTGAAGAGTAGTTGGAGAACCTTTATAATGAAGGATGTAGAGTGGAGACCATATCGAGACAGGAAGGAAGTGTGGAGGTGCACGAGAGGGCTGGTTGAGCTCCCACAGGCAGCAGCTGAAATTATAGAGGGATATCGCAGCTGTTGGGGTGGGGTTCCTGCTGAGAACTCCGGGGTATAAACCCCAAGCTGGGCTCCCCAGCCCAGAGCACCAAAACTGAGAAAGGTGCCCACATAACATCTGGCTGTGAAAAGCAGTGGGGTTTCTGTCTGCAAAGGAGAGACATCTGAAAATGCAGGAACCTTCTTAAAGGGCCAATGCACAAAATTTCATGTGCAACCACTCACCTTGGGCTCTGGCAGAGGGATGGTAGTGTGGACAAGAGCTGTGTGAGGAGAATCCAGGGTTGGTGGCTCTGGGTATAGAGCTCAGAGGGCAGCCGCATGGATTCCTGTGCTGAGTCATTCCCGCATACAGCAGAGGACATCTTTCTCAGGCAGATCTTTACTATCCAGGCAGCTTTTGCCAGGGGTTGGGGAGGAGGTTGCTCCACCCGTTGGAAACCTCTTGACCCACGCTGTGGAGTTTACACCTTGCTATGGTCTACAGTCTGAGGCTCATTAAGAGACTAACAATCAGCCTGCTGGCAGAAGTGGAACTCTGGGTACTTTGAATCTTTGCCTGAAGTTCTCTGGACCAGCTGCTAGGAAATGGAGACCTTGGTGTGTATTTTGGTCCTTTCCAAGTGCACCCAGCCCCAGCAGAGGGAGCCACAAGCTGTGGGTTGCTGCTATCTCCAAACAAGGGGCTCGGGCCAGTCAGAAACAGTCTGACATTGGCTTGCACCAGAGACAACTGGAAGTTGTAGCAGATATACCTAATACACAGACACAAACTCAAACAGACAGCCAAAATGGGAAGACAAAAAACAAGCCCTGAGTGAAAGAACAAGAGAATTCTACAGAAGAGTTCAATGAAATGGAGATAAGCAATTTGTCATATATAGAGTTCAAAGTAATGATTATAAGGATGCTCTACAGCATGAAAAAAGATATAGAAATTATGAAAAATAACCAGTCAGGAATGAAGAATAACATAGCAGAAATAAAGAATACATTAAAAAGAATAAACAGTAGATTAGAGGAAACTGCAGATTAGACCACAGTTAAGATTAGGTCAGTGAATTAGAAGACAGGGTAGGAAAATCACTCAGTCATAGAACTAAAAAGAAAGAAAAACAATTAAAACACAGGAGCATAGCTTAAGAGAACTGTGGAATAACATGAAATGTTACAATATTTTCATTATAGAAATACCAGAAGATAAGGGAAGTTAGCAAGGGCTAGAGAACCTGTTTGAAGAAATAATGGCAGAAAAATTCCCTAACCTGGTGAAGGAAAAATACACAATTCAGGAGGTATAGACGGTCCCAAGCAAAAAGACCCAAACAGGCCCATGCCCGGATACATCATAATTAAAATGCCAAAAATTAAAGACACAGAGAGAATTTTAAACACAGCAAGAGAAGATCTTTGAAAACTGAAAGGAGGAGGTTAAAAATGGCATCAGAGTATGTGGATGCTGCACGGACATGCTCCCATGAACAAGCTAGAATTACAACTGAAATATGGAGAGGCTTCCTGAATAATCAACGAAAAACTCACAGGAGAGAACCCTGATACCCGAGGACCAAAGGTGAAGACCGCATAGAGACTGGTAGGAGGGGTGGAGGTACGAAAGGGCTGTCCGGGCACCCACAGACAGCAACTGAAGTCCTGGAGAGAAATCTCAGTTGTGGGGAGGTGCCACTGAGAACTCTGGGATCTAATCCCCAAGCTGGCCTCCCCAGCAGAGAGCACCAAATCTGAGGAGGGTACCCATATAACATCTAGCTGTGAAAAGCAGCAAGGTGCTGTCTGCCAGGGAGTGGCAGCTGAAAGTGTAGGCACCCTCTTGAAGGGCTACACACAAAAATTCCCTGTGGAGCCACCCACCTTGTGCTCTGGCAGAGGGAGGATGAAGTGGCCTGGAGCTGTGAGAGCAGAACCCAGGACTGGGGACTTGGGAGATAGAGCTCAGAAGGCAGACACCCCAAATTTCTTGAACTTATCATTCTCTCACCCAGCGGAGGACATCTTTCCCACATAGACATCTGCCTTGCCTGAGGGGGAAGACAGTTGACACACCCTATTGGAAAACACCTTGCCCTGAGGTCACTAAGAGATTAAAAGTAACATTAGCCTCCAGGCAGAAGCACTGCCCCGCCCTGTTGAAAAAAACTCTCCCTACACCTGGGGATGATTGCCTGGGGGCAATTCAAGTCAGAATCCTATTAATCTGTAGACCACTGCTTCTCAACCTTCCTAATGCTGCGACCCTTTAATATAGTTCCTCATGCTGTGGTGACCCCCAACCATAAAATTAATTTTGTTGCTACTTCATAACTGTAATTTTGCTACTGTTATGAATCATAATGTAAATATCTGATATGCAGGATGTATTTTCATTGTTACAAATTGAACATAATTAAAGCATAGTGATTAATCACAAAAACAATATGTAATTATATATGTGTTTTCCTATGGTCTTAGGCAACCCCTGTGAAAGGGTCATTCGACCTCCAAAGGGGTCTCGACTCACAGGTTGAGAACGGCTGCTGTAGACAGAGGTGGTCTCTGGAGGCATTGAGTCTTTGCATGATCCAATTAGTCAGAAACAGCCTTTAACACTGTCCTGCACTAGAGATTGAGAGGTATAGAGGATCTACCTAGCACATAGTGACAAACCCAAACAGACAACCAAAATAAGGAGACAAAGAAGTGATCCCCAAATGAAAGAACTAGAGAATTCTCCAGAAGAAGAGATAAATGAAGCAGAGATAAGAAATTTATCTGAAATAGAGTTCAGAGTAATGATAGTAAAAATGCTCAATAGTATGAAAAAAGATATAGTAACTATGAAAAAAGAAGAATCTGAGATAAGAATGATCTAACACAAATAAAGAACACATTAGAAGGAATACACAGCAGATTAGGAGAAGCTGAGGAATGAATCAGTGAATTAGAGTTGAAAATATCAATCAGAGAACTAAAAAGAAAAAACAATTAGAAAACAGGAGGATAGCTTAAGGGAGCTGTGGCACAACATGAAATGTAACAATATTAGAATAGCAGGTGTGCCAGAAAAGGCAGAAAGGGAGAAAAGAATAGAGAAGGTGTTTGAAGAAATAAAGGCAGAAAAATTCCCTAACCTGGTAAAGGAAAAATTCACATAAGTTCAGGATGCACAGAGAACCCCAAACAAGAAGAACCCAAACAGACCCATGCCCAGACACATCATAATTAAAATGCCAAAAATTAAAGAAAGAGAGGATCTTAAAGGCAGCAAAAGAAAAGAAAACTGTTTCCTACAAAGGAGCTCCCATAAGGCTGACATCTGCTTTCTCATCAGAAACTCTACAGGCCAGAAGGGAATGGCATGAAGTACTCAAGGTAATAGAAAGCAAGGATCTGAGGCCAAGATTACTGTATCCAGCAAGGCTATCATTCAAAATGGCATTTAAATATATAAAATAAATATAAAAAATATAAGTCTTTGTTTTACTATGGTTGCAAATATCAAAACATTTCTATATGTGACACGGCACTAGAGTTAAGTTAGTGTTTTTCAAAATGCTGACACGCCGAGCTCAAAAAGTTCGCCATCACTGTCCTATGGCAAGGGAAACCACAGAGAGAATAAACAAATGGGACTACACCAAAATAAAAAGCTTCTGCACAGCAAAAGAAACCATCAACAAAATGAAAAGGAAGCCCACTGCATGGGAGAACATATTTGCCAATGATACATCTGATAAGTGATTAATTTCCAAAATATGTAAAGAACTCATACAACTTAACGAAAGGAGAACAAATGCTCAGTGGTTGGGCATCAACCTATGAACCAGGAGATCATGATTGGATTCCAGGAGATCATGATTGGGCACAGGCCTGGGTTGAGGGCTCCATCCCCAGGTTGGGGGCATGCAGGAGGCAGCTGATCGATGATTCTCTCTCATCATTGATGTTTCTGTCTCTCTCTCCTTCTCCCTTCCTCTCTCTGAAATCAATTAAAACATTTCTTTTTTAAAAAGGAAGACAACTAATCCAATTAAAAAATGGGCAAAGGACCTAAACAGACATTTCTCCAAAATGGACATACAGATGGCCAAGAGACATGTGAAAAAATACTCAAAGTCACTAAGCATCAGAGAGAATGGATACCATCAATAAATCAACAAATGACAAGTGCTGGAGAGGATGTAGAGAAAGGAATCCCTAGTACACTGCTAGTAGAATGCAGCCACTATGGAAAACAATATGGAGTTTTCTAAAAATATTAAATATGGAAGTTGATCCAGTGATCCCACTTCTAGGAATATATCCTAAGAAACCCAAAACACCAATCAGAAAGAATATATGAACTCCTAGTTCAAGCATTGCAATTTACAATAGCTAAGATCTAGAAGCAGCCCACATACCCAGCAGTAGATGAGTGGATAAAAAAAGCTGTGGTACATTTACACCATGGAATACTATGCAGCCGGAAAAAAAAGTATCTTACCCTTTGAAACAGTAGAAAGGGACCTGGAGAGTATTATGCTAAGTGAAATAAGCCAATTAGAGAAAAGCAGGTCTCACATGACCTCACTCATATGTGGAATCTAATGAACAAAATAAACTGATGAACAAAACAGATCCAGAGACATAAAAGCATGGAACAGACTGACTAATCTCAGAGGAAAGGTGGGGGTGGTTGGGTGGAGAGAGATTAACCAAAGAACTTATATGCATATATGCATAACCCATGAACATAGACAATAGTGCAATGAAAGCCTGGAGGGTAGTGCAAGAGAGGGTTGGATGGGGTTAATGGGGATAAAAAAGGGGACATCTGTAATACTTTCAACAATAAAGATAAATTTTTAAAAAACAGAAAAAAGAAAAATAAACAAAGAACAAATATTGAGGGGGAAAGATAAAACTTTACATATGATATAACTGTTTACCAACAACTTTTTATCAACATAATTTCACTTATTCATTAGACCTAATTATATATTCATTCCAGTTTAAGTATGCAAAAAGCACTAGTTTTCCTATATCTAAAGAATAACCATATAAACCATGTAATTAAATATGCCATTTACTATAACAACAAAAACTTAAAATACTTAGGAATAAATGAAGCAATAAATGCTTCAGAAAAGCAAAACCATATGAAACTTTATTGAAGAATATATAAGGAAATTTAAATAAATTGAAAATATATACCATGTTTATGTCTAAGATTCCATTCTATTAACTTCCCCCAAA
The DNA here is from genome assembly GCF_963259705.1 of Myotis daubentonii. Classification (NCBI taxonomy): domain Eukaryota; kingdom Metazoa; phylum Chordata; class Mammalia; order Chiroptera; family Vespertilionidae; genus Myotis; species Myotis daubentonii. The sequence continues at coordinate 112,809,964 of NC_081840.1, read as the reverse complement.
TTAATTCATCATTTTTATTTTTTAAAAATTTATCAACATTCCAATAGAATTTTAATAAAAATCATCTGTTTCAAAAGTTTGTCTGGAAAAGCAAGAGCAAATGTATAAAATTAGTCACAGTTTTTGAATAAAGTTGAAGTGAAAACATTTACCAAAGAAATTGCAATGAGATGATATAGCCTAGAAATAGACTGTACATATAACACAGAGTATATGCTAAAAGGTGCATTTTAAATAATTGAGGAAATATTGTACAATTCAATAATCAGCAATCTACAGCCATACCACCCTGAACTTACCCAATCTTGTCTGACCTTGGAGGCTAAGAAGGGTCTGGCATGGTCAGTGCTTGGATGGGAGGTAATTAGTTATCACTATGGGAAATATAAGACCAAATTTATGCCACTATAGAAATTAATATAAAAAGTATGAATATATCAGAAAACAGTATAGGAAAATAAAATCTATAAAAGTACCTGAGAAAAATATTTTTAAATTCTATGGGGAGGAGAGACTTTCTAACAAGTCTCTAAATCCTTGGCCTCTGTAAGCATTACAAATAAGATATACAAATCTGATTTAATAACAATTAGAACCTCCTCTATGTCTAAAGACTCTGCTTAAGACAAGTGATAGACTAAATGATAATATTTTTAACATATAAAGACAAAGGACTAATGACGAATTTCCTTAATATTTGAAAAAGCTCCTACAATTCACTAAGAAACAATAAAACAATCCAATATAAAACAGGCAAATGATATAGGCAAATAATTCCTGGACAGAAGGACACACCAATGATCTAAAAAATATGTAAAAGGATATTTAACCCCATTAACAATCTGGAAAGTTCAAATTGTGGCAGTGTATTTTCTGCCTAGCAGATTTCCAAAATTTAAATGTTGGTTAAAAAAAATAGTGTGGGAGAGGAGGCAAAAATAGTGGGCCGCTCTCATCAAGTGTTAAGTATGGTTGTTTACCCTATGAAAATACTCCTTTAAGAGCACAAATACCTGTGCAAGAATGTTTCTTGCAATCAATTTTATAAGCTGAAAAACATTAAATGCAATCTAACCACCCCACAATAGGAAAGGGATTAAATGTTATATTTCCCATCCTGTGAAACACTCACCATTAAAAGTAATGGAGTTTCTATACATGTAATGACATGAAATGAACATCTTTGAAGGGATTCTGGGCTTTTTTTTTTTTTTAAAGTCATAGTAGGGTCCCATTTTTGTATTAAAAATGCACCTTATGAGCCCTAGCTGGTATGGCTGAGTGGATGGAGTGTTGGCCTTCGGACTGAGGAGTCCTGGGTTTGATTCCAGTCAAGGGCACATGCCCGGGTTGTGGGCTCGATCCCCAGTTGGGGATGTGCAGAAGGCAGATTCTCTCTCATCATTGATGTTTCTATCTTTCTCTCCCTCTCCTTTCCTTTCTGAAATCAATAAAAATATATATTTTTTAAAATACACCATATGAAATTATAGTCAAACCTCAGTTCTTGAATGTCTCCCATCTTGAACAATTTGTTTTACAACCAAGTTGTTCATGGAAAAATGTCTCAGTTGTGGAACAAAATTTCATTCTTGACCCAACAACCCTTTCATGCTGATACCTGTATGATCAGTCACATGACTCTCAGGTGACAAACAAAGGAGGGAATGTGCCAGTATGAGTCATTTTACCACTAAACCACTAGTTGATAACATCTCAGGAAAGTATGCTTTGAATATTTTCATGCTTTTTTGCTTTTGTTGCTGATTATTATTATTAACTAAAGGCCCAGCGCATGAAATTTATGTATGGGTATGGTCCCTAGGCCTGGTCTGCAATCAGGGCCATCTTCCCTGGCTGCCCGCAGCCACCCACCTCGGTTCCCTGTTCGCCATCAGGCGATCAGAGCCTGCTGACCGGGGAAAGGGACCAAGAGGTGGTCATTGTGCCTCATAGTGACTGACTGAGTGGTCAATCTGGATGTTCTGCCATTAGGGTCAATTTGCATATCACCCCTTTATTATATAGGATATATACAGTAAGTCAGCATGGGTCCTATGAAGGTTAATGATAGCAACATGAAAAGGGCAGTTGTGAGAACAATGGTAGAATTTAAAAAAGAAATAATTGCAAAGTATGATAGAGGTGTTCACTTGTCCGATCTGGCTACTGAGTATGGCATGGTGAAATCAATGATTAGCACAATTTTAAAACATTAAGAGGCCATCAAGAATGCTGATGTTGCTATGAGTGTGAAAGTGCTCACCAAACAATGATCACAGGCAATTGAAGAGGTAGAAAAACTGTTGTTGATTTGGATAAATGAAAATCAGTTACCTGGTGATAGAATTTTGGAGGCAATGATTTGTGAAACAGCAAAGTTGCTACATATGGACCTCCTGGAAGACACCTGGAATGTGTGCTGACAGTGATTCGTTTAAGGCTAGTAGGGAGTGACTCAATAAATTTAAGAAAAGAAGTGGCATTCATAGTGTAGCGAGACTGCCAGTTCTAATAAAGCAGCTGCTGATATTTTCATGACAGAATTTCAAGAATATGTAGAGGCCGAAGGATTTGTTCCCAACAAGTGTTCAATTCTGATGAAACAGGCCTCTTCTGAAAGGAAATGGCAAAGAGACCTACATCACACTGGAGCAGAAGTCATTGCCAGGACACAAGCCAATGAAGGACAGGCTGATGTTATTGCTGTGTGGGAAGGCGAGTGGGGACTTTAAATTGAAGCCTCTACTTGTCTACTATTCTGAAAACTCATGAGTTTTCAAGAAAAAGAATGTCATGAAAAGTAAGGTGAATGTGATGTGGAGGGCTAATAGCAAAGCTTGGGTGACCAGGCAGTTTTTTATTGAATGGATTCATGAAGTGTTTTCCCCATGTGTGAAGAAGTAACTCTGGGATAAGCAGTTGCCACTCAGGGCACTTCTTGTAATGGACAATGCCCCTGCCCACTCCCAGGCTTGCAGGCCAAGTTGGTGGAGTAGTGTCATCACTGTTAGGTTCTTGCCACCTAACAACTCCTCTCATCCAGCCCCTGGGCCAGCGGGTCATTTCTAATTTTCAGAGGCTCTACACAAAGGCACTGTTTCAGAACTGTTTTGAGGTGACCTCTGAAGCTAATTTAACCCTCGGGGAGTTTGGGAAGGAACATTTTAATATCCCCACTTGCATGAGGCTGATAGACAAAGCATGGGGGGAAATGTGCAATCAGCCTGGAAGACACTGTGGCCTGAGTCTGTTGCTGAAAGAGACTTTGAGGGCTTTGAGGACGAGCCTGTGTCTGTTGTGGAGGGCATTGTGTCTCTGGGCGAGTCCATGGGTGGAGGTGGATGATGACGATGTGGAGGAGTTGGTGGAGCACCACAGCACTGAGCTGACCACCGAGGAGCTCCAGGACCTTCAGAGGGAGCAGCAACAGGCAGCAGCTGAGGAGTCTCTTCAGAGGAGGGGGAGGGAAGGGGGCATTCCTACTTCACTAATCAAGGAAGTGCTTCGCAAATGGGGAGAAATGCAAAGTTTTATTGAGAAATAACACCCTGACAAAGAAGTAGCAAACCCTGCCGTAATAATAACAATGCAGTGTTTCACTCAGGCAAGTGTTAAAATGCAGCAAAAACACAAACACATCATTGGATAGGTTTTTAGTGAGACAGAGGCTCAGTGAGCCTGAAGCAAGTTCTAGTGGAGACAAAGAGAGAAAGAGAGAAAGAGGCCCAGAACAGCTACCTGATGTTTTTATAGAAGGGGACTCCCATTCCAAACAATAACATCCCTCCATCCCTCATCCCTCCATCCCTCCATCCCTCCACCCCTCCATCCCTCCAGCCCTCCAGCCCTCCAGCCCTCCAGCCCTCCATCCCTCCAGCCCTCCATCCCTCCATCCCTCCATCCCTCCATCCCTCCATCCCTCCAGCCCTCCATCCCTCCAGCCCTCCATCCCTCCAGCCCTCCAGCCCTCCTCTCTATAGTCAGTCATCAGTAGTTCTCAACATTAAAGATGAGTTCTAATGTATTTGTAAATTTTCACTTTTTACTGTATATTTCCTTTCCTCTTTGTTAACATTTTCATCTACATTTCATGTTCATTTTGTTTTTAAAGTGTTTATAGAGTAAACAGTATATTATACCTGTACTATATACTGTATATAAGAAAGGTTAAAACAGGGAATCATTTGGGGATCTGGAAGAAATTAATTCAATTTACATTATTTGTAACGGGAAAAAATTATTTTATTTTTGTACAAATAGCTTCTTGAACAGCCTTCCAGGACGAAGTAAGTTTAAGAACCAAGGTCCCACTGTATATATCACTTTATATGCGTCTATGTGGGAACATGCACTAAACGGTCCGGAAGAAGCCCTGGCAGTTTCCTTCCCTGGCCGAGTCGGGGCGCATGTGGGAAGCAGCCAGTTGCTTCCACTCTCTCTAAAAATCAATGGAAAAAATATCCTCATGTGAGGATGAACAAAAAAAACAAGGTCTGGAAGGATAGGCACCAAATTGCTAAAAGTGGTTATCCTCATGGAGTGAAGTGAGATTGGGGCTATGCAGAGGGAGAAGAGAGAATTTCCACTTGCCTTTAGGACACAATATTTTTAATGAATTAATCTCTGTGTTGTAAAAAACTTAAATTATCCTGGTGAAAAATATGGCAAAACTAAAACGGGCAGAAGCAACACTACTGTCCAGCCTATAAATCAAATCTGAAAAGTGTCTTCAGACCATTCGCCCCTTCCACTCTCCTCATCTGAGGTATTCCCAACTGACAGACTTCGAAGCCTGGGCTGTCTGCAAAGTGCTCTGGGGCTTTCCTCGCTGGTCAGGCTTTCCCGTCAGGTTCTCCCCTGCTGCCTCGCCCAGGCCCCTCACACACACCACAGTGACCACAGCTGCAGTGTTGTAACAGGACCAGGGGAAAGCAGGAGGAGGCTACCACCAAGTCTGGGAGTTCATTGTCATAGTTAAACTCTTAGTTAATTCATTCCATCATTTTGAATTCATTATTTTAATTAAATTTAATCTTTTAAGAGAATTTTTCACTTAAAGAGACCTTGGAGATCTTTCAGTTCAATCTTAACATTTTATGTATGAGGAGTCAAAGGCCCAAGGAAGGAGCGTTAATATATTGTGTTACATTTAAGACCCTTGAATTTGGGGCTCAGCCTCGTTTCTTGATTCTTATGAAAGCAAACTCCTGACCCTTTGCCACCATTTGAGAATGTTATTGCTGTCAGCTGCTCACCTACACCCCCAGAAGGATAACCATAGTCACTTCTCTTTATAGAACAAACTAGAGGCCCGGAGCACAAAATTTGTGCATGGGGGTTGGGGGGAGACTCCTCAGCCTGGCCTGCACCCTCTTGCAATCCGGGACCACTGGCTCCTAACCACTCGCCTGCCTGCCTGCCTGATCACTCCTAACCACTCTGCATGCCTGCCTCATCACCCCTAACCCCTCTGTCCGCCTGCCTGATTACCCCTAACCATTCTGCCTGCCTGCCTGATCACCCCTAACTGCTCGCCTGCCTGCCTATCACCCCTAACCACCTCTGCCTGCCTGATCGCCCCTAACTGCTTCTGCCTGCCTGATCACCCCTAACCACCTTTGCCTTCCTGCCTAATTGCCCCTAACCACCTCTGCCTCAGCTCCCACTACCACAGCTTTGTCCAGAAGGTCATTCTGCTGTCCGGTCTAATTAACATATTACACTTTTATTATTATAGATGTCATCAGCCAGACCTCTGTCATTCCTTCAAATTCAGTCCTTCTGACCTTGGGACTTTTGCACACAGGCTATCCCCTCTTTCTTGGCTGTGCGTCCCTGCTCTTCACAAGACTGGCTCCTTCTCCACACTCAGGCACCTCCTCTGAAAGGTCTTCCCGTCATTGTCCCTTCCAGCAACCCGTTTCCCTCAAAGAAGGCAGACTCCATGTGTCTCTTGTGTCCTTAGAGCCCAGAATAACACAGTGCACATAGTAGGTGCTCAAAGAGTTTGTTGGGTGAATAGAGGTGCAAATCTGACACCCACTTCTGGCCCTGCTCTTATGTGATTGTCCCCTCATTGGTCCATGGAATGTATATTATCATTTAGGGTATTTTTAAGTAAAAAATGGTACAGCTCTATTATTGTAATTTGTGTGGATTACAAGGGAGATTGAGCATATTTCTATTAATTTATGATGTTTGTTCAGCTGTCTGTTGTCATCGGAATGCTTTACTCAGTCATTCCTGGGTAGTGGCCTGAATCAGATGGGGGAAACCTGTGAGTGGTTATAACCTGAGTCAGGTGACAAAGAAAAGGGATAGATTTGACCTAGATCTTAAGTACCAAGGACAGAATCCGAGGGCTTGGTGCTCTGGAAGATGCCTAAAGCCAGCCCCACCAGTTGACCTCTTGCAGGTTTTCCCACAGAGACAGCTCGCCTGGGCCTGCAGTGCAGACAGATGGCACAAGAGCAGTGGGTCCTCGGCCACGGGAGGGCCTGGAGTGAGGGCAAGTCCAGGCGTGGACTCAGCTGCAGGCCCAAGGCTCCTCTGTGGTAGACAGAGAAGATCTACTAGTAGGAGCCTCCATTTCTTCCTTGCGTTAGGAAGAAGGCGAGCCCCAGAGTTAGGGGTCCTGGTAGAACACAAAGGATACTCAGGAGTCAGACAGCAAGGGTTAATTCAAAGGACAGGGGAGGGTTGACATTTAGGAAACAGATATTTAGAATGGTAGCCTCTTGGGGAATTGCAAGTCATGGGAGTTAGAGTGGCGGCCATCTCTGAAAATGGCTGCTCTTAAGCTAAGGAGCTTCCTTCTTTGACAGAAAAGATTACAGGTTGATTCTCACAATTCTCACACTTGTCAGGTCTGACTTCTGTCCTCCTCTCTGGTGAGGGGCAAGGATCTTGGCAAATATTAGTTAATATTTAATGAAAAACAGTACAAAGTTTTTAAACATAATTTAAAATAATTTCCCACTAAGAAACCACAGGGTTTTTTTTCTTAGAGTGAAAATTGCTAAGTGACAAGGTAAAGACAGTGCATACAGTTATACTAAATTATATAATTGAGAGCTAAGTATTTATTATTACACATTTATCCAGCAACCACCAGGATCCAGGCACTCAACCTAAAGACCCACAGGCCACAGTGGCATATGTGATGGAACAGGGTAGGGTGGGGTTGGATGCAGGACACGTGGCAGGAGCCCAGGGCCCACACCAGCTCTGAATCCAGAGCCTGACACCTGTTAGCTGTGCACGTGGCAGCCTAGGTCTCCACATGGGAAGTGGAGAGTGATGCCATCCTCGTGGACTCTGATTTGAAGAGCTTGGCCTGGAGAAGTTAAAAACAGAAAGAAAGCAGTGATGGCTAGAGTAATCGTAGGCAGGGGAGACACAGAAGAGATGGGACATGGGCCAGGCCTTGAAGAACAGGTAGAATTTGGAAAGGAAAAGCAGGAGCCAAGGGTTGAAGATAATCCTAAACCACAAAGGTCAGCCAATGAGCTGGCAGGACTGGAATGAAGGGTCTGCTGGGAAGGATGAGCATCCATGGCTCGCCAACAGCCAGGGGCCCCTCAAACTGTGGGTCCTTCAAATGCTTAATCAGCGTTGGTTTTAAGAAGAAGCTGCGCCCTGTGTGAGAAAAGGGAGATCAATGGTAGCAGCACTTGAATTTCCATACCCTAATTAGCAAAACTAAACCCCAAAGATAACCAAACCCGCTTTCCTTAGAGGGCATTTGGTTGGTCTCTGTTGTTCATGAAGCACTGCAGTGTGATGGAACGGGTTCTCCTTGAACCGCGAGCAGTTCATCTGGGGAGGTCTTCGGGCATACGCAGAAGCCCCTAAGAGGGGTTGAGGGAAATGAAATTTCCTACCTTTGCATTTCTTGCGAGGCATTGCCGTCTGAAAGATGTTTGAGAGCTCCTCAGAGACCACTGCCCCAGCAGCTGCCAGGCTGGCCTACTCCCTGTCCCAGCACTCAGGGCAGCCAAGCTAACCCAGCCCCAGCCTCAGGACAGCTGCCAGGAGGAAATTAGAAGCTATTGTCGGTTTTTCATCCAGGAAAAGGGTTCTGCAGTCATTCATTCATTCAGTGAGTATTTCAGAGTTGCCTACCATCCACAAGGAAGATATAAAAAAGAAAAAATAAACGTGGGCTCTTCCCCCAGGTGTATGTGGTCAGTTCATCTAATGAGGGAGATAAGAAGTAATCTTTGAGTGAAAATTCCCTGAAAGAGATATACACGGTGTTATAGGAATCCAGAGGGGGTGGTGTTACTTCTACTTGGGGTCGGGCAGGGAGGGAGTCGGAGGAAGTTTCAGAAGAAAGCAGCAATTAACCATGAATCTTGAAGGACAAGTAAGTTGTGGCCATGCAGGCATGGTGAGGAATTCCATCCAGAGAATCACAAAGCCTCAGAGATTGTCTGTCTAACCCTTCATTTTGCATGTGAGGAAACTGAGGCCCAGGGTGGGTAGGGGCAAGTCGAGACTGAGCCTTTACCTACTGCAGCTTCTGTTCTCAGTGTCCCAGGCAGCGCTTCCTCCGAATGCAGCAGCGTATGCAGCTGGCTGGAGGGGTGTAAGTTCTGACCTCATTCAGGTGGAATGAGAGTTGCAGTTAGCTTTGAAACAGGATTTGTAATTGATCAGATGCCACAGGTGAAGGAAGAGTCAGGGGAAAACAAAGGTTTCCAGCCCAGTGGCAGGGAAGACACCTGGGCCAGGAACAGGAAGACGTAGGGCTGGGAGAGAAAATGATGTGTTTGGTTTGGGACATGTTCTACGGCATTTATGAAATGCAGGGAAAAGTTCTAGCAGGCCGTTCCTGGAGTTCAGGAAGGTGTCAAGACCAAAGATATAAATTGAGTGTCATCTCTTCAGGGTAGTGAGTTGAAGCTATCCAAGAGATGGGATGGAGGGGAAATAGAAGCTCAGCAGACAGTAGCCACAACTCCCTATGGAAAGGAGGAGGCAGAGGGGACCCAGGACAGGTGGAGGTCAGCAGGTGTTGGGGATGCAATATCCTGGGGGCGGGAGATGAGAAAGATTTCACAGGGATCATTCTATGTCCCAGCAAAAAGGGTTAACATGCCACAAGCATGATGCTTAAGAGGCAGCTGGATCTAGCAACTAGAACATGATTCCTGACTCTCACAGGTGCAAAGCAGCCAGAGCAAATGTTATCAGAAAGTTTGACAGTGAAGAGAAAGAGAGAGATTAAAAGGTGCCAGGGTTGAGACAAGATGTGGTTCTGTTTTTGTTTTAAAGCTAGGATAGATTTAAATATGTTTATTGGAAAATGGGAGGAGCTGGCAGGGAGAGGGGGAGATAAGAGATGGAAGAGAGAAGGAATGCTTGATGAAGAGTGATCCTGAAGGAAGCAGGAGGATTAAGGTTGAGGACATGGCCTATTGACAATTGGCATTGAAATCTCTGAGCTGAGGTGGCAGGGCCAGGCTGGAGAGTCCTACGTGGAGTAAGCGCTGCAGTGAGTCACACAGGAGGAAGACAACCAAAGGGCTGAGGCTCAACTATAACTACGTCTCTCTTCTCCGCACCCAGCGCCGCTAGAGAGCGGTCTGCTTCCTCAGATCGGGACAGGGACAGAGACAGTGACCCCGAGCCAATAGAGCATATTTATTTCATACAGCAAAAAACAGGAAGTTGTACTAAAAGTCAAAACAAAGGAGATTATGTGCATTCTTCGGTGGGCCCGAGTCATATTCATTCCTGGTGCTTGGTTGGATTTAAACAACAAAACCCACCCCCTGGCACCTGGGCTGAAGGTCAAGCTGACAACACTCCTGCCTTTTGGCAAAACGTGTTTGCGGACCTGGCTTTGCCAACGCCACTGGCTTCAGCTGACAATAATTAAAGAAATGCCCTTGTGCCTTCCCAGGTGCTCACTACATTCAACCTTGGGGAAAACCCAAAGTTCAAGGTCAAATAGGTACCAAGGGAGGAACAGCAGGAAAACAATAATGATGCCTAGAGGCCCAAACAGGTCAGTCACTGGTACTCAGCCCCGAGGAAGGGGCTGAAGGAAGATGACCCACAGCATAACGGTTGCTACGGGGAGACAGGTTAGAATTTTAGGTAAAGCTAATGTCCATTAAGCCACATAGCAAAGGCATGATTTCTTTACTTGCACTGGACTTCAGCTTCCAAATATTTTAATTAAACCAATTGGTGAATATTGAAGATATTAAAGAACAAGGACATTATTAATTTGGGAGTCAAGGCAACTAACCACTTGATCTTTTCAAGTCATATCCTCATTTAGCTCCAATCTCAGTAACAAACATTCCTGTAGGTCCGATAACATTCCTAGATCTAAAACTATAGTATTAGCCCTGGCCTGTAGCTCAGTTGGTTAGAGCATCATCCCAATACCCCAAGTTGCAAGTTCGATCTCTGGTCAGGGCACATACAAGAATCCACCAAAGAATGCATAAGTAAGTGGAACAACATTGTTTCTCTCTCTGTGTGTGTGTGTGTGTGTGTGTGTGTGTGTTTCTCTCTCTCTTTCTCTCTCTCTCTCTTCCTCTCTCTCAAATCAATAAGTAAAAATTTTAATTTTTTTCAACAAAAAAATTAAAACCACAGTTTTGTTTTTTACACCCTCTGGGATATAGTTCTTATCTTGGGCTCTTTTGAAGTAGGGAGTTATCAGATCAACCTTTAGCCTTGGGTTGAGTAGGTAATTTCCCCTCTGAATAATGGACTCATAAGAATTCAAGCCAAAATTCCAGGCTGGCTTAAAGCAATGAATAATGTAATTAACTTCTAACCAGGCATGCTAACATTTTGCTTGGAGAAAGCCTGGTTTTCTCAAACAAATGCCTTTCAAATAAAAACAATTCCTTGCTCTCTTTCCAGTGCAATACTTGCCAGGGCTCAGGAGCAAGCAGTGTGCCCTGTAAGATGACAATCTTAGAGATTTTTAAATCCAGTTGTCTCGTTTTCAAGTCCTGCAATAGAAGCTGCACTGTCATCTAGGGGTATATTGTTTCCAAGAGAGTTAACTGAGTTCCCTTCCACCTGAACTGTGCAGGGAGTTTTGTGGAAGTCCCGCTGAGCCTGGTTCATTGTGATGTCTGCCCTACCCGCCAGACAGGGCAGACACAGAACCCAGGCTGTAGCAGGGTTGGGATGGATGTCTAACTGTATGTTACAGCGGCATACGAAGTGGGGAGGAAGGACAGTGGCAGCATTTTATGGTGATAATAAATGCAACACTTTTATTATCATTTTAAAGTCCTCTACAGACGAGGACAGACCACCCCACTGCCCCGCCCAGGGCTCTCCAGTCTGTGAGACAGGTAATAAGTCTCTGAGACGATAGGTAAAATTAAGACCCACAGTAGGGTCAGCCCTGGGAGTTTGAAATGAGGAAGTCCTAAACAGGCAGCCGGAAGACCCAAGTCTGGAGTCCTAGCTGAGCTGGCAGCTACAAGGGTATGGAGTTAAGGTATCAGCTGCTAGAAAAGATCTGTTTTAGTCCTGGGGCAAAGGCAAGTCGGGAACCCAAAGAAAAAGGCATTACATGGACATGCCAAGAAGGGATCGATGCTGAGACGGAATATGAATTTTTACCAAAATGGTCACCATTTCTGACCTGTTTGGGTTTAGGTTCAGCCATGCACATGGGGCCTTCCTCGAAGGAGGTTTTTAAGTTACCACATAATTTCTGTCACACGCAGAGCTAGGGGCACCCGATACCGCCCGAAGCCTTGCTTTCTCAGCACTGCCGCAGAGCCCGTGGCCTGTGGTCGCGCAGCGCACACTGTTCGGAGAGCGTGGGGGGCCCGCAGCAGCCCGAGGTTTCTGTGCAGATGCCGGCCCTGGCCCGCCCAGTGCTGTGCGGCCAGTGGGAGGGTGTGGCCTGTGTAAAGACCGCTAAACGTGGCTGCCAGTTGCCTTTTGCTACCCCCAGCTCGGCTCTTACTAAACTCGGGGGTTTGAAAACATCTCTTTTTGTTTTGTTTTGTTTTGTTTTGTTTTGTTTTGTTTTGTTTTGTTTTGTTTTGTTTTAAAACTAGCTTTCTCTCCTGAACATTAGGATTGGAGTAAGGACACCTGCGGGACGGGAAGACGGGCGTGAATTTACCGGGGGAACTGTAAAAGGCTAAGTGTAACGCTGTGCTGATCTGGCTTTCTGGTTGTCATGGGTCTTACCCAGTAGTCCGTACCCAGATGCAGGACGGGGGAAAGGCTCTTTATCAAATCAGCCATGTGCTCAGAAAACGGCAGGTTGAAGGCAAGGTGCGGAGGAGGAGGAACACCCTAGTACTGCTCTCCTGTGGAAAGATCAAATTCGTCCTGGTATGGCATGCCGCGGGAAACTCCTCATTTTAAGAGGAATATAGACCAGCCCGATAACATTTTGCAGGAGGAGACATCTAGGGAGCTCCAGGTTTTAACTGGAAGGCAAAAACTCTGGGAAGAAACTGAAAGCTCTCTTCGGATTTGGGGAATGTTCTTACGTGGAAGATGGATTTGTCTCATTATATGTGTCTTCCAAAGGAGGGTGGCCACTTCAAAGGTGCAGATCCCAGTTCATCTAAGACAGTGGTTCCCAAATTTCGCTGCAAATTAGAATCAAGAAATTTTTTAAATTTTCTACTGTCCAGGATGCACCCAAACCAATTAAATCAAACTCTCTGGGGCTGGGGCCCAGGCATCAGTATTTTTAAAACTCTCCAGGTGATTGCAATAGACAGCCAACTTTGCAAAGCAGTGATCTACGGAAGGACTGATAGATCTGAACTGAGCAAAGGAGGAGTGAGCTGCTAGGGGTGAAGAGAATCCCTGCCATTGAAGCAGCTCAGATCCAGGCTGGGTGTTACTTGGTGATGATGAACCCAAACCTTCCATGGGTGGTTAGACTAAAGGAGACAAACCTCAAGTGCCCACCCTTTCTGAGAGGTTGAGTCAGTGCTCTGAGGTGGAGGTGTTCACATTTCTTTAATAGTTCCAAGGAACTATTTGTGCAAATAAAATAAAGGAAGTAAGAGGGAGGTAGATTCTACTCTCCCTTCCCCATCCCTACCCACTCTTCTCATGATGGCCCCTGAGGACACTTCATGGAAATCTGGGAACTTCATGATAATCTCAAGGACTCCAGGGAACACAGTTTTTTAAAACCACCAATTTAAGGGAAGGGAATGCCACAGAAATTAATTTTGTATTCAGCCAAACATAGATGGAATCATGATTAATTTGATTAATAGAAGCAGCAAATCCCAAATGGAGGAGAGCCAACATAAATGACGATGGCTGGACCTACACTACTTGTTAGCTGGGAACATGAGCAGCATTGGCCAGTCTGTGGTGGATCCAGTGCCTTGGAAACTAGACCCAGGTCTATTTCTGCTTATTATTTGGTGCCACACATGGGATAAAAGAGCCACCTCCTCCAGCTCACCATGGCATTTCCAAAGAGAAGAACGCTAAAATATTATTTGCTCAAGTTCCCAGGTTTTGCATTCACATGTTGAGGTTCAGCCTGAATCAAGCTCTTTCTTTGTGTCCTACAGTGTGCAGAGCAAGTCTTAAATCTAGGTGTTCTCCTTTCCAGTATCTTTTATGATTATATGGCACCTTCCGTGCCACACAGACTCTAGTTTGCTCACCAATGCCGTAACTTACATAGGGCAGCCTAGGAGATGGGAAAGGAATAGGAAGTGAAGAAAAATAGGCTGGGTCCTGGTTCTGCTATTAGTCAGTCGTGTGAATGCCTAACTTACCAGTTTCCTCCTCTCCAAAATGGAATTCATTATACTAGCTACCTATTTCATGGGATTATTGTGAGATTAAAAAAAGTAAACTAAGGTCATATCCTCTTAAGTTATATAAAATATTCATTATCACTGAAAGCAAAAATTGTAACATTGATAGAATTTGAGTGTATGTAGATGTCATACATATGGCAAATATAAATAGGAGCTGATAAGAAGACCTATATGTTTTTAAGACTTCTACATTTGACTTGAACTGGTAAACATTAACTCTCAGTAAACTGTGACAAATGAGGTTTGTATATTGTAATTCTTAAGCAACAACTAAAAACAGTATAAGAAATATGACCAAAAGCCAATAGATAAATTATATGGAATACCAAAAATGATTCAAATCCAAAAGAAGGAAGGAAATGGAGAACAGAGGAACATGCAACAGAAGAGATAGAGGACTGATAAAATGGTAGATATAAATCTAGTCAGCAGTTATGTTAAATTATGTAGATGGTCTCAAATGCCAAATAAAGGTAGATATTGTATGGTTGAATTTTTGAGAAAAGACCCAATATGCTATCTACAAGAAACCCACTCTACATGTAATGATATAAGTAGATTAAAAGTAAAAGGATAAAAAAAGCTATGCCATGGATATACTAATCAAAGAAAGCAGGGGTGGCTATACTAATATTATACAAAGTAGACTTAAGATCAAGAAAAAATTATCAGGGATAAAGAGAAAAATTACATGATAATAAAGGGTAAATTAACCAAGGAAACATGGTTGTCATAAATACATATGTACCT